>NC_140377.1:18447500-19015000 GCF_054491055.1 Hypomesus nipponensis
AACTATGGCCCACTGTCTGGTACGCTTGACAGCACCACAATTAGGTTCCCTTCGACACTAGCTGACTACTACTGTAGCTATACCGATTAGATCATGTTTCCAGACAGGCATGCTTACCCAACATTATGGGGCTGAGACTACGGGCCATTCCTCTTGACAGGTCGTATATATACAGTTGTACACTGTACTTCATGCCATTTTTATCCATCACGGTAAACACGATCAGTTTATTCGCCGGTAGTAGTAGTGTCTTGCAGCCCTTTTGTCCTGAACTGACAGCTGCAGACCTGCTGGTTTTGCTTTTCCGTAGTCAGTGTAATGTAAAACGAAAATAACTGCGAAATTATTTTAAGGTTGCCTAAATCGGCGTTAGACGTATAGCTCTTAAAGGCCGACGATTCAAACACATTCCTAGCGACAGTGGTCTCTTCTACCTATTGCAAGAAGCTAGTAAAAGCTAGCTAGCTAGCTGTTAGCTAAAACAAGGTGCTTTGGCGCCTCCTTCGGGACACATTGACGATAACCATTCTAGTTCTTGATAATTAGCTAGAATCGAACATCGAACATGCTGAACGTTCTAAACAAGATGGTCGTTGTGTTTTCTCCTGAAAGAACCAAACAATGCTATTAAAACAAACGTAATTCATGTTGTCAGGTCAAGTCCTTGGCTTTGTTTTGTCTGAAAGAGATCTGTTACAAAATCTAAATAAATATATCAAATGAGTGACCATATGACCGTGTGATTTCTAATACATTCATACATTCACCCACCATCCTCGTATACTGGGAGATAATTGCTTTGTGTTAAGATCAAAGTATGATAGAACTTGCAACTGAATCAATGCTTGAATGTGTCTTGTTAATTACATGGCGTGGACAGAGAATCCGAAAGTGAATAGGTGTGTTCGACTTCATGCCCGGCTGACTTGAAGCTGAGAATGTCATTGGCTGCTTCAAGTCAGCTGGGCTGCAGGCGCTTCGCGTATGGAAGCAAATCAGTGCCTTAATGTTTTGAAATTTAAAAGGCATCAACAACTTAATATTGAAATTTAAACAACACTGAAGTCTCATCTGAATATATTTCTATGTAAAATAAAATTCAGGTTGCTGAAATTCGAACCAAAAAAATCAATCTTAAAAATTCAACTAGCCTATAAAAAACTCGACCCTATCAAATTCGATCCGAAAATTTTCGTGCTGAAAAAATTAGAGCCTAAAAAATTAGAGCCTAAAAAATTCGACCCCTAAATTTTCGAGCTTAAAAAAATCTGATTTTTAACATCCGGGATATCGAGGACTGGTAGAGCAATCGAGCCTGAATGCAATCGAACCAACTTCTGACCTATCAGAGCATGGTTGAATTTTTAAGATCGAATTTTTTAGGCTCGAGTTTGAGCAACCTGAATTTTGTTTTACATTATAATACGGGTGGTTGAAATCAGGCGCTTCCAGGCGCTTCCAGGCGCTTCCAGGCGCTTCCAGGCGCTTCCAGGCGCGTTGCCGCGCTTCGGCGCTTCGCGACGCATCCAGGCGCTTCCAGGCGCTTCGCGGCAGATCGCAGCCAGTGTGTCACATGCCTAAGACAATGCGGTCTACCGGGTGACATTCTCACTCAAATTTCAAGACGTGACCCAAATCAACATTCTGATGTGACAGATCAATGGAGAATCGCTTTCTCTTTTAAAGGCTGTCCTCCTTGATCTTTTTGGTATTTTTAAATCTAAGTAGCCTATGATGTGTTTTATCAATCCATGTAATCCTCTAGCCCTTATATAGCCAACCTTTTCCCAGTTTTCTACCACCATGTTGCGGGCCCATCCCAAATGTTTACAAACAAATAATTGGTTTGAAGGATTATTAAGTGTTCTGTTGATAACCTTTACGTTTGAAGGCTTGTGCTGCTAGATTCTGAAAACATTCTCACTATCTCTGCCTGCCGCTGGCACACTCGTGAGTCATACATGAGTCATGCGTGTGGGTGTATGTGTTCTGGCTTGTTTGCTTTTCCAGCCATCCTCACTTCACTACTGACTATAACAACAGCTTGTTAAAAAACAAACCGTTGTTTGTTTTTATATGTAAAAGTATGTTTGCCCTTTAGACCTCTTGAGCAGGTTAAAGATGGGAATGTAAAGGAATTGACCAGGCAACAGTTTTCACTCTGACCTCCAACAATCAACACTCCTCTATAATTTCACTGATCACCTTGGAAACAGTTACCATGACACCCAGGGCCCGTTGGTGATGCAAGTAGGCTACTACCAGGTGCAGAGAACTGTGGCTGTGGCCGGCTTGATGGAAGTTTGTTCGAGAACATTGATATTGCAGGGAGAGGTAGAATGAGCTGTATATATCTATATACCGTCCATCTATTAGCCTATGCATTCCATTCATTCATCTAGCTATCCATCCATTGATTCATTCATCAATTACATCTACCTACTACCTACCCATTTATTCATTAATGTATTCATTCATCCATCTATCTGTAGTACTTTCATCCATCCTTTCATCCATCCATTATATTCAACAAGGTTTTTTTTCCATGTTTTTGCTGGGAGACATTGTTTTGTGTGTGCTGTATGTGATGTTTTTCCACTATCGCTGTCTACATTGTAAATAAATATTAGAAGAAAATAACATTCTTTATGCCATTCTACACCTTAGGCTGTGCATGATTTAGCTGAGGTAATACCAATAACTAATAATATACACTGTTGGGAGAGTGGGTATTTTCCAATCAAAGAGCAAAGGGCTTTCATTTCCAATGCAGATTGCAATCGTTCCTGTGTTTTTAACTGTTATGTAATTATTTGCTTCAGACTTAAATGTTGATTCAAATAAAAAAGGATGGCTGAAAAGATATCTACCTTTCTCAGCTGTGACATCGCACCATTGTCAAAATTGTGATAATAAACATATGAGAAATTTAAAGCAACATGCTTTTTTAGGCGAAACGTCGTGGCCTATATTTTGATCTAGCTTCCATAAATAGGCATATGTTTAAATACTGAGGAAACGGAATGTTTGAGCGGTACATCAAAACAGCGGTGCACCTTTGCAAACGTCTCAGAAGTAGGCCATATTATTGTTGTCCCATCCTTCCCACCATTTCAGTCTTTGCGCTCTGCTCTCATTTGCGTGCGCGGACTCGTGGGCACGCAACTTGGGGGCTCGGCGCATCGCAATGGAAAGGGGGCGCGCCCTAGCGAAGCACGAGCTAGTCAGTGTTGTTGTGTCGCAGATTTTAAAAACTCAGAAAGAAGCACAGTTTTAGCGCTCAGCGTAGGAGATTACCTGCATTTGAGGATGAAAGAAAAACCCAAATACCATAGAACGGGTTCAAATGGAAAATTTCGATTAGTTCAGTCGCTACTGCAAGTTTTTTAAGAAATTATTATTTCTTAGGAAACGAGAAAAGAACAGTGCATACACTCGCGTCCTACTGCGTGCTGCCAGTTCAGTGTATGAGGGATGGAACTGTCATCCATAGGAGAACAAGTGTTTGCAGTTGAATCGATAACCAAGAAGAGAGTTAGAAAGGTAAGAAATGTTACCAAGTTTGTCCATAGTTAGTGTTTCCAATATGCAGAATGTGCTGCTGCTTAGTCTTAAAAATACATTATGTAGGCTACTGAACAAAAGTCCTACGCAGTTTTTGTATCAGTTAACGCAAGAGAACATGTTGTTGCCTAACATTTTATCTTGTAAGAAGGACATTCTATAGCCCCTATTAACTATAACGCAATTGTTTGACATTGTTTTAATGGTGTGACTATGTTTAAGGACGGAAGAGAAGTGCCCTTTTGAACATCGACTGACTTTATTTTTCAGGGAAAGCTTGTTTCAGCGGAAGCTTGTTTTAAAGCAACTTACGCTATTGTAGTAAAATGTTAAGGGGGTGTGTTTGTCTATATCGATTCGCCTCCGCTGTAGGGATTACAGCCATATAGCCGATCCGTGCTGCCAATGTATGGAAGCTACGCAGTTTATTTGTAGGTTACGCCAATGGGAGAATCAAGGGGACACAGATGAATGGGGATTCGTGAAACTGCTGCGTAATGTTAAGTTGAATTCGAATCTGCTGCGTAATGTTAAGTTGAATTCGAATCTGCTGCGTAATGTTAAGTTGAATTCATGCACATCTCGGAAAACATTAGGCTATGAAATGCCCTTTGGCCAATTTAATTTTTGTGGTGGTATTTTGTTATTCATCCTAATGTATTTACAGTTCGGATGATTATAGGTTTTTGTAGGCTATGTGATGTTGCAACATCATTCGATAAAGAGCAAGGCGCGTTGCACATAATGGTAGGAGGTGGACGTAAATGAGACCTTAGCTGCACAGCGCGTTGCGCAATACCAGTTGTTTACATGTTACCATGGCCCCACCTATTTCCATCACTAGTGTTGTAGACGTGCTGCTACATTATTAAACCCAACCTATACCACATGTGCGACCACGCAAGTACGGTAGTGCTGTAGGCAACCGAGACCCCTTGTCATTGACGTCATCCTACACGATCTCCATTCGAAAAGAACATTCTCCCAATGATCTCCTCACCGTACTTGCCCATTAAAGAGACAGTATTTCTTTTTTTGCACCCGTTGAGTTAGGCATTTTTATTGTACTAGAATCCAGAGTGCGTTTATCTTTGAGATGTCGTTTGCTCTCTGTCTCAGGGTAACGTGGAATACCTACTGAAGTGGCAGGGATGGTCACCAAAGTAAGTGGGGGACGCCATTATCTGTTCATGAATACCTGTGTATGAGTCATGAATGTGTCATATGTCTCACATCTGAGAGCTCCTTGCACACAATGTGGATGTATTCACATCCACAATGTGGTATGTGTTTGATAGGTACAGTACTTGGGAGCCGGAAGACAACATTCTAGACCCACGTCTGGTTCTGGCCTATGAGGAGAAGTAAGTCATCCTGAAGGTGTGCTGATAGTGATAACACTTCCAGAGTGAGACCTGTCGGCTTGAGCCTAACGTCTTCTACTTTCTCTGTCATCCTCCCTCTCTCCTCAAACACCCTCTTTCTCACACTTCCTTCATTGCTATCCTACTCTCTTTCTTTTTCTCTAACACTCTCTCTGCAACTCTTTCTCTAACTCTCTAACTGTTTTTCCAATTTTTTCTTTCTATCTCTAACTCTCTTTGTCACTAACTCTAACTCTCTCTTTAACTCTCTCTCTTTCTCTACCTCTCTTTCTCTTTCTTCTGTCTACCAGGGAGGAGAAAGACCGGGCTCTAGCGTACCGGAGGAAAGGCCTGAGACCTCGAAGGCTGGTCCTAAGGGTATGACACCTACCTTTGTCCTTGTCCAGAGACACTCTTCCATAGCCTATTATACAGTATAGGAGACTGTGGTGTTGATAACATTACACAGCAGTAAATAACAAAAGCTCATTCAGAAGTTGTTACATGACAGTTGTCTTTGTTGTCCTGGGACACACACGGTATGACTGAGGCCAGCGGGGCAGATTTAACCTTGTGGATACGGTATCACTCTTGTAGAACATCTACGCCATGGATCTCCGCAGCTCGCACAAGGAGAAACCCCCCCCTCGCCTCCGGCTCTCCCTCACCCGCTCCTCAGTAAGCTCTGATCCGGACCAGGGCGAGAGGGCGGGCATGCTCCGCCGCCTGGCGAAGCGCAAGACCAGGCAGAGGGCGTCCAAGCTGGTGCCTGACAGAAGCCCGCCCCAACTGCAGACTGCCTTACAGAACCCCGTGGAACAAGGCTGCGGAAGCACCGAGGAGAGGCAGGAATCAGAATGCACCACAGAGACACATGATGACAGTCTGTATGGTTGGTTATCAGCGATTGTGGGCTGTCAGTTGAGCATTAGTCAGTGTTCTTATTCAGGATTAGTCCACTTGTTGGTTAATTTTGTTCAGCACACTATATCTGTATCCTTGTTTTTACAGGGCAGTCAGAGTGCAGTTCTCCTCCTGTTCTGGAGCGGGAGGTTGAGGTGGACGACATGATAGGCAGCATGGAGGAACAGAACCGGGACATGGAGATGATTGACAGAGTGGAGTACTGTGGCTCCCCTAAGGAGTTGTTGCTGGGCTCAGCCTCAGAAAAGATGACAAGGGAAGTGATTGTGACTGACAGGTCAGAAGGTGAGGCTTCCGACCTCAGACAGGAAGAAGTTATTGACCTATCCGAGAGTTATATGTCTGTACTGGAAGGGCCAGAATACATTGTTATGAGCAACGCTTCAGACAGCGTGGTGGAGGTGGGGGACGATATTTCGGAGGAGAAAGTATCAGAAAGCAACTCAGAAGTAGAGTTAGGGAGCGAGGAGGGAAGACAGGGTAACACTCCAGTAGAGGAGGTGGGAGCAGGGGGAGAAGAGGGAGAAGGAGCCTGTGGTACAGTGGTCGAGGGTCCAAACACCTGCCCCGGGGTGGTGGAGGTCAGGGAGGATCTCACCAAACAGGTAGACCAGTTGGAGAAGACAGAAATCCTGGACAGTAGTGCCTCAGCCTCAGGGCAACCAGGTAAAGTGCTTGTGACCAATGTGACTATCAACTCTCTGACTGTGACCTTCAAAGAGGCCCTGACAGCAGAAGGGTTCTTCAAAAGCTGTGGGATGGAGGTCTGAGAAAATGAGGGAAGAGAAAGGAAGGAGGGGGGTGGTGGAATGGTTATAGCTGAAATGTAACTAATGTTGAATTTACCGTTCATTAATTGCCATGTATATAATCATGTAGTATATAAGCGTAATATAATTTAAAAAAAAGTTGTTTACAAAGCTTAGATATGAAATGCATACTACTTCCTATATGTTGAATGAAGAATATTTCCCTTTGGAAAAAATGGGTGGTAAATTTGACTTGTGGTTAGGTTTTCAGGAGAGTAGCTTCAAGTATTAGAAAGACTGGATTAGGGAAAGTGCAGCAACTGACTCCAGAATGTCATCTATTACTACTTCCAAATGATAACTTCTACTTCCCTAGTCTGTTGTAATGTTAAGAATATAGCTAACCTGCTAATTTCAAATGTGTTCGGGGGCTTGTTTCAGTCACTCCCTTTTTTAAGAAAATGTTTTTCTAAAGTCCTGACTTTTCATCTATTCTATAGTCATTTGTGCACCCCCTGCCACTGACAAAATACCCTGTTATATCTTTGAAAGTTTATTTTCATTACGAAGGAATACAAGGTGGTCAATGTTACCTGAAGGCATAGAAGCAGATGAGCATTTCAAGGAAATTTGATGCGCTATATAAATACAAGGGTGTTGTGTTGCTGTTCTGTCTTTTATTAAGGATAAAATGATACCTGGTTCTATTTTTGTATTACCAAATTGATAGTTCATTTTTGTCATGAAGCCTTTGTGCATTAAAGGAGATCAGTTGACTACTATGCTACACCGTAGGAACCGTAAAAACTAGGATAGATGAACTTAAGTCGTAGGTCTTTATCGCATGTCACATGTACTGTATATGCTAATTTAAATTACGTCACGTGTCAGAATGAGTCTTGTCATGACTTGTCAAACTTTTCTCTATAACAAAAACCTTCCTTTTTTGACTGTATTTCCAATAAAGACACACTTCAACCTTCTTGTTGCCAAGACATACTTACAGTTTTTCTCCATTGCTTTGGCTCAATTCTTGAAACAGAAATTACATTCTCAAAGCTCCACGTGCAGTTTGCAAAATAGCCTATATGGTTCAGCACAACTACATAGATTACCTTCAAAAGGTAATATCTTACCCAAAACAGTTAACTCATGCTTCAAAACCAAATCATTTTCTCATATAAATAGTCAGTGCCCCCTAAATGAAAAGTTCCTTCTCGATTGCTTTGGCTTAACTCAAAAAAGAGAACATTCTCAAAACTTTAAATCCATTGGCCAAAATAACCCAGATGGTTCAGCAAAACACCATGGAACACCTGCAAAGGGTCATCTCTTTCCTAAAACAGACAACTTATCAGTCAAAACTAAATCCTTTTCTCATCCAAATAATCAGTGCCCCCAAAATGAAAAGTCCCTTTGGCATTGTGTAAACACTGCAGGTCAAAATGTTTAGATGTATTGTCAGTATGGCAGTGAACCTTAGAAATATCCCTTATGTGCACTGTGCTACAGTTCCTGTAGTAGATGTTTTCTTTCCAGAATACAATGTGTCTCAATCTACATTTACATTAATTCATTTAGCAGATTCTTTTATCCAAAGCAACTTCCAAGAGAGCTTTACAAGAGTGCATAGGTCACTGATCATAACAACGCGATAGCCCCAAACATTTCGGGTAACCAAAACATGAAGCATACATTGTGAAAAACCCAAATACAGTAAGTGCCAAAGAGAAGAACCATAACAGCATGTAGCCAAACAAGTTACAACTAAACAACATGAACCTCAAAAGTGCAAGAGTGTACCTGTAGAAAAGCAAGCAACAATACTGTAATGTATGCTTCATGTTTTGGCTAACCACAATGTTATCTCGTTGTTTAGGATCATTGACCTAAGCACTTTTGTAAAGCTCTCTCTTGGAAGTCGCTTTGGATAAAAGCTAAATGAATACATGTAAAATGTAAATGTGTATCAAACAGAAAAAAGATTACAATAATTCAAAAGTAGCCTACAAGGTTTCACATCACATATCGCATTTACACTGCCATCAAAATTGTAATTGCCATACATTATGGTTACTGTAACAGGAAATGTGTACAGTACAATATACTGTCATACAATAAGCACATCAAAACTAACATTATGTATAACCTACACTTGTAGTATGAGTAACTACAGTAAGTTTCAGGTAAGTGACACTTTCCTAGTCAGAGTTAGCAGGGGGTGCATTACAGTAAGCCAGGCATGAAATGCACCTCCTCTATTGTCTGTTCTGTATATCCCAGCATCAAATGATTCCTTTTGTACACTGAAGGGACTAGTAGGAGTAACCACGGTACTTTTCAGGCATGTGACCCCTTCCTAGACAGAGTTGAAGAGGGTGCATTTCATGGCAAGAAGGAAACACATACAGTAAGAAAGTAAAGCAAAGCTGGAGTTTCACTAGTTGTCGTCCTCACTCTCCTGCTCATCCTCGACAAATGTAAGCAAGTGAGGCCCTACCAAACCCTTCTCATGTAGAGGGATAAGATCGGAGTGCAGGCGGTCCAAGGACACCAGGAGTGTCTGGGTATTGTATGGGCCAAGACTGGGAATGTGGGTGACTACACCATTCTCTGATATGGCAGCACAAACAGTGATGTTTCCCCCGAGCTGGCCTGGGCAAGTCTATATATTTGATGGAAGCATTTATACTGCTGCATTGCTCCTGTCAGCTAACTAAACTTACTGTGTGATTGGTGATAGGATGTGTCCCCTTGTTTTGTAAAGTTCTAGTTACACCTGACAATGACTGTAAGCAGATGATCCAAGAGATCCATATTACAGTATATACCATGATGTTTTCATGGTATTGTGTGCCTGAAAGATTTTGACAGTGGAGTGAACTATTGTGCAGGTGATGATGTACACAAGGATATTATGCCAATATGTTTTGCAGAGAACAACCACTTGACTGAGAAACAACAGTCAGTTTAGACCAGCAAGATGTTTTCAATTGATAGTTGGCCTAATTGAAGGCAATTATACCTAACCATTTCAAAGATGTGCTAAATCATTTGAAATGTGTGCAAACTGTAGGCAATTGCACTTGTCATTTACAAGGAGGTGCTAATACAATTGCAATTTGATTAAATGAATGAAAAATTCCAATCTGTTGTGAACAAGTGCCCAGCGGTTTGCACGTGTGGTTTTGAGAATGTCATTTCTGTTTCGTGAAATGAGCCAAAGCAATGGAGAAAAACTGTAATATAATCCTTTTGCACAGGTGATTTTTTATTTATTTATTGTTTACGTAATATACCACCATTGTGCCACCCAATTTGACCACTAGGGGTCATGTTTCACTTAGGGATAGGAACACCATGTACCCCTGCAGAGTACTGCTCTGCTTAGCCCTTTGTCCTAGCAGTAAGACTTGGCATGTGTATGTGAAGTGAATTTTCCAAACACTGCATTACAAAGCCACCGCTCAGTTGTTCCACAGACAGACACAACTGAGTCATTGTAAGATAAACACCCACTCGGCGTACATCATATATTTGTCATTTTCATTTTATTATAAAAAACAGTATTCGAGTCCACAGTTTGTGTATTCTTTGTACAGTAAAAAATATTAAATTAAACTCCCAAAGTTCTGAGCAGAAAGATAAATTGAGAAGGTGGGGTTGTCTGGGGAGGAGTGACAGCGATTCACCCACGGGTGGGGTGGGGGGGGGGGCTGGAGGAGAGCGACGGGGGTTGCAGCGGGACCAGTGCATTCGGAGCTCTTAAGCTGGGGTGAGGGAAGGGGAGGGTGGGTTCAAGTCCAGAGAGAGGAGCAGCATGGAGGGGGTGAGACAGGGGGCGGGGATGTCTCCAGTCCCTCCCCCACCTCAGGTCTGTGCAGTACAGTCATGTAGGATCCGTTCCCAGAGCAGAAACATCCTACCACAACACTGGTGGACTCTCCTCCACGCCCACCCCGTGTTCTCTTCTCATTACAGGCACACAGGTATGCACCTCCCACCTCCAGTACTCAACAAGTGTCTTTAAAAGGAAGGAGTGCACACACATTCAAGAGGGGGCTTGTTTGTAAGAAATGTCCCTTCCAGTAAAAATGTCCAATGATGGGGCATTTCCATGGTAGCAGGCCTGTATCCATTGGCCCCACTCCCTGACGCCGACAGCAACACCCGCAACCCCAAAACACTGACATTTATTCCAGGTTGGATAGGCCCAACCTATGACATAGCATGTGAAATGAAATAACCACTCCCCCCGATTTTAACATCCAATAACAAAAATATATTTCTATGTGAATTGTAGCAGTCTCAGGGTATATACCAACCAACAAACCGTCCCAATGAAAAAAAAAAAAAAAAGAAAATAAATAAAGTCAAGCAAAACCCAAACATTTAAAGGAAGATATGCATGATGTTTGGATTCATAATTATAACAATAATAATATTATCCACTTCACTCTGCAAAACTGATAAGACAGACTGAATGGAGAAAAAAAATACAATTAAAAAAAGTCAATTGCATTCAATCATTTGCTCTTTAATTCTTAGTCACTTTTAAAATCTTAAAAACATTTCTTAAAAAAAGGCAAATACTCCCATAGTCCTCCAAACCCCAAAAATATCACCTGTTGTATTCTTTAGGGGAAAGAGACCATCCCCCTCTTTGTACACAATTGGCAAAAAAATATATTAACAGCAATAACTTACCATTCATTTATTTTAATTCATTCATTGACTTGTTGATTTATTGTTGCATCTCCCATAGGAAGTTCAGTTCAATGTATCTTTATTGAAAACATTAAATAATAACATTAAAAGTATAAAAAAAGGCTAACACTGTCCTAGGCGAGTGCAGTTCTGCAAAGCAGGAGGCGAGTCTCTGACACCCTACATGATGTCTAAGGTGTGGTTAAGGTCCTGGCTGTTTCCAGACAGCATATCAGCCCCCCCGGGTCCATGAATGCCACCCATCCCACTAAGCTGGGACAGCATGGCGTTCTGCTCCGACCCAAACTGGTCCATAGAGTTCTGCTGCTGCTGGGCCGCTTGCTGCTGCTGTTGTTGTTGTTGTTGTTGTGGGACCACCATCCCAGGGTGGTGCTGGTTGAGGTGGCCCGGGTGCGGAGAGCCCGTCTGGGTTTGAGGAGAGATGTGGTGGGGGGAAGGCTGGGGCTGCATGCGGGGGGACGGGCTGGAGTGCGGGGGCTGAGACTGGGGCCGCGGGGAGGGTTGTGGGGAGCGGACCTGGTTGCTGAGGGAGCCTGCGCCCAGAGCCTGACCCTGGAGATGGGGGTGGGGCGACTGGGCCATCTGCTGCTGTGGGCTCATAGGGTTACTGTGCTGGGCTGGGGAGCCCCCTCCCAGGTGCTGCTGCTGGAGCAGCCTCTGGTGAATAGCCTGCTGGAGAAGGGCCTGGGAGGACGGTGGCTGGGGGCCTCCCTGGGGGGGCTGCGGCTGCTGCTGGGGGCCTCCTACACCGCCACCGGGCCCCCCGTCACCCGCCTGGAGGCCTGCCATGGCATTCTGCTGCTGCTGCTGCATCTGGAGGTGGTGCTGGTGCTGGAGCCTCTGCTGGAGCGCGGCAGCCTGCTGCTGGGATACCGTCCCTGGGTAACCCTGCTGCTGCTGGCCAGGCTGACCTCCAGCCACCTGGGGAGGAGGGGGGCCTCCAGGAGGGCCCTGACCCTGTTGGGGTGGCTGCATCCCAGGCTGGCCCATGTAGCCCTGGCCCTGAGGGGGCTGGGGCTGTTGGAACTGGGCATGGTTCCCCATCTGTTGTTGTTGTTGTTGCTGCTGTTGTTGTTGTTGTTGTTGTAGGTGCCGTCTCATCAGTAACTCTCTGAACTTGGGGTTGATGTTGGCCATCTGAGGGCCTTGTCCCGGCATGTTTCCTGCTTGCTGCTGCTGCTGCTGTAGAGCTGCAACCTGCTGCAAACCAGCCAGCATTGGCCGCTGTTGTTGTTGTTGCTGCTGCTGTTGTTGTTGTTGCTGCTGCTGCTGTTGTTGTTGCTGCTGCTGCTGCAACTGTTGCTGTTGTTGCTGCTGTAACTGCTGTTGCTGGACCTGCTGTAACTGAGCCATGGAGGGCATGTTGACATTCACCCCCTGACCCATGTGACCCATTCCAGGCTGGCCACCTACAGCGTTGACATTCACCTGCTGGCCACCCATGACGTTGGCCCCGGGTAACCCTGCTGGTCCAGGCCCTCCAGGGGCCCCTGGCCCTCCCTGGGCCCCCTTGTACTTGGAGGCCCTCTGCTTGATGAAGGCAGCCATGAGCTGGGGGTTGGAGCGCAGGATGTTGAGGACCTGCTGCTGCTGGAGAGGTGAGCTGGGGGAGCGCAGGGTCCGTAGGAGCTCCTGGAGGGCCGCTTGGGGTAGGTTACCACCCCCGGGCACCACTGCTGCACCCCCCGGGACACCCCCTCCAGCCTGCTGCACCATCCCTATAAGCGCATTACGCCCCTGGACTTGCTGTTGTTGTTGTTGCTGCTGCTGCTGCTGCATTTGTTGTTGTTGTTGTTGCTGCTGCTGCTGGGCAGCCACCATGCCTGGATGTCCCATCTGGTTCATCATGGCCTGCCTCTGCTGGGGCGGCATGCCCTGTCCGGCCCACTGCTGCTGGGGGTTCTGGAGAGGAGGGCCCCCTACCCTCTGTTGCTGAAGCTGGACCTGGGCCTGGGGGGGCAGCCCAGCCTGGGGATTAGCCTGCTGGGGCTGCTGCTGCATGGGGCCAGGCCCCACCATCATCCCTGGAGGCCCCTGCTGCTGCTGTTGCTGCTGCTGCTCCATGTGAGCCCTGGCCGCCACTGCTGCAGCCTGGGCCTGGGGGGGCAGGCCCTGGGCACCTACCATACCCACTGCCCCGGGGTGAGCCATGCCCATCTGCCCCTGGGGCTGTTGGTGGTGGGGGTGCTGGGGCATCATACCCGCAGCCTGGGCCGCCTGCCTCTGCAGTGCCATCTTCCTCTGGGCGTCTGCCACCTGTTGGATCTTCATGGCGATCTCCACGGCTGCCGGAGGTGGGCCGGACTGGGGCTGCTGTTGCTGGGGTTGCCCAGGCATGGAGACCTGGCCTGGGGTAGGCTGCTGCTGGGTGGCCTGGGGCTGCTGCTGCGGAGGGGTGGCTGGGCCCAGCCCAGGCTTGCCCTGGGACTGGGGGTGGAGAGGAGAGGACCCTGGGGGTCTGTTGGCATAAGGGGGCAGGTTGTTGGGGTGCTGAAGCTGCTGAGGGTTGGGGCCCTGGTTCTGGTTCTGCTGCTGTTGGACCTGGGGAATCATCTGCTGCTGTTGCTGCTGCTGCTGAGGAGAGCTCATCATGCCCCCTCCGCCCTGTTGCATCTGCTGCTGGAACTGGTGGTGCATGTGGTGCTGGGGGGGCATGCCTCCACCCTGCTGTCCCTGCTGAAGCTGTCCTTGTTGAGGCCCGGCCCCGGGGCTGGGGCCCATCCCTGGCTGTGGGCCTGGAGGTAGACTGCTGGGCTGCGTAGGGGTCTGGGGCGTCGGGGGCTGGGTCCCCACCGAGGTGGGGGTGCTTGGGGCTGTGGTGCCGTTGTTCCCTGGGGAGGGCAGGCCTCCCACAGGGCCTCCTCCCCCGGCTGGCTGGCCTACCCTCTGCATGCTGGCCATCCTCCTCCTCAGCATCTGGGCCTGCTGGAGGCGGTGCTGCAGCTGCTGCTGCCTCAGCTTGTGCTTGATGTTGAGGCAGAAGGGCACGGGGCACTTGTTCTCCTGGCAGTGCTTGGCGTGGTAGCAACACAGGGCGATCAGCTGCTTGCAGATGGGGCAGCCTCCGTTGGTCTTGCGCTTGCAGCCCTTGGTGTGCTGCACCACACGCTTCATCTTCTGGCAGGACGGCAGCGAGCAGTTGGCGTTGCGACACTGGCAGGCGTGGACCAAGGACTGGATGCAGCGCTGGATGCTGAGGCGGCGCGAGTCTCCGGGGCTCTGGGTGGCAGCGGCGGCCTGGCTGTTGCTCTCGTCGTCCAGACCCAGACCCAGTTTCTCCATCTTGTGCTCGTGGCCCTTGGTGTTGTAGCAGGTGCCACAGAGGTCATAGTCCTGGGGAAGGAGGGAGGAGTCAGTATTTATGTATATTATCTGTGAATGGGGAGTTCAACCATATGCCCTTATTCCTGAACATAGATCAAATCTCATACTCATACCATTAAAATAGAACGATCCAACGTCTAATGCTTTACTCAGTCCCCCCAGGATTTCGCAGGCCTTTTTTGTGATAGTTGCGACAAATTTCCTGATTTCGCAGGCCTTTTTTGTGATAGTTGCGACAAAATTCCTGATTTCGCTGGCCTTTTTTGTGATAGTTGCGGGCAAAAATTCCAGATTTTGCGGGAGCTTTTCCAAAAGGGTTACGATGAAAGTTGCTGTGTTTTTTAGGTGTTTGTTGCAATAAAATTGCGGGAGCAAATGAAAGTTGCAATAAAAAGTTGCGAATTTCTTTGTAATTTTAATTGAGTCATTGGTTGAAAAATAAGTAATTAACAAACATTGATTAAATAATAAAACTAGGGTGACCAGACGTCCTCTTTTACCCGGACAGGTCGTCTCCGAGACCTAAAGAATGTGTCCGGCACGGATTCCAAAATTGTGCGTGATTTTGCCTCGTCGGATATTTATGTTTCTCTGGGTCTTTCACAAACTATTACGCCCTTACAAGTTTTGGAAAGGGTATCTCCCTTACGTTCCACCTTCTTGCGCAAGCACTGACTGTAGAGAGAACTGTCATTTTAATCAGATAGTGCAGCATGCAATACACGACCAGCACTACCCCCCCCCCCCCCCCCCCCAATTTGACGCGACGAAGTGTCCTCTTTTTCACAAACTCAAATCTGGTCACCCTAATAAAACCATTGAGAAATTGTCCCCTAAGTAATCTTACCAACATGCCAATTTTCATCATATCCAATTTGTAATCCATATCCAACCAGGATTTACATTCACATTGAAGGGAGGAATCTCCCTTTTTTAACAAAAAAGATTGAAATCTCTATCTGTCTGCAATACCGATCTCGGCCTCTACACAACTTCGGCGCTCTCACGCTTGCCAGGCATAGACAGTAGAAGAAAGCACATGCAGGGATTGACTGGTTGGGCAACCCCGGATACAAGACTGTTAACGGTGTGTTTTTCGCCTGGAAGTCTCTAGAAATCTGGCACCTTATTGAACAAAATGAAAAAGAATAAAAGAGTTCACAGACACCATAATGAATGCGTCGTTCATCAGGCAGTAATACAGTACGCGTTCAGGTGCAACCCTGGATTTAACTAGCCTGGCTCTGCCCTCCTACGTACTTCCGCTCAATTTGGATTTTGCTTCTGTACTAGGTCTGGGAGCTAGGCTCTGAAGTCGGTTTCCAGAAACCAATTTTTTGTAGGTCCAATCAGCGAACAGAGGGAGTGGCTGAGAACAATGACGTTAATGTCGTGCACTTGTTTGAGTAGTTCAGTAATGGCGGCGGAGAAAGATGCGAGTGAAACTATTCTGCGGTTGTGGTAACGCTGCCGAATATAAGTTAAAGCTGGAGCAAGTACGTTCCGGAGTTTTGTTGGTGGCCATGATGTTGTGGCCCTCCTCCCCACGGGGTTCGGGAAGTTTGATTTTCAAGCTACGGCAGCTAGCTCCATTACAGTAGTGGTGAAGGAGTTGGCTAAGGCAAACGGTTGCGATTGGTTATGGCAAATCAGAGTGGCTCTGGGCGGATCCAATAGTTTTAAACTTCAACAGAGGACCCGCCTTCAAGGAAGTTAACGTTTGTCAATCGAGAGATCCCAGACCCTCTGTACAAATGAAATGTACGAGGGTCTGGTTAGGATTTAACCCCTACTGGAGAGAGTTGTGGGAGACAACGATGATTGGTCAAAGTAAAAATTGCAGTGATTGGTTAAAATTGCAACTTTAAGCTGCATTTGCGGGGAAATTATTGAATTTGCGTGAATTGGTGCAATCGCAACATCGCTAATTCCTGGAGGGTCTGTTTACTAAGCCAAACTATGTAATACTATCTTCATTTTTATATTTCTTTCATTTCTTCTCAATCTCATGGAACTAAATCCCCCCCTAACCCCAACTCCATCATCCCTCCCTCCCTCCCATATCCATCCTCGCTTCCTCATCTTCCCCTCCCTCCCTCCCTCCTTCATCCATCCTCCGTCATCTATCAACCCCCATCCATCATTCCCCTCTCCATCTCCCTCTCCCAACCTTATCCCTCCTCTGTCTATCCCCCCCTCCTCACCTCGCAGACGGTGCAGTGGAAGCGTGTCTCCACGTGGTGCTTGCATTCGTTGCAGGTGTAGACAAAGCGGTCCTGGCTCTGGTTGTGCAGCTCTACCAGCATGCACATGGAGCTCCACTTAGCCCTGCGCAGCGAGCTGAACTCCAGGTGCTTGTCCCGCGCCAGCGTCAGGAAGGCGTCACGCCCATCCATCAGGTCGCACGCCATCAGGGGGTCGGGGTCCGTGATGGGGGGCAGGGAGTTTGCCGTGGGGGCAGCGATAAGGCGGATCACAAAGAACACCTGCAGAAGAAAATACGAGAAGATGAGAGATGGGGATGATGCCAGCGGCTTTTGTGTGTGTACACTGTACTAATTGCTACGAGTCATAAGAAAGGTTTTACTGTTACAACAATACACTTAACAGGGATGCTCCACGTCCAGAAATGTGTGTGTGTAGGAGAGTGTGTATGTGTTCAGAAGATAGAGTGTGGACAGGAGTTTGAGTGTGTGTACAGGAGAGTGTGTGTACCAAATCGCTACTCAAACAAAAAGGTACAATAGCAGGTATTCTGAAGTTACAGTAGTACCGAATCTACCCGGTACCGATGCAGAGTTGGGAACTTTTTAAAGTAGTATTGCCAAACAAATCTCACCCGAATTCACTGGTGCCAATCTGAAAAGACGCTCAAAGTCGCTAGTTTGGTCGCTAATCACCGGAAGAAACTTTTTTGTTGCTAGGGAATGCGAAAAGTCGCTAAATTGGCAACACTGGACAAGCATAAAATGCCGGCATGGTGACAAGCAGCTGATGCTGCGGGGGCTGCACTAAAACTTGACGACAAGATAAATGGAAAGATCCAGGTATAGAATACTTTGGGTGTGAGGCAGATGACCATGGAATTATTTTGGATCACCAAAAAGGAATTTGAAGAGCCCAATGAAGCAAGTTGAATCCACTCTTTCTACTTCTTACAAATTATGTTTAAGATTTTCAATTTTTTTGCTATACAAATGATCTGCAGAGTTTGCTTAATGTCTACACTCAGTCCATACACGTTTTAGGCCTACATGCATTTTGATTGTATTCATGTTTTGTTGTCATAGGTAGGCTACAGACATGAATTGTTCAGTAACCTGTTTTAGTTTTTTGCTTTGGTATTGAGTACTGTGAAATTGTACTGGTATTGGTACGGACTACTAAAGTTTTGGTACAACGACAACCTTATTGTGTGTACAGGACAGAGTGAGTGTGTATAGGAGAGTATGAGTGTGTGTACAGTTAGGGCTAAATTATATTTTCAGTAAAAGATTGTTTATTTAAGTCGTTTTGATTTAATTCAACCTATTTCAAGGGCCAACAATAATGCGATTTGATCAGTGCACTGCTGTAGCGCTAGACGGTAATGCTCCCGTATGCAATCCAATAATAGACGAGATGACACGGTGCTTATGAGAATGTCAGAGCGCAAACAAAGCTGAACTAGCATAGTGTTTTCCAAAATGTCAAACAATAAATGCTGTTGTGTGTAATACATGCAGGGTGGAATTTGCATTTTGTGGGAGCACAACGTGCATGTAGAAACATCTCGGCACGAGAGGACACAACTAGCCGGGATAGCTGCTGTTAGCGACACCAGGAGATAAAAAAAAAACTCTGAAATGGGCTAGCTGTATGTGTACTCTACTATTTTCCTGCTACTAACACCGTAGCAACATGTCCACAGACAGCGGTAGACAGTAGTGTGTGTGCGACCATTTTAATAACACTTTCGAGTAGCTACAACTGGAACGCACTTCGTGTTAAATCTTTTTATTAGTGAATGGAAATAAGAAAAAAACTACAAAAAATAAACATTATTGCAGTAAAGTGATACTTTGGTTTGCATAAATGAAAGCGATTTAGCATAAGGAGTCGCGACAGTTTTTTATATCGTAACATTAGAAAGGATGAGAGAGAGGAAATGTTAAGACTTACGGAATGTATAGTTTATCCCAAAATAAAACATCTCATGTGACATACAAAAGGATATATTAGGCAGAGTGCGGCATTGGTTACTAGTTAATACAGTTGAGTAAACAGTGAATGACACAGTCTTGATTGGTCTATTAATCGTTCTAATAATCGTTAAATTAGTTGATTATCAAATAAATCGTTTGTTGTAGCCCTAGTGTACAGAAGTGTGTGTGTGTGTTATAGTGTTGTCACAGTACCGGTAACATTTTTGTAGTTGATGCTAATACCAGTGAAATTTCACAGTACTCAACACAATTTTCAATACCAAAGCAAAAAACTTAAATAGGTTACTGAACAACTAATTTGTTGACAGTAACAGTCACCTACAATATCTAAGGCTGGAGCCAACTTATGACAACAACAGAACATTAAAGAGGTTATTGACTGAAAAACCGAGTTTAATTGTCATAGTTGAATAACGACAGTTCAGTGGGTAAAATACACTTACAGTGAACCTCAAAGTCCATTGACACCTCTTTCCTATGCAAATCTCACAATTTGAAACTACCGCTGTAAAATGGTATGTTTCCAAAAAAACCTTTGTAACGTCACAAAGGTGGCTCCACTTTTTTTGGCCCTGGTCTGTACCTTTGTCACACCCTAATCTCAGGCTTAGTGTAGATCTCAGACACTAGTTTAGCTGCGTGCTGTACTTCCACGGGAATTACAAAGAAAGACGTTTGGAAGTTTTTCAATTATATTGAAAATGGACCACGGTCGTAAATGCAGTGTTCCAGGCTGTACTAGGAATGCTGACACTTTTCACAATCTTCCCAAGGAACCAAACACTCGACGGGCATGGCTGATGTTTGTCTATGAGAAGACTCCTGTGAAGTTCGACACTCAATTATTCATTTGCTCGAACCATTTCACCAAAGACAGTTTTGAAAAAAGATTGGCTAAGAAGCTGTTGCTGAAAAAAAGGTGCTGTTCCGACCGTATGCTCATCACAACCGCAAGCTGTATGATTTTGTTGCTGACAGTAATTAGCAATGCTAACGTCTCCTGTGTCTAGCATAGGTAGAATGTGTGATGATTTAGTTTATTGGCAATGGGTTAACGTTATTTAATTTTCCTTTATTTGCGATCAAATGTTTTCATTTTCCTGACTGTGTTTCATTCGAATTAATAACCTGTGTTGTCATGTAAATCTAAAATTCACGATGCATGTTTGGCTATGTTGCATCTTTGGTTTGTTTATAACGAGCAAAGCTGCGGAACAATCAGCGCGCAGCTCTTCTAAATATTTATGAGCATTCCATAAAAATGTAGAAAACCTCTCGTTTCATTCTAGGGCTATTTCACAGGGTTGCATTAGGGCGCATAGAACAGCACCCGGGCCATTTTCAGCCCAACCAATGTTACATACCCTATTCTGAGACCTTAAGAAACAGTGTGAAATACCCTGTAAAATCAGTCAATGACCCCTTTGATACAATCACAATGCATGTAGGCTTAAAGGCAAAAAAAGGTTTGTGGACTGAGTGTAGACATAAAGCGAACTCTGCAGATGACTGTTTATCTGCAGAGTTATGATTATTTATAAAAAGTAGAAAAAGTGGATTCAACACCCTTCCTGGGCCTCTTAAATTTGGATTGCACTATCAGTACAAAACGTAAATATTAGTGCTGTCAGTTAAACGCATTATTAACGGCATTAACTCAAACCCATTTTAACGGTGTAAAAAAAAATTCTTGCAAGATTAACATTCTTTTTTGCCTAGCAAACTTTTTCTTTTTTTTTTTCACATGCTGTTGCAACAACTACTGACGTTAGAAAAACTACAACATCACACTGGATCTAGCAAGACCGGAAAAAAGGAAACAACAGGCACGGCGCACACACTTGTTTGGGCTTGCGAGCCGGCTAAAGAGTAGTAGGCTAACGTTATGTTTTGAGTGGATGGCTAGCGCAAGACGCCAAAATGGATGCCAATAAGATTCTGAATGGAAAGTTTACTTTTAAAAAGTTGCCAAATGGGTCCATTGACAAGACTAGCCTGACATTGTCATACCCATAATTGTAGTCAGAATATGAGTCTGATAACTCTTCGTTGGGCTGTGACTATGGGGCATGTTTCAACCGAACTCGTAAAACAAATGCCTCTTCGCTCAATTGGATAAACCTACAATCAATCATGGCAACGTAATATGTTGATTGTTGAAAACAAATTCAACCCAAGCGCTCTTTTGTGACGTTGTTGATTACGTTACTGTTGATCATCTGTCCATCATCGTATAAAGCCCACCCTGGCAATTTCATTGGTCCGCCCAGCTTCTGGTTCTATATAGTTTGTCCCCAATACGAGCCCCCCCAGACCCAACTTCTCGACCAAATTTTTGTTGTGGGCGGGGCTAAGTTGGGCTGGAAGCCAGGCTTTGACAAGACCAAAGTGATCTGTGTGTTTTGTCATTGTGAACTGATCGCAGCACGTCCAGTCTGAAATACCACTTGATGGCCAAGCACACAGCTGATGCAAATTCTCCGCCCCCTCGTCAAAGCCAGGCGATTGCAATGTTGTTTTAAATTTAAAAAAAAAAACATTTGCACCAAGCAATCCGATCCACTTTTCCATGTTGATAAAGAGCATTAAAATGAGAACAGATTATGGGACAAAAATAAATCAAGGGACATTTATAATAGATAAAAATGTGCGGTTAATCGCAATTAAATATTTTAACCGTTTGACAACACTAGTAAATGTACATCTCAAACTCCAAAATGCAAATTTCGGCAAACCACATAATCTAAAAGCTTCTGTAAAAATGTGTTAAACCTGTTGTGCCTTCTCCTTTCATATTCACCCAGTATTAGGTATTGCATAAGGGACCATAAAGAACATGAACGGTGATGTTTGCAAATTGGTTTGTGGTGATCAACAATGTTCTCATTGTCATCTGCCTCACACCCAAAGTATTTCCATACGTGGCTCTTCCACTTTTCTTGTCGACAACTTTTAGTGGGGCCCCTGCAGGATTAGCTGCTTGTACAACTGTTGCCAATTTAACAACTTTGTCGTTAGATTTAGCGTCTTTTCACCTTCCTAAGTGACAAAAATTCCCATCTAGCGACCAATTGAATGATTTCTGAGCCACTAGTGACTTCTGGTGAGATTTCTTGGCAACACTGTGCTTGTCAGTGCCCAACTCCATGGGTACCGAGTAGACCCACTACTCGGTACTATTGTAACTTTAGAAATTCTGGTATTGTACTTTTTTTGGGGTTTGAGTACCGACTTGGTTGGTAAACACTAGTGTGTATACAGGAGAGAGAGTAATACCTCCTTGTGTTTCTCCATGGTGGCGTAGAGCTTCTGGGAGAGGTCATTGGACACGTTGGGCATCCCCGGCTTCTTCTTGTTGGCTCGGCTCAGACTGCTCTTGTTCTTGCTCGTCTTTTTACTGTTCTTCTTTTTGGCATTCTTGCTGTCGCCTTTCGTGGCCTTAAAGAGACAGAGGGGAGTTTAGATGAACATTCATTCCTGTAGTGTCTACCACTGCTTCTTTGCTGTGTTCATTCGATAGTGCAGCAAACCCCATTAGGCTACCTAACCTCGCCTCAGGCGTGCTTGCGGACACCGATACCATAGCCCTCCCCTCCTGCCGTGTTCCGGCGCTTCCCACTCACATCGATGCTCTCGCTGGAGGTGCTGTTCTCCTCCCTCTTGCGCTCCTCCTCCTCCTGCTCCAGCTCCTTGATGCTCTCCTCCAGCACGTTGGGCCAGAAGTCGCCCTCAAAGTACGGCAGCTCCTTGGCGCTGGTAAGACGGTCCTCCGTCGCCTGCTTGAAGATGTCCTGAAGATGGGAGAGAGCGAGAGAGAGAGGAATCAATCAACGAGCAGACGGTGTGTATTGGCAGTAGGGTTGGGCGGTATGGCCTAAAATATGTAATATGTATGTATATTTTCAGTTAGCAGATGGTACCGTTCGAATCGCGATTCCATCTGAAATACTGCTGGTGACAATGTGAGTAGACTAGGCTAAATGCTCGCAAAATGTCACTAGAAGAGAAACACTTAAGGGGACGGTCCCATCTGCAACCGACACAAGTGAGCACACCCTGCAATTTCCCCAGAGATGGTACCCTCTCGAGTTTTCCTTAGACTTTCATGACAATGTAATCCGCGCCGCTGTGGCTAATCTACCGCACTCGGACGGATTTGGATAGGGTACGAAGAATGTGCTTTTTGCAGTGCTTTGCAATGGAAGAAGAGCTCATATGTAGCTTGTATGGGATCACAAAAAAACTTAGTTCAATATTTGTAGTGAGCTAGCTTTTAACAAATGATTAACCTACATGGCTGAATACTCGATTCTGTTGGACTACAATACACATTTCACAATTCCAACCTGGCATCATTGCTTGCATGGCTACTCTTCCATGCGGCATTTTTTACGTTGTTTGGGTTCATACAAAGCCTGAGAACAGGCTATTCCATCTGTGCAATACTGATTATGAGGATACGAAACACTGCCTGGAATGTTCGCTTAGATTGATTACGATATTTGCATTTAAGTTCTGTGCTGTAATTTTATGCCATGACTGATGTGAATGGGGTTGTGATAAGTCTTACTTCTGGAAGGCTCTACCGTGGTTAGCACGGTATAGTCAATATCGTAGGCCAAATTCATACCGGTATATTTCTATATTGTTCATACCGCCAACCCCCTAATTGGCAGGCCTGTGTAGGACAATCTGTGCCAATTATTCATTCATCCTCCTTTCCTCTCCTCTCCTCTCCAAACACACACACACACACACACACACTGACCTTGTAGTCATGTACAATGCGCTCGGCTACAGCCTTGTCCAGCATCTTCTTGTACCACTCCTGCAATCGTTTGGGCTTGGGGATCTTCTGGTCCATGGGGTGACAGTGGAAGATGTAGTCGTCACCCTCACTGGGAGGGCATGCCCAGATGTGACCTGTGGTATACCTGATAGGAACGAGAAGAGGATTTCATTTCGGAGGTGCAGTCAACGTCAACATATCCATAGGTCAGGGGACAACCAGTGGATTTTGGTTGTGTTTCTATTAAAAGTTCATGTTTTGGCTCAAAAAACGTGTATTAAGCAACATCTCTTACCCCAGCCTCTTGACGTACTCCAGGTAGCCTATGAGGATCTCGTGGTAGACACCTGTGCGCAGGTGTCGAGGCTGGAAGAAGTGCACGCTGTCCAGATAGGAGATGTAAACCCGCCTCTGATTGGGCGGCGGGCAGTCCGAGCCGTACTCCTGCACGTGCATGCCGAAGAAGCAGACGTCGGCTCCGTCGATGTCCTCGAAGGCAAACAGAGCCTTGGTCCTGTAGGGGAAGGACTCGCACATCTCCCCACTATCCACAAACCTAGAGGGGGACGGGGGAGACGGTCAGCGAGCACGCCGGCACGCACTACACTTAAGCAATAAGTGTAGAACAGGTAAGGGGGTTTTCGGCACTCCGCTTCGCGTCGTGTCTAACAACTCCCCTTACCTGTTCTAAAATCAGCGCAAAACACGGACTCGCGGGGCTTATTGCTTTTCTAAAACTGTTACTACAAATATTTAATATGGTTCGCGGGGCTTATTGCTTTTCTAAAACTGCTACTACAAATATTTGATATGGTTTCATAAATAAAAACACAATTAAAAACAAAACAGTTTAATAATAAACCGTCATTCTTCCGCCACTACAAAGTATAGTTCCTACATAAATCGTTGCCACGCAACAGCCAGATGGACACCTTTGCCGTCTTTTTTTATTTGAAAATATTCGATGCGCAGTAATATGGAATGTTAAAGAATGTTATGAGGACAACCTGTAAGGTTATGCTGTATTTTACAACGGCATGGAACGCGATATAGCCAATCACAATCAAGGATGGGAACAACCAGTTTTAGAATGTTTATTCACTGTCTCAGAACGACACACAACTGGAGGTGTATTAAAAATAATCTCTCTTTCTCCTCCAATCATACACTGAGACAAACCGTGCGGCTTCCTCTTGAGTGTAAATTGGACCCAGGAAGAACAGTGACCCCTGACCCCCCTCCTCCCTCACCTGGACTTCATGCCCGGCTTGACCTCCACCACCTTGTCGGAGACGTGGACCACGCGTATGGTGACGTCACCAGACTCTGGGTGGTTCAGGCGCTTGAGGTAGTCGTTCACCCGTGTCTCCAGGAAGGTGCCCAGCTTTGTCTGGGGGAGCCCTGGGAGAGACAAAGGCCGAGGGGAGGGAGGAAGAGAGAGGAGAAATATAGAGAGAGAGAACAGGAAAGGAGGAAGGAAGATGAGAGAAAGAGAGAGCATATTTAGAAGACCAGCCACATGTTTGGAGGAAAAGCCAGCTCGGTCCAGTATGGATCAGGGGGTGTAACTGTCAAGTTCTTCAGAGTTGAGGGGTAGACTACCAAGGTCTGCTGACATTTAAAGCCCAGGTACAGGACACTAATCTCTGAGGCTGACTAAAGGGCATGTCAGTAGCACGCAAACATGTGACAGCAGCTCAACTGCACCGCAGTAAGTCATCTGGGCACTTTGTCACTCCTTCAACCAAATCTGAAATAGCGCAATGACTGCATCAAAGGGCTTTTCTGACCTTAAAAAGGGGTCAAATAACGAGACTTCATAACAAGAGAACTGGTTAGACTCGTTGATTTGAATATCAGGGCAGAGGATGCCAGTGTTGGGGGGTAGACAGACCGGATATCAACACACTTCCCTCATAGTCCCTCCCACTTTTGACATACACACTCCATGCGCTCAGTATGAGTGACGGCTGACAGGTTTGAGCTGATTGGTTCGTCTCCGTAAGTGTCAGCCTACCTGTGGCTTCCTAAAACCATCAGCTGCATTAGGTGAAGAAGGATGGGGATCACTGAGTATATCACCAGGGAAAAGGATGAGGTACACCAAAAACTTGGTTAAATGCTCGCAAAAAAGTAGCATAACAAGAAACAAAAAATTGCCTACAATCATTGCCCGCGCGATATTTACAAAGGCTGGAAAGTCGCTAGTCATTGTGAAGTAAAAAAAGATTTGACAAAATATCTTGGAAGAGACATAAAAAAAGACAAAAAAGAAAAAGGTGGTATCGGGCATTCATTCAACTGCCTGAGAAAACCGCGAAAAGGCTGTGAAAAATGGAATTGAGAAGAAGGACCCTAGGCCTTTCAGAGTGTAGCTACAGGCCTGGAAGATATGAATGAAACCAAACCACGAGGCTGCCTGGGAGTCTGGCAGCAGTGCGCTAGTCTTAGGACAGGCTTCTGAAAGGGAAAGACAAGTTTGGTTACAGGTAACATTTTTGTTGGGGGGGAGGGGGGGGGGGGAGAGACACGGAGGGAGTGGGTTGAAAAAAAAAGAAAGAGAAAAATATATTTTGTGCGTTTTATCGATCCACTTGATCTCGCAAGCTGTGTGTGGTTCTCCCATGGCGAGAGGACTGCCACCGAAAAAAAGAAAAAGAAAAAAAAGAACGATTTCTTAAACGGAAAATGGTCCCTGTGAACCCAGAGGAAGAAATGTCATAAAAAGATTCAGTGTCCGTCGAAGGCAAATAGTGCGTTTGCTCTTCACAGGAAATAATTGCTATACTTGTAACCAATGGGCTTCCAAATAGATTAGTGTGTATGTGTGTGTCTTGGTTAAAACACTGAAATCTGGGACAGCGTGGAGATTAGAACATAAAAATAAAGGTTAAGCGAAGGAGAGGGAGGGGAGGGGGAGGACGGACATGGACGGACACCCCAATGAGTGATGGTTGTAGATGTGCGCCCCCCCGTTTTTCACTTACTCCACTTACTTTTGGCCGCGTACTTGTTCTCTTTTCGTGTCTTATTTGCCTTTTTAAGGCAACTGTCACACACAAAGCTGAGGAGAGGGGAGAACAAGAGAGATTGGTTTTTCATGTTTCCATTGATCTCTGTCAGTCGTGTCTGAGAAAGGACGGCATTCACGGCGGCAATTTTGTCATATAGGACTGGATAAGATGGGGTGTGATGTCGGAATGTTTAGTATGTGTATGAAGGCAGCTTGGCTCACCCTGCCGGCCATATGGTGTCGTTATGAAGGACACAAATCTGGTGCATTTTACGACCGCAGTCATTACATTCCACAAGCCTACACAGAGAGAGAAAGTGAGGGAGAAAGATAAACGGAGAGCGAGAAAAGTCCAGAAAAGAAAAAAGAAGAGAAGAACAAAGACCATTAAGCTATGTGTCATTCAACAGAAATAATCGTTCTTTTTTTGCAGAGGGATTTTCAATGAAGTTGGATAGTCTGGTGCTTGAATACAAACAATCCACTGTGCTGTAATACCTTCTATCTGATGACAAGACACGAACAACAACAACAACAAAAAGTGATGAGGACGTACAGTTCTGGGTCAAGGGTGTCATTCTTCTTCCTCTGAAACTGCTCTTTGCTGATGGACCTGAGAGAGGTGTGTGTGTGTGTGTGTGTGCGTGGGGGGGGGCACAGAGTGGGGAGGGGGGCATCAGAAAACAATCATCTTAACACCCTCTGCTGGTCATACACATTCATAGTAACAGGCAGGGTTCCACACACACTAAAAACACACGGGCAAAAATAAGATCATTAATCATATAATTAGGGCTGTGAAAAATTACGCGTTATGATTAAATTACAGGATTAATTCGTTATTTTTGTTTAACGCATTTAACGTAATATATCCACAATTCTACCCAATCTGCAACTTCTGGATGAGAAGTTTGTGTTCCAAAAAAACTAAGATGGAACATCCAATAAAACCAAAGTGATATGCACACTCTGCGGGAAGACGTTATCGCTCTGCTAAATGACTGAATGCTAAATGACTCACTGAACAGCGTAGGGCCCTCACTAAGTCTGCCCGAGACAAGGTGATTAGCACAGTTGCCAAATATATTGCAAAAAGCTGTAGATCAATTGATATTGTTGAGGACGAGGGGTTCACCAAAGTTTTGCAAGTGTCAACGGGTGACTCGAGCATCAAAGTACAGCAAAATTAAAGAAGCACACAAATGACAAATTCGGAAAATCGGTAATATGTAATTAATCGTGATTAATCCACAGAAAACCTGTGATTAATTTGATTACATTTTTTAATCATTTCACAGTCCTAAATATAATAGGAGGAAAATGTCTAAAAAGTAGTAGTTAAAAATAGAGTGAAAGCAAAGGGTGAACCCTGCATTTACAGGGTTGACAGAGGGAAGGTTTTTACTCCAAAAGTCACTAATAAGATGGAGAATATAGTAAGACAGTAGAGTAAGAAAAGGACAATCCTTCAGAAAATAAAACAAAGTTTAAAGAATACAACTAAATCAGAACATCTTCACAAAACCCAGATATTATTCAACAAGATGGGCTGTAAAGAAGTCTAGTGTTTATATGGGGAGTAGAGTAGGGTTTTTTTGGATAGGGGGGTTGTGGTACTCACGTCTGAGGTTGGGAGGGGTCGTCTCCTAGCGACACGCTCTCGCCCTGGATTTCGTTGAAACACTTCTCACAGAAGTGGTACCTGTCAGCAATAAGCCCATATTGTGGTGAACTACACCGTTCGCCAACAGCACAGCCAATCACAGAGTAGCCACGAGGAAGCAGCCACCAATCAGGGCAGGGCAGGGTAGGCCAGGGGGGCCAGGCACACAGGAGATGGCAAGGTCGTCGCCAGGTAGCAGCCAATCATGATGCAGGTTTTTTGTGTGGGCGGGAGTTTGATTTTGCACGTAAATTTCGGAGTGGATGATTGGTCACACCAAAGCAGGCCAATGCAGACATCAAAAGCGTTAAAAAGGACGGAGAGAAGGGAAGAAGGGAAAGGGGGAGGGGGATGTGGGAAGGGAGGGTAAAAGGAATATTAAAATAGCGTGAAATAAATCGTTACAGGTCAGATGAGGACAATAGAGGGAGGTAGGGTAGGGATGGATGGAACATGAACAACATCCAATAAGAGACAGACAGCCAAGGCAAAAGCAGAGGTTAGCGTTGGACACCCTAGCGGGCAACACTCAACATTACAGTAACACAGTTAACAGGCGAATCTGCTGGGTGTCAGAGGGGACAGGAGAGAGGGGCGAAGAGGGGGAGGAGGCTGGCAACATAAAAGACGGTTAAAGAAAACAAGTAGTAGTTGTTGCAAGAGACCCATTATCTCTTCAGTCCATTTATAAGGAGGGTACCCGTCTTGTCAACATTGGTGAGGCTGTCCTTTCCCCTAACAGCTCTAATGTTTAATTTAATATAAATGACATTTAAAGTGATATTTTATATTTCAGAGTTTTGAGTACTAAATAGCACAAACGGGTTTAGGACCCAAAATAGACAAGTCCAGGTACCCCCTTTAGAAATGACCAACAGATGGGGGGGGGAAAAGAAGGTGGACAATGAAGATGAGAATGGTGGCAGGGTAACCAGTTAAAGCCAAATTAAAACTTCACTAATTAGTGATTGAACAATGCTGTATTACAGAATATCATTGTGCACAATGTCACGCGGGTATAAGCCCATTGCCCTGAGTGTGTGTGTGTGTGTGTGCGCGCGTGCGTGGAGGTGAGGTGTGATCTGTTTGTCTCCGCCCCTTACCTGTTCTGGTAGCTAAAATAAGCAGCGTCTCGTTGGATGGTGCATAACTGTTTTCCATAGCAGCATAGAGTTTGGGGGGAAAACTCAAGCTGTACCATGGAAAAGAAGAGAGAAGGGGAGGGGGGGGGGGGGAGGAGGCACAGAGCTTAGTAAGATGTGGGCAGATTCCGACACAAAACTGCATGGTGTTATTGATTTGATGGAGAGAGAGAGAGAGGTGTGAGATGCTGTCGTTCACTGATGTTACAAACACACACACACGCCAAACACACACAAACTCCCCTCACCTTCCGCCCGCAGCAGTAGCCCAGGCCCTGCATGACGGGGTCGATCTCCTGCTCGAACACCTCGGCCAGCTTGGAGCAGTACTTGTAGACGCGCGACGTCTTGCGGTTGTACAGCCAGGCGTTGTTGAACATGAGCCAGATGTCGTCCACGTACTGCCAGGGCTCCTGGTACTGGCCCGTGTCCAGCTTCCGCTTGATGCTGGACAGGTCCATGGGGGTCTTCACGATGTCAAAGTAGTCCTGGTGGGGGGAGGCGGAGGAGGGAGGGGGCAAGGCCAGGAGCCGGAGGGGGGGGGCGGGGAGAGGAGAAGGGGAGGGAGAGCAAACGGAGGCGGACCCGAGGCGGCGGAGGGGGTCAAACGCGGGAGAGGAGGACATGAACGTGGTCATCGAGGCGGTGGCGGCGGGCCGCGAAGGTCCAGGCGGGGCCGGGGCAGAGGAGAGAAGAGGGTGCGGGGGGACAATGTTGAGAGCTGCAGAGAGGAGGTTCATGTGCAGACAGAGAGACATGACAGCTTCTCCCCTCCAACCCTCCGCTTTGCACCCAGACCCCCCTGCTGCAGCTTATCTTGGGGGGGGGATGTGACAAGCTGGGGACATGCCGACTCATAGGTAAGGTCAGGAGCCATTTTACAGGGGTTGTACTGAAGTTCACAACAAGTGAGGAGTCAGGAGCTAGGACCCAGGAGCTAGGACCGCGGCAGAGAGATTACTCTACTACGCTCGTCTAGGTGGTCCTCAAGAGTCTGCAGTCAGCTAGAGGGGTCTGGGTGCAGAGGTGAGGTCAACAGAGCAGACAAGATTCACACTGTGGGAAAAACACTGGTTGGTACACTCTCTCTTATTGGCAGCTTTTGGCGGTTGGCCTTGCTGAGCCAGCGGTGAGGGTGGCAGCATGGCACAGTCAAAGCCAAGGGCACAGAGAGGCACGGCACAGACAAGGGGATTGGGAGGGAGGGAGGGGGGTAGGGGTTGGTGTTGGAGGGCACAGCAAAAGGTCTCTCCGTCACCCTGGAGCAAGAGATGAGACCCTTCGGCACGACCAGAAACGGCTACGCCATGGCAGCCGAGCGATGACGTTCCTTCCTTAATGGATGTGTTTGAACCGTTGTCGTACGGGTGAGATCGAGGCCGCATTCAGAAGAGGCTTCCCGGGGTGATGATTCAAATGGAATTTATTTACAGGGGCAGTGCACGTTTCATAAACATGATTGGAAACGTGCCAGAAGTAGCCAAATGGCAATTTTTCACCTGTTGACCGGAAATCGTGCTGGTTATTTGAGGCTGTATGTGTCAGTTTTGATTATGAAAAGCCTTTGTGGCATTTCTAGATCCGTATCAATAGCTACCATGATACAAAGCCGTGGATATATTACATGGTTTAATGGCAAATTCTCAATATGTAGGTGTCATTCTGATCCAGTGAGAAGGGGAGGGGGTGGGGGGGGGGGTTACTGGGGTGGAGAGATGTGCCAACCACATACCTCTGTAGGCCTACCGAACAGTATGTTCAAAACCATCAAAAGTGGAATACGGGTTCCAGCGTGTGGTACAACTGACGAGCCATCCAAATGCAGTCAACAGGTGGCCTTTGACTGGGACATGTATTCAGGCTTGTATCTCTAAAGGCTGGAGGACTGAGAATTGGCACACCTCAACACGCAACTAAACACAACCACTCAACTCCAACACAGTACTGACTACTGGCGAGGAACTGACTAGGAAGCTATGAGTGAGACGAAAACAACAAAACCATAATACAAATTAAAGTCTACGAAAGCAAAATAAAAAGCTTGGAAGCATAAAAAAGGCAATTCACTAAAAAAAGGAGTATGGAACATGATAAAATAAAGCAAAAGAGGCTATGAACATTCTTTGGGAGGCCTTCACAAGTCAACTTTATTCCCGTAGGGTTTGGTTCATTGAAATGCTGAATGGTGATGTGCCAGTGAGAAAATGGCGGCTTATTTTGCCTCTTTGATGCGTGATGAAAGAGAGAAAAAACAAACACCCATTAACTAGGCCCAAGGGGGCGGAGGGATACACAGCCTGGGCCAACACGCCCAGAAAGGTGATCTTCACACAGCTAAATCAACCGACTAAATTGCTGTTGAAAAGGACAATCAACAGAACACATTTAAAATGAAAGTCTATGCCCATGTTAGAATGTTCATAGCCTTGCTTTGTTTTATCTTGTGGAAAAAGTTTTCTATTTGTGTGTATGCAGTGTAGGAAACTAACTAAAGCAGTCATGAGCTGTCACACAAACAAACACACACACACGCCTTCCCAACAACCTACAGTCCAACCAATTGACCTGTACGTGGTGTTCAAACTAGCTGAGTAGAGACAGAACACACTCAATTCAACACATTCAAGTTACCACACATACACAATTCCAGGCACCAAATGTCAATCTCTCAACTTCTACACTTGCACGCATATCATGTCACTAAGATGGAGAAAGTGAAGGATGAAAGAAAAAGCAGTATGGCAAATAAAAGAAAGAGAGAAAGTGAGAACAAAAACAAACCAAAAAAACTAAAAAGGAGTTTTAGAGGGGAGCAAAATGGAGGCCAGCGCAGTCCCTTACCAGGTTAGTTTTGTTACTAGTTCGAATACGTACGGGTATTCCCAGTAACTGGGGGTCCACCGGCTGTCTGAAGGGCAGAGACTCTGGGTCCTGGCGGTACAGAGCCTCCAGGGTGGGCATGAGGGCCTGCCGCAGCTCCTCAGGCTTGAAGACTTGAGAGGGGGGAGAGAGATAGATAGATAGATAGATAGAGAGAGAGAGAAAGAGAGAGAGAGAGAGAGATTATATGAAGGAATGGGGGGGAGGCGGAGGGGTTAACACAAAATGTATTGTTATACATTCATATGAACTAAAAGGATAAAACAGCTGCATTTTCAGAGATCCAATGAGATCGGTCTGGAGAGAGAGAGGAATGAGGAGGGCCAACTTACTCTTCTTCTTACTCTGAGCGCTGGCGGGGGAGCTGTGCGTGCCTGAAGACCCCGACCCCTCCTCTTCCTCTTTGGGCTCCGTCTTAATCTCCGGCTTCCTGTCCTCGCTGGCCGTCCCCGACGAGGAGGACGACGAGGAGGACGTCGAGGTGGACGTGTCCATGGGCTCGCCCTTGCACCCGTCGCCCGAGGGCTTCTCCTTCTTAATCTGACGGGACAACGGAACAAGACATCGTTTACTCACTTGGCTGCGCCGTTACGGCGTAGCATCGTTTGAGGACGAAAAATCCTCTGATCCAACGCGACAGGTGAAAGCATGTGCTTTCCCAGCCTTGTCGTCAGCGTCACTGTCGCACTGGATCAGTGACGTGTGCGTGGGCAGGACGGCCGGCAGAGACGGGGGACCTGTCCTCGACCCACCTCTGGCTTCTCCTCCGTCTTGATGTCGGCCTGACCCTTGCCCGTCTTCCCGGAGGCCTTGCCCTCGCCCTGGGACTCGGCGTCCTCCTCGTCCTGCTGCTTCACGCCCATCTTGGACTCGCCGTGGGCGGGGGCGGGGGCGTCGGGCGGGGCCAGCTGGGAGGAGGGGTCGGTGCTGCTGACGGAGGCCGGCGTGGAGGCCTGGCCGTCGGCCGTCAGGGACGACTTCTGAGACAGCTGGAGAAGGAAGGGGGGTGGGGGGAGAAGAGGCAGAGCAGAGTCAGAGACTGAATTTGAAGGGAGAAGAGCGGAGAGGTGAGGATGAGTGAGAGAGAGCAGGGCCGTTGCCATGGGAACCTGGGAGAGGTGTGGTTCTAATAAGTCAGGAAGGAGCTGGGAGGAGGCAAAGAACGCCCCTCTCACCCTCTGCAGATGCTACCCAGCAGCACCAAGCTGCTGAATGTAAACCAGGAGGGATACTCACCGGTGTCCGTGGTAACTGAGTTGGCACATGTGCATTCTGGGTAGGCACAGACTGAGCCTGCCCCGTCTGGGGGCCTCCTGAAGCTCCGCCTCCATGTGGCTGCTGCTGCTGCTGATTGGCCTTCTCAGAGTTCATCCCTTGCCCCATTGGCTGCAGCTGCTGCGAGGCAGGCTGCTGCGCCGGCTGCTGTTGCTGGGGCGGCTGAGGGGTTGCAAGCTGGGGGGGGTTGGGCGTGTGCGGCTGTGGCGTCTGCGAGCCAGGCAGCGTGGGCGGAGTCTGGTGGGGCGTGGGGGTGAGGCTGCGCGCCGGCGAGGGGGAGTTCTGTCGGATGGGGGGGCAGTGCGGGTGGGAGTTAGGCTGGGAGTTGGAGGATGGGGGCAGGTTGGAGGGGGGCCCTCCACCTACGCTGGGGGGGCCCAGGGAGCCTGAGGGAGCCCCGGGGCCGGTGGCCGTGGAGCCTGGCTGGGCGGCAGGGCTGCTGGCCGGTAGGGAGGGCGGGGTGGACATCTGGTTTTGCTGGGGAACACCACAGGGACGAGGAGACGAAGGTTAACAAAGGTTCAAAGCTCTAACCCTAAGCCATCGTAACCAAAAGCATGCAACTTTATGTTGTGTTACCTGCGCCATGCCTCCTTGCTGACCAGGCTGGTTCATGCCCACAGGGCCCGCGCCAAGGCCAGGACTGGACCCAGGGAACTGTCCAGGAGGGAGGTACTGGTTCTGGAGCTGGCCAACATTGGGCTGGCCCATCCTTGCAGCAGCCATACCCATCTAGAAGACAGTGAAGGAGAAGTATGGATATCTTGCGATAGTTTGCGGGAATTTGTATCTTGTATTTTGTCATTCGTACATCTTGAATTTCACAGGAGGAACATAGAAGACACTCACCTGATTTAGTGGAGTTCCAAGAGGAAGGGGCGGGGTTGACCTCTGACCTAACGACTGCAGTCCCATCTGACCAAACTGGTTCATCCCTGCTGAGAGAACAGACACGCAAGATGAGCGCACACTTTAGACAGATACAAATGCAACTTTTAGGTAAAGATGTGTCTTTTCATTAAATACTTGGTCCGATTTATACCAAGGATTATTGTGCGTGTGTGTGGTGTGTGTGTACCTGCAGGGTTTTGCATCCTGTTGACCATCTGACCAGGTCCAGGGGGTCGGACCATGGAGGGCTCAGCATGGGGACCATCTAAAGGAAAGGAAAAACAAACACGTGTAAAACACAACCAAAAGACTCAGACCTGAGTGTCTCTTTGTGTTACAGAGCATTTAGCACCATATTTTTCGGAAAATAAGCCACATTTTCTATAAACCGTACAACACTTTGCGATTTGAGTATGAAACGCATAGGAATATATGCCGCACTTGATACGGGAACAATGATACCAAGCAATGCACGAGTATAGGTGACCTTACAGCATGCCTTCGAAAAACAAAAGTAAGTGCGTAATTTACGTTTTCTATTGCCCGGGAATTAAGTAATATTTACCTTTAGACGTGTGAGTTCTAAATATTTCCGACGGTCCCCAAAGCGGAAATTATTTTTCCGAAACGGTGGATAGCTAGCTTTAGTTAGCTTCTGGGCTAAGTTAGCCAGCATAATACTCGTAGCAATGCTACTACCATGCTAGTGTTACTTGTTAGCCTTCTCATTTGCACATTTTGAAACCATAATAAAAGTGTTTGTGGCATAGTTTTTGTCGATCTGAAAATATTCCGTTGGAATGTTCGAAATCGCACAGATGCGACGTTACACTGTGAGATCGCATTCGAACGGTCACATATGCGACGTTACACTGTGAGATCGCATTCGAACGGTCACATGTGCGACGCTACTCCTTAACGGGTTAAATAGCATTCACACACAAAAAAAATTCAACCGTTGTTTTGTTATAAAAACGTGCTATAAGCCGCATCGAAATATAAGCCTCGCCATAAGAAAAATGTAAAATCGGGGTATAAACCGCGGCTTTATTTCCGAAAAATATGGTAACTGCGCGTTTGTATGTGCGCGTCCACTCACTTGGAGGCAGTCCGGGAGCCATCGGCGGCTGGCCCATGCCAGGGGGCCCCTGAGGCAGGCCTGTGGGCGGCATGCCAGGCTGGTTGGGCATCATGCCCTGCTTCTGCAGCCGCGTCCTCCTCTTCTCCTCCAGCTCTTTCTGGATCTTATAGATCTTCTCGGCTAACAGGTGGTAGTACTCCGCCTGGGACAGAGAGAGGAGACATGCATTAGGGAGTATTTCCCCTCTCTATTATTATCCCTCTACCTGTCTGTGTGTACAACGCCAAGACTCATTCATGTGATTGAGTGTGCCTGTGTGTGTGTGTGTGTGTGTGTGTGTGTGTTCCTGTGTGTGTGCATGCCTGTGTGTGTGTCTGAGTGTGTGCGTACATATGTTCTTACCCTGCGGTAGGCCAACTTGTACATGTGATTGAAAGCGTGTGTGTATGTGTGGTATTAGTATTCCTACCCTGCTGTTGGCTGACTCGTACATGTCTCCCTCCACCTTCCTGGCGTAGGCCACCAGGTTCTCCATCCTCCTGTCCTTCAGCGCAGCCGGGTCCGGGGTGGGGAAGATGGCCTGCACACTGCTCACCCAACACACGCACAAACACAGAGAGACACATATAAGCCAAGTGGACACGGGTGTCCTCACCTGACCACACCTTTAACACGGTCTGGTCAGGGAGCCAGGCCAGGTGAATTACCTCAGCGGTGCACGAGCGGCGTGTCTTGGGCAGTCTGACAATAAGAGTTAACTTGTACACAACGCTTTTATTGCATTTTTCGACATCTTCGATGCATTCTGGCTGTGAGGGAACGCGCCGACAGCAGTTCTGCAGGTCAACACTGCTATGGATCTGCGCACTTTGATTCAAAAGCTCTCCGGGTGCCGTTTGTTGACGTGTTCACCGTTTGTGTTTGTGCAGACTGTGGGCGCGTGTTTTTTTCATTCAGAAACGGTGCGTGTCTGGTGCAGTGAGGGCGGACTCACAGCTTATGGACGAGGTGGTTGCGCAGGTCCTGGGTGATGTCCTCATGCCAGGACTTCCTCATGCCCGCTGCTGAGGGAGGAGTTGCCGTGGGCATGGAGCCCAGACTGCCCACCCCACTGTCATTCATCAAACTGAAGGGAGGGAGAAGGGAGGAGGGAGAGAAAGGGGGAGAGAGGTAGAGAAGGAAAACAGAGGAGGGTGGCGAGGGAGAAAAGTAGAAAAAGAGAGAACGTGAGTTATGGTGCGAGCCCAAAGCCAAGATAGATAACGGAGATGATGACTAGCCGATTCAAGGGAGAGGAGGGTGTGTGTGTGTGTGTGTGTGTTACCTCTGTGCGTTCATGCTGTTGTGCAGCATGGCGTCTGGGAGCAGGTTGGACTGTTGGTTGGGCTGCTGCACCCCACCATTCACTCCCATGGGATTCCCTCCTGGTGGACACACACACAGAGCAGACCCACAGCGGTCACAACACAGCTCCTGCTGGCTTCCACTTCTGTGGAGAACTAGTTATACAAAACAGCACGCACATTTTATCATGCTAAAATACAATGATTCACTACATGACTGAAATTTACTCAAACCAACTACATATGAAATTGGTCTTCCATCACATTTGGTCCTCAAAACAACCCATGGTTGTTTTCTAACAACCAATCACATGGTTGGTGTTCCAAAACATATAGGCAAGAGTGATTGTGTCACACTCTTGATACCTGACAACAACATACCACTCTAAAGCAAAGCTGTGACAAGCACTCCTAATTCAAAACAAGATTGAATTACTCCTGTGTGGTAATTAGTGACTCGGAGCCCTTTGCAACAGCCAGCACAATTGCGCTGAGCGTGCGAGTGTCTCTCCCTTCTGCCAACTCACCCATGGTGCTAAGCGACCTCATGCCAGGCTGGCCAGGCAGGCCCTGGTTGGCCATGTTGCCCTGGGGGGGCTGCTGAGGCATCTGGTTGCCCTGGTAGGTGAGGCCCAGGGCTGCGTAGGCCCGCTCGATGGAACTGGGGTCGATCTGGCTGGGGGGGTTCAAGTTGGGGGTGCTGGGCTGGCCCCCAGGTACGGTTCCGAGGGAGCCCAGGCTTACCCCTGCACTACTGAGGAGAGCTGTGGAAACAGACGACCGCTGTGAGACATGTGAAGGCATATCAGGTCCTTGGGCAAGGCACTTTGCCCTACTTGCCTCGGGGAGAATGTCCTTGTACTTACTGTAAGTCAGTCTGGATAAGAGCGTCTGCTAAATGACTAAATGTAATGTAATGTAATATCAACAACTAGGAAGGTCTGGGACCACACACACACACAGGTCTGTACACTCACACTGCTGGTTCCGCTTGTCTCCAGCGTTCTTTAGCGGAAGGCAGACAGGACAGTCGTGTCGCGTGCAGTTCTTCCAATGGGAGATGATCTGTCTGGACGAGGCACAGTGCGCCACTGACAAGGAAAAGAACAGAGACAGAAAGAGAGACAGAGAGAGGAGTCTGAGTATAAAGACAAGGTGTCCCTGAGGAGAGCTGATAGTGGCACTAGGAAGGTCCATCCAACAGGACGACTCAGGGCAGACACAACACCACCAGAAATGGAGAGAGAGCCATAGCCCTCTGTTTCAAACGTAATCAGCAGCTGCCTTTAGTGACCACAGGTCTTGATGACTGACCTGACCTCACTTGGCCAGTGTTAGGACAAACAGAACTGTCAAGAGTGGCCCAACTCACCCTGGCAGGACTTGCCGGCCTGGCAGTGGGTCATGTGGTTGAGGACGTTCTTCATGGTGCGACAGTGGGGCAGGTTGCACTGGCGCACCTCCCCGTTGGCCTGCTCCCGCCGCTGGCACTTGTGGGCATGGAGGAGCAGCACCAGCTGCTGCTGGATCAGCTTGCGCTTCTCCGGGTCGGCCGTGGGGGGCGCCGCCCCCGGGCCCGTTCCCACGGCGCCGAGGCCGGCCTGGGCCGCGCCCGCTGCTCCGCCTACGGCCACGCCTCCGATGCCTGGGGGCTGTTGGGAGGCCTGGAGATGGACGGGGAGAAGTGGAGAGGAGAAGGGGGTTAACGTGATTGGACTAGGAGACTTGTTCTCACTGAATGAATGAATGAATGCTGAAGCTCGGTTTGTCAGGCATAACAAGTGTGTTACACTTGCTGCAGAAAATAAGACATTCTCAGTGACCTCTGCCTTGTTAAATTAGGGATGGACCAACAATCAGGGTTGGACAATATTTCCTTCATTTGTGATAAGAGGACAGATATGGTGCATTAAGTGTGAGAAAAAGGTCTCTACAGTTTCTACAGAGGTTAGTATTTAAGATTAGCAATGGACTGATGAGCTCTGGCACTGACTTTATATCACCCTGCATTCAACAGTAAGTTTAGTTAAGTCAATAAATCAGGGTTGCTAAATTGGAAGTGACAGAAGTTCTAAAAAAGTAACTGGTATGCGAGTACATCTTAGATCGGACAGGCCAGATGGTAAACTGATCCACCTCTTATCTACAGACAGCTACAAATATTCACGCCAAGAGAAACGTGACAAAGACAGGCATATGTGTATCTCCTACCATCCCAGCCATGCCCTGTCCTGGAGGCGTCTTCTTGTCCAGGCTGAACTGGGCATGACTGATGGGCAGCCCTGCCTTGTTCTGGAGCTGCGGGCCCAGCCCTGCCCCACCCAGCCCCTGGCCCCCCGCCTGACCATACGGACCACCATAGGGGCCAGCGTTAGCCATCATATTCATCTGAGGAAGACAGGGACCGTGAAGATGAAAGAGGCAGGAGATGGTGGAAGAGGGATGGGAAGGAGAGCAAGGAGACAGAGGGGAGGAGGAGGGAGGGAGGGGTGGAGAACCATAAAGTCACAACACAGTTCTCAGTCAGGCTCACTGAAGTCAACTCACGGGGTTGAAGTATGACATGCAAGTACAGGACCACAGGCTCAACCGACTACTCCAGATTCAGGTCCTTCCATCTCAGGGCCTTCAACTACAGCGTAGGACTAATCTAGCATGACGGACATTCTCTTCATTGAGGGTTGTAAACATCCCCCGCGTTATATCTCCCTTGCTGCACCAAGTATTTCAATTTAATAATGCACCAATCATCTCAGCAATGTCAATAAGTCGGCTACTTGACTTGGAACAAATTTGCCTTTGACATCGGAGCAAAGTCAACAAGAACCTTATCGTGAATTTGCCTATGTCAACGTGATAGCTGGACAGCAGCAGAAGGCCCTCGGATGCACTGTCGGTTTTGCGGACGAGGCTCTTCATGCTTAACGTCAGCCTACTCTTTCAGACCAGACTTGTTTGGCAATAACTGCCTAATAGACACAAGCTACCTATTCAGTATGATAGAAAAGACACCAGTGTAATGTCTGCCGAGGAAAACTAAGCAATTATATATATATATATATATATATATCAAAGAATATTTTCGTTACAGCCCTGAGATGAAAAGATAATGCGCTGCGTCTGACACCCCTGCATGTCTTACCTTGTTCAGTGCTCCAGGTTGCTGTGGCCTCATCCCGGCCTGTGGCCCCGCCCCCATCGGCTGCCCCGCCAGGGTCTCAGCCAGCATGTTACTGTTGCTGCCCATCCCAGGGTTGCCGGGGTAACCCATCCTGGGAGAGCCGTTCATCACCTGGCCTCCCATCATGCCTTGCTGCTGCTGTCCATTGGGGCCTTTCTGGGCCCCCATCATGGCGGCCCGGTTCAGTCCTCCCACCATGCCCACCTGCTGCATCAGTCCAGCCTGTTGGGGCCCAGGGTGCTGCTGGCCCTGTGGCCCCCCAGGGGAGGCGTTCATCCCCCCCATCATACCCATGGAGGCCCCGCCTCCTCCTGGGCTGTTGGTGGCACCCTGCTGTGGGGGAGCTCCGGCTCGGAGAAGCTCCGACAGCTGTTTGTGTTTGGCCGCAGCGTCCTGACCTCCTCCCACACCCATGCCGACTCCACCTCCGAGGCTGGTGTGCAGCTGGCTGAGGTCTCCTCCGTTGACCAGGCCCAGGTCCGAGGAGTTGATGAGCTCGTCGGGGAGGTCGTGCTCCAGGTCAAAAAGTGAACCGAAATCTAGGGAGGCAAGAGAGGGAAGTAAGAGTCACTGAAGCGTCCTCAAGCATCTTTTGAGAACAGTGACTTCTGTTCTTTAGGACGTCTACATGTCTGTTTACTTTATCAGTTAATAAAAGTGCACATATCATAAATCATATGATATTGGATACAAGTGTAAAACAAACGTGACTAATATTCACAGAAAATGACTGAGGCCCCCCCCCCAAATACAACTACTCTGTCAAACAGCAGTAATGTACAGCAAGTGTGGCTGTGGCCCAGTCCAGAGCTGAGCTCTCCGTACTCAGCATGAGTTTGTGGTTTGAGGGAAAGCCAAAACACAGACAGTAGATGTGGTAGGCTCATGGTGAGAAGCCACAGACAGGTAAATACTGACTGGGCAGGTGTGCAGTGTACATGGCATGGGCCTGAGACTACCAGGTTCGAGAAAGCGACCTCTTCTTTTGTATTTTCTTTCTCCCTGTCTGTTTCTGAAAAACATTTGGAGCAAAAAAACAATTCTGTCTAAAATCCCTCCACTTAACCTTCTTCTCCAACGTGACTATAGTAGGCGGCAGTTGGTCCCTTGTCTTAAAATAAGTGTCCCACCTGAGGTTATCAACATTATCAGATAGCCATTGAATCCCTCACCATTGGTCACATACATGTCACACCTAACCATTACCTATGGTAGCCTACAGATAGAACTGACAGATCAATCCAGTTGTTGTAGGATGCCTTTCCATGAATCAAACACTTTAAATCACTTATCACTGCTTGATTCCCCTAAAAGTATTATCTATAGGGTTATCTGGTCGGCTTCATATCATTCAATTCAGACATGTTTGCAAAGATTCATGATTTTATTGTTGGTTCCACATAGTTTATCCGAACAAATCCACCGAGAAGGGTTTTCAACAGCCACTCTTTCTAAAGTTTCTAGGCAAATAGTCTTATTTTAATCAGATATGTTGACTTTATCGAAGCTTGGATTAGAATGTTGTACATATCGGAGTCAACCATTATCTTAAAGCTACGGTTATAGCCGCCACAAGTCAAGAGGGGCGCAATAGTCAGACAAAAGCGATAAAGAGCCATATTGAAGGCTACCAAGCAGACAGAATCAATTCAGTCTATTAAACAACTGCATCCAGAATGCCAGAATCTCCAAGTCTGTGTGCAAATCACACGTCACATTCACCTGCTATGTTGTCGCGGCAGATGTGACCGTTAGAATGTCAATATTTTAGTCAGCTTGCGAGGTACTTCGCTATTATCAAGCCAGCAGCAGTAGACAACAATGCAGTGCTCAACTTCATTGAATCAGAGACACGGGGCAAAGTGATGAGGGCCCAGCGTTCGTGAGTATTTAGGCAAGTTATAGGCATTTCCACACTTTCTACAAAACTTGCTACATTAAAAAGTAATATGAATAGATAATTGATTAACCCTCCCTGCCTTCGTTTTTGCTCATAAGCAAAAGCGGATTCTGCAAAGACGATTCCGTTATTTTGAGAAACGTCTTCAAACGCACTGCAAAGCCGAGTAAGAGGCTTTTATTTCTGTCACTTTAGAATTTCACACGAACCCAAATGTCTGTCGGAAACAACATAGCCCTACCCTGATTTTAGCAATTGATTTTGGCTAACTTGCTAACGTTAGCTAGCTCGCGAACCATCCTCAAGTAGCTGGGCAGTGATCTGACAACTTGCATGTCCCATTGTTCCTGGCAGGCAGAAAACTGAGTTACCAAGTAACGTTTTTGCCGGCTGACCACAGTAATACCTGCTACATTTACCATATTAAAACACATAACACACGAATACAGTGCTTTTACCTGTGAGCTCGCTAGCTAAGAATACTTTCATAATTACATGTCATTTAGTACAACAATAACAAAATTGGACTTGGTTACAATGATTTATACTCCCACACGTAATGTTTAGCTAGCTAGCTAGCCGACTGATGTGTGCAAGCAATCTAGACCAGCTCAAAGAATACACAGAAATATGAAAAACACGTATCTCGTTAAGTAAATAATGGTATATTTTGCAGATATGCATGCAATACGTTTACCGTTTCCATCGCTTGCAGACACTGAGAGAGCCGGGGAGGATAGTTTAGGCCTCTTGGCTGAAGGCGGGCCGGACTCCAGAACATTATCGGCCATATTTTTCACGAATTAACAATTTGCTGTAAGTCCACAAAGGATAAAAGTATTCCCTTGTAAGCGTCCTTCCGATTCCTTTTGAACCTCCGTTAAACGTTTTTGTTTCTTCCCCCACCGTTTGGGGACGGTAGGGGGAAAGAAGGCGATTGCGTTCAACTCTTCCTTTCAGGGCTCCACTCTCGATTTATCCTTCGCTGTAGCTATCAATCCCCCTCCCCTGTCGGATATTTTGTTCCTTTATAGATTTTCTCTGACTTGAACAGGAGGAGGTGGGAAGGTGGAGTCGGTGAAAAAGATAAGTGTGCAGGCCTTCGACAACCTCATGTAGCCTCTTCGGCAACGCTGAAATTGTCCCAAGAACTGTCCTCCATGGTAGCATCAGTCTTTTCCGCCATAGTCGGCGGCGAAATTGAGTGTTTAATTCTACACTGTTCAGATTAGGTCAAAAGGCCGGGGAAATAAATATGGGGATCTGATAATGGAACGTAGTCCAAACGTTCCCCGGTCGTAACTTTGGGGGGCCTCGTCTCATGCAACAGTTATGAGAGCCCCGAAAATGGATAAATCTTCCACTTGGTCTGGCTTTCCATTGCAGTCAATGCAATTTGTTCCCAGCATCACCACAAACAAGGTGGTCAATTGGTGGGATGTTAAATCGCGATGTCCAGCTTTACGAGACTAGGTGACAGTGGTTTCAAGTGCATTTAATGCATGTACGGCCATTTAACCCTGCAAGAACGACATACAGTGTTGTCAACAGACTATCAGCATCGAATGCAGTTCTGCAGAAAAAGCCTAATCAAGTTCCATTCACTTGCAATAAATTGGTCTCACAAAGAGTTCAATTGGAAATGTCGAATTCCATGCATCATAACTTTCTCTTAGGATGTTCTTGCAGACTACATCGTGCAATTTGATGTTCGTTCGTCAATGCAATGCAAGTCAAAAATAACGGACTCGTATTGCACACTTGGATGCTGCACCCCTTTGCGCGAATATGCCAATTGCAGCCAGTAAGGTTAAAAATGGTTGCAAAAATCCTCAACAATTGAGTTTTCACATTCAGTCTGCTGGCAAGAATTGCTTTCCTACGCGAAGGATGATCTTCCTTTCCCGAAATTGTTTCAGAAATCACAGTTCCTCCCAATCAATGGCCGATCAGATTGATCCAATTAGTTTTATTTAGCAGAGGACGTTCCATAGGGATACTTGCCCTGGGCTTAAAAGAAATGGCACTGATTTCACTGCTAGTAAAATAACGCAGCCTAATGCAATCGGAACACCTTTGATTACAAAACATGAAACCGTTGATAAATATCGCAAGAATCTGTCACTGCGTATACTGATTTGTCTTGCCATGCAACTGAAGGAAAAAAATCCTAACCAAGAACAGGAGAATAACGATGAGAGAAGATCTGATAAAGCGAGGGGGGTCGCTACAATATTGTGGCTATTTCAGAAGTGGGCAGCTTCGGATCCGTCTGATAATGATAGCAACACCCCCTAAATATTTTGGGTCCACAAAATCCTTTCATTGACTCTTTGTGATGGAGAATGCCCCCCTTCGCGTTTACCCTGGAAATTTCTCCTTTTCTTAAAATACGGCTTTTGCCCTTTTTTATTTTTCTTTAATGCCTACGGGCAATTTATCATTACTGATATATTTGCGGACATTTTCTTTTTGCGGTGATGGGCTCATAATGGTTTTTCATGTTCCATTTTTTCTTCCGTTCGCAGGTTTTCCTTCGTTAAAATATATTGCCCTCTTCCGCCTCTCCGTCTCCGCTCCGTAAAAACACCCCCTTCCTTGGATTTTCAAAGAGAATTTCCTTTTTCACAGCATCGTTTGTCTTCACTCTTATCACAGATTTTTACTTTTATCCCTGTTTGCGCTCCGATACGACACCGCCACTCATTCACCGGCGGCTCCTGGAGTGACAGTTATCGGTGCTGAAGTCGCTCTTTCTCGGTATCTCCTGCCTCTTTCGGTCTGTCCGCACAAACAAAATGGCGGCTTGTTGTTTCTACTCCTCTGATACGGGGGGAGGGTTGGAGGTACAGCAACATTAGGCGTGAAGGGGGGTTGGTGTTCGGTATTGCCCGGATAGTACTTTCGTATTCTCTCGGAGTTGCAATTACCCCTCTAGCATCTGTAGGGGGCAGTCGTGTTCCACCGCACCATGGGTGGACATGGGACGAGTGCTCTGCGCACATAACTCGCTAACCATTTACCTCGGTAACAAACATTGTAAATTGGATTTGAACTGATCAATCCAAAACGCCAATATAATTTTCCTTAGTGATGCTGCCTTATATTGTAGGAGCGGTTAAATGATATAACTCAAACCAAACGGTAAAATACTTATCTTTACTAACTAGGCATAAGCAAGCAGCCATTATCCTTCGCTTGATGTTTTGCTTTGAACCTGTAAAATGTGATTTTATTGTGGGGGGAAAAAAGTGGTTTGTCGTATTTCTATAAAAGATAGGGTGATGAAAACATGAACATAGACACCAACTGAGCAAAGACAAGTCATTTTAGAACACAAAGTGCTCCCATTCAGCCTATGAAGGAAGGATTTTTTAGATTCACATTTGCTCCTAAGCACTCTGACCACGAAGGAACACCTTCCCATTGGCCCACAGATGAATCCAGTGTCCTTATAAGTTCCCCTCCATCAGCTTGATCTCTGAGCACAAGCTCTTTCCACCTCCAAGATGGTTTTAGGAGTGTCAGAGGACAGAATCAGAGATCCTCCTTCCTCTCTTATCACAACATCGTCTTCTATCCTCACCCCAAGCCCTCGGAACCTCTCTGGAACCTGGTCATCATCTTCACAGATGTACAGCCCTGGTAGACATAGATGGACAAATGCATTAGCTAGAAAAATAGTATTGGGTGTGCCTTGAGGTAAGTGAATGTGTCAGTGTAAGGGTGTCAGGGGGCTGAGCGGGTAGAGCATCGGGCTAGTAATCTGAAAGTTACCAGTTCGATTCCCACATGATGTTGTGTCCTTGGGCAAGGCACTTTACCCTACTTGCCTCGGGGAGAATGTCCCTGTAAGTCGCTCTGGATAAGAGCGTCTGCTAAATGACTAAATGTGTGTGTTGCAATGTCTTGGTCATGCACAAGCTTACCTGGTTCAATAGTGATAGCCATGCCTGGCTGTAGAGGCTGGGAGCGGGACAGCTCAGGAGTATCATGCACATCCATACCCAGGTAGTGGCCAACATGGTGGGGGCAGTACTTTTTAGCAGCCTGGGGAAATCAAAAGATGGAATCTTTATTCCTTCTCTATTAGCCTTCAAAAGGCATTGCTTTTCATGTTTGGGTTGGGAGACATACTTATGTTAAATTGCTGTGGTATTAAAGATTTCATTGCTGGTATACTTTTTTTTGTTTGTTACAATGGAACTAAAAAGAGCCTTACTGTGCCATTTGTCTGAGTCGAACTGCTATAGTGGTGTCTCTATTATAGGGAGTACACTAGGATATTGTGCTGTAAGAAGGGTGTAATTAGGTCACTATTTCATAGTTTAAATTGTCCAGAAGAACGTAGTCATTTCCTGACCACAGACCATTGGAAGAGTCAAAATAAACACTCAACATAGCATAGGCTCCTTGATTCCTTCTCCTAAGATATGCTAGCTGTAAGTGTTAGCTGTAAGTTTTTTTGATAGTGTTCATATTTCTTTATTTAAACTTTCATTTGTTTAACTCCTGTTAAATCAATAAAATATTATTAGAATTGGAATACCATGAGTTACCACGAGTTTATTAAGATAAACCTGCATCAGGAGCTTTACATGGCTCCTTATAACAACAACAAAAATCACTTAATCATGTTTTTATAGTTTCATACTTTAATTCAACAAGGTCTATATTTATTATGCACCTTTTCCCCACCACCGGTCTGTTATTCTGGGAAGGCAGAGAACTCAATTCATCAAATGATGATTGGTTAAGTAATTGAACTGAACTAGCAACCATCATTGGGCAGAGATGGATAAGCAGAGTCACATGGGTTTTGTCTCCACTTTACCTTGATTTTGGGTTTAACTTTAGCTAAGTGTCCCGGTGGGAGTATGAACCACTCCCATTGGCCTCACACCATGACTATGGGGTATTTGGGTTTAAGTTACTAAAGTATTGGTCTAGACGCCATCCCTTTAATTAAACCAAATTTAGTTCTAAACTTGACATCCGTATGTATTTGGTAAAACGTCCCTCTGTGTAAAACAGCCTACCTTTACAGCGTCGGCATCAGAGGTGGAGGTCCTGATGAGGCCCAGCCTCCGGAGCTGCCGGCCCAGCAGGGCCAGCATGGTGCTGTAGATGTGGTCCAGACTGACCCCTGGCGAGCACAGAGACAGGCAGGTTCTCTGCACCTCCAGCACAGCCTCGTACAGCTCCACCTGGGCCGGGCTGAACCTTGGGTCCAGAGGACAGAGGAAGGGCAAGTGAGATGGCCACACACAGAAAGGTGAAAATGGAAGACAGTGGGAGAGTCGTTTATTTTAGTACCGTCGTCCGACTTGTGAAAATCCTACTTACTTTCCATTCACTGGCCAGGTTCGAGTGACATCACTAACGTAACCAAAATATTCACATCCTCCATCGAGTAGAACCATTTCCCCAGCCTGAGAAACACATTTGGGGGAGAAAAAAAAGTTGTCAAATATCATGAATATGGCTTTGAAGTATTGCTGGGTGTAGCCTGAACAGCTTTGAAGTCTGCCAAAATTTCACATTTTATACGGTATACATTTAGTTACGTGTAATTTGGTGCTGTGATGGATGATATCTGTTGCACTGTACTTTTTGTTTCAGTGTCCTATCATCAGAATTATGTATTATTGTAGTATTGTATGTTATTATTTTATTGTAACATACAGTATTGTATTGGTGTTATTGTTGTAGTGTCTAGTCAAAATTCAGACAGTTCCTTGGCACTAACTACTGGCATACTATTGGAGCTGTGCCCTTCTGGTCCTAGATTATCTGCACTTACTGTATACACTATTTGAATGTCACTTTGGATGAAACAGCTCCAAATTGAATACATGTAAAAATGTCTGGTTTCCACTCTGGTGAGATCCTTTCCTTAAAAAACACAATAACAGATTCACCTTGACCATCTGGTTGTTGTTTATGTAATGAAGTGTGTTAGCTCTGTTTCCACCTGCCACTACAGGAGGATAGGCCAGGAAGTTGGCTCCATGGGCACGGCACTCAAAGTCAAACTGAGATGAGAAGGAGACAGAAACAAAAGGGATTTAAACGTTTTAACTGAGAAATATTTAGTTATACAAGTTATATACAAGTAATACCATACTTGGATCGTTTCTCTGGGACAACCAGGGCCACTGAACTGAATGCATCCACCTCACCTTTGCATACAGCAGTGCTTCATCAACGTCCCCATGACATATACCCATCGTCTTTCTGAAGGCCTGAAACCCAGGACAGGGTTCTTATGAGGTTGCTTCATATATACAGTTTAATCACTACATATAGCTCTTCAATTGTCACTATTAAAAACGTCCCTGTTTCAAAACAAGAGTACAACATGGAAATGGCTCCCATGTTGAGCTAAATGCCAGTTACCTGTGCTGTTATGCAACCAGCCTCCATCATGAGGGCCACCTCTGCAGGGCTCTTGACGGCCCTGAGGGAGTGTGTGAGGGGCCGGAGGGAGCGCACCATGGGCCCCCCCTCCAGCAGAGGCCTGACGTGGCTCTCATGAAGCCGAGGGTGGCAGGGCTGGGAGCCGTCGTACCACACATTGCTGCCTGAAAGAGACAACAGGAGGGAGGAAAAGTTAGCACCTAGTAGCAACACCCCACAGACAGTGTTTTTCCCAAAGAATGAAAACCGTTTGAAAGTATAGTCCTTGAGGGTTTAGGTTGGTTGAGGGGCAGTTCTGTGGGCGTATGTGAAGCCCTCTGTGACATGCTTGCATGTAAAAAAGGCTATACAAATACATTTGATATGATAGTAAATGATGCCCTTTACCGTCGTGCAGGATTCCACAAGCAAAAGTGCCATCATAATTCTAGTGCTTTCAACCAATGCAGGATGAACTGCTCTGGGAAGAAGGTTCCTTTGGTGGACCAAATTGTGACCTTTTCTCTACAGAACTAAATATAATAATATAAGTAAATGGTACACGAGATCGGAGACAAACCCTCCTGGCCTTCACGTACCTTTGAGGCTCTTCAGGATCAGACCTAGCTCCTCAGTACTGTGGACCCTCTCTATTCCTGTCAGCGCCCTCGCCCCATCCTTCCCTGATCTGGGTCCATCCCACAACTCCCGGGCCGGGTCCCTCCGGGGCACAAAGAGGATGGCCTGGTCCGGACGTCCGCTCCCACACAGGACCAGGGCGCTGTCGGGCTCCATGATGCCTGTGAGGTAGAGGAAATCCTGGTTCTGGTGGAAGGGATAAGGAATATCATTGGTCATGTAGCGGGTGGGGTGGGAGAGGACCACCACCACGTGAGAGCTGGAGGAGGCATCGGGTCCCAGACGATCCGCCTGGGCCTGGATGAGTGAGGCCAGCCTGTGTCTGCGCAGCTCATACTCTGTCTGGGTCAGGCCTGGGGTCACCTCACCTGGGACAGTGATGGAAACAGGAACACTTCTAAGACTGAAACTGACTGGTGGGAAGAGCGATGTTACAAAACAACAATAGTTTGTGAGCTATGATCTGCATTTGTGTTTGATTTGTGTAGCCTCCAATATATTCACCGAGTTTTGATTTCATGTACATTTGGGATATGATGACCCATAATGAATAGACTTACCATGTTTGATGAGGTGTGGATGTGTGAACGGACTCGGTTGGCCAAGGTATCTTGATGGAACCTTCTTCTTCGTCCAACCTCCGGGTTTGATTGACACATGTCTACATGGACACCAGACCCACCCTACAGACAAGTTTCTTCCAGTTAGCAGAGGATTTCTAGATTTTCATGAATGAGTAACTGCAAATTCTGCTGCTGACAAATCATGGTACAAAATGTCTACTAAATTACACATTTAGCAGTACAGAGATGTAATATTTCGCACTTGAGGACAAGTCCTTTGAGTTAATTACAATGTCAGGTCTTATACAAAACATAAGACCACTTGCATAAGACATTTACGTACTAACAACGAAGGCATTTGCTAACAAGTTATTTGCTAGATAATCTTTTGGGATACATAACCCAAACAAGATATCAAGCCTAACCTTGACTCAAATTAGAGGATGAAAGCAATCTGACAGACGGTCTGGTAAGAATATTAGATAAGGGCAACATTGCTGTAGGTCAATATGAGTCAGCGACCGTGAAGTTCCACCATGTCTGGTCTATTCCGGTGTACACCTCCTTTGCCTGTTCTGACAGCGCATGTATTACATGAAGATAAATTACATTGTATCATTTACGCTACTGATAAAAACGTGAGTAGAAACGCGCCGTAAATGTCTACATGTTGAAACCAACGTGACAGACAGCGAAATGATTTCTATCGATCAAACTGCACTGCTAACGGCCCATGGGAAGACTACAGATTGACCTCCCCTTTAAGACCTGCATTGCCATTGGTGGAGATGTTAAATGTGGGCTTGATAATTGGACGGACCTTATATGACATCATTTGTTTGCGACTGAAGTAGTTTCCAACGACAGGACCTCTTCGCTGTTTTGATTGCCATTTGTTTTTGTTTCAATTAAGCCTGAGTAAAATTGTCGGACCAACACTAGAAATTGAGAGAAGCTTTGAGAGCACACTTTCAGACTCTCTGCTTGCTTGCCGTTGAAGATTTTACTGCTCGCACAGGTAGCGAACCGAATTATGTTCTCCATTGTAAATCATGTGATGAGCCATTGTTGAACGTTCGTATTATTTTGTTGTTTCAAAACTCACGAGGCACGGCTAGATAGCTAGTTAACGTCCAAATTCTAGAACCTTCCATCTAACCAGATCCACACTGGAAGTTGCGTTTGCCAATGCACGTGTCCTGACTGACGTTTAAGGAATACATTGACTGCATTTGTTGTGCGTTGTACAGCAGTGGGTTGCTGAGTAGATCATTTGTTTGCTCGCTAACTAGCCAAATCGGCTCAGATTAGCCTTGCATGCTATAGCTAGCTTGTCTACCTCTTCCAGCGTAAATCACGCTAGCTAGCTTATAACATACGAAAACTGTGGATTATGTGTTTCTCTCTTTAGAGCGTTGTGGTGGACCTGAGAGACCAGAATGGACTCCCGGAAAGTGGCAGAGTTGAAGGCTTTTGTGGAACTATGCGGTTCAAATCCATCCATATTGCACCTGCCCGAACTTGGCTTTGTTCGGGCCTGGTTGAAGGGGTGAGTAATCGCTTTCCATTAGCGAACTTTGTCAGTTGCGTTTGCCACCCATTTCAACGTTTTTTTTTTAACGTGGTTCGAAAGCAGTTTTTAACAGTGTTTTCACTCAAGCTGTGTTATTTCTACGCAAAAAAAATATATTGCCGCAGTCACGCCCACCCATATAGACCGTACTCCAGAGTGCATCAGATGGGTGGTGGGACTGCAAGTAAATGACCATAGCCGATAGCACAAATAAACATCGTGCATCAGTGTGTATAATGATCGTATTAACTGTTTCAGAATGGGAGCCAATATTCCACTAGCACCCAAAAATGATTCTTCATGCAAGGTAAGGAACGTTACCAAGTCTATTAACGCATTTTTAACCATTTGTGACATTGACAAGGTGTAATGGTATATTTTGTAATGGCTGTAGGTGCTCAGAAGACTAACTGCTGATGCAGCCATTCACTTGTCTCCTCCCTCCTCTGTTACAGGGTGGCTGTCCATGTGCTGGAGCCCCTCCCCGTACCTCAGCCCATTCCTCTGCTGAGCCCAACATGTCCTCTGAGAGTGAGGAGAGTGACCTAGGTACCTTGACTCACACACATGTACATGCACAACAGTCACTATGCAAATCCTATGAGTCATTCATTTGAGAAGCGCTCCAATCCAGGATGTTATTTTGTCACTCTTTCTTCGTTTCTTGATCAGTCAAGTAAACGGAGAGACTCGTTGAGTTTGTAGTGCTACAATGTCGTGACCACTGGGTCCACAGTGCAGCACTGTTCACAGCTCAATCCACTGCCAAGCATGGGTTGAGCAATTCTTACGATGCATTCCATTCCTGAGGAATTACAATATTTCAAATTCTGACATTCAGACCACATGTTCTTAGCACTTATTAATCCCTAACACGCCACTTTTGTCGCTTAGAGATTGACAATGAGGGGGTGATTGAGCCAGACACAGATGAACCCCAGGAGATGGGAGACTTTGAAAACCTGGAGGTGAGGCCACACGACAGAATCTCCACTTATAAGGCTTAGGAATTGTCTGTCAACATCAATAATGCATAAAGAAAACCCATCAGCACAGAATGTACAGCACTGAAGAATGTACAAGACTGAATGTCTGACACTTGAATGTGTGCCATCCCTTTTAAAAAGGCATTCTAGACAAGTGTTTCCTACTCTTTCAGGTCACAGAGGAAATGATGGATCAGGCCAATGAGAAAAAGATGGAGGCCATCGATGCATTAGGAGAGGGTAGGTAGTAGGGTTGGGTACCGAAATCCAGTGCTAAAATGGCCCCAGTACCTACATGACCAGTATGTACTGGACCAAATCAGAACGCAGATTCCGGTGCCTCATTTTCGGGGCCACTTAAATGCCAGAGCTGTCGCTTGAAAAATGTGACCTCTGCTCTGAAACAGACGTAAGAAGCATCATCACCGCACATGATCGCTAGTTAAATTATAGCCTAGTGCATTCATGTGGTGTCGGAATAATCAGGAAAACAATTTCTCGACTGAGAGAATTCACGTGAATGCAAGTTGGAACACGGAAAGAAACTTGGCAGACAACAGTGATAAAAAAAAAAAATTGTAATTAAAAATCAATGCTTGACTGTCATCCACTGTAGTTTTGTTGCTCTTTTGTCATTCTTTTTATTTAAGTATTGGTTCAGGCACTTTTTAGGCACCGGAAACATTTTAAAAGTATCGATTTGGCACCAGTTTTCTAAAAACCCAAACTCTGCCCAAACATAGTAGGTCGTCTTGTCTCTCAGCAGTTGTTATTCTATCTTCACAAGTAATGTTTCTACCCCTTTTCCTCTTGTTAAATCTAGGTGATCTGAAGAAAGCCCTGGACCTTTTCACTGAGGCCATCAAGCTCAACCCATGTTTAGCCATCTTGTACGCCAAGAGGGCCAGGTGTGTTCCCAAGCTCTAGAACAATCTGTATCATAGCCCCTCTATCGCAACAAGATCCTCCAAGGAGAGCTTATGTTTATTAAGCCTTTTCAAAAAAAAAAAGCCTGTAAAAAAAAAAAAAAAGTATATGTTGTAAGACTGTCGTCTATTTAAGATGCCTCTGCAATGCTCTAACCCCGGACACACTGCTCTACATGGACACGGCTGCATAAAACTAACCAACCCCTGCTCTTCGTCAGCGTTTATATCCGGATGGAGAAGCCCAACGCAGCCAAGAGAGACTGTGACCGAGCCATCGACATCAACCCAGACTCTGCACAGCCCTACAAGTGGAGGGGCAAGGCTCACAAGTACGCTGCTGGACATGGCATACCAACTCACAATAGCGATCAGCATGCCATATTGTTTGAAAGTACAGATGTTTGTACCCAAGCATGAATGAGGATATGGGAACTCACGTTCCATCCCACCCCACAATTGATTCCTCCTGTTTTGTGTATCAGGTTGCTTGGGAACTGGGAGGAAGCAGCTAAGGACCTGGCCACTGCCTGTAAGCTGGACTATGATGAAGATGCTAGTGCCATGCTGAAAGATGTCCAGCCCAAGGTACTTGGAATGTTGTTACTGGAGTTAAGATGCTACGATAATTATTGTTGTTCACTGCTCCTGGTGGCTTAAGATGTGGTTACTTGGTGCTGCTGCTAGTAAATGCAGAACGTTACTTGACTGATAACCGAAATACTGTTATGTGAATGTGCACAACTGATCCTAACTGAGGCTGTTCTTTTCGATATACGAGCTGTTTGTACATCACTCGCCCTAATGAATCCCATGTTCTGAGCTCTGCCCTGTTAATCGAGATCTATTTTCTCTTGTGGAATTTCTCTCGGCTTTCATTTCTCACGGTTTCGCTTTTCCCCAGGCAAATAAAATCATCGAGCATCGACGCAAATATCAGCGCAAGAGGGATGAGCGTGAGCTCCAGGAGAAGAAGGACAGGATCAAGAAAGCCAAGGAGGAGCATGAGAAAGCCCAGAGGGTGAGGGCACCGCCAGGGGCACCACCAGGGGCAGCAGCAGGGGCAGCAGCTGGGGCAGCAGCAGGGGCACCGCCAGGGAGAGGACTGGGACAGTGAAGGGGAAAGGATAATATCATCTGGCTACATTCTCTCCTGTGTATCCTTCCGCAGGAGGAGGAGGCCAGACAAGCAGCAGGAGGGGGAATGCCCGGAGGGATGCCAGGGGGGATGCCCGGGATGCCTGGAGGTTTCCCAGGGTTCCCAGGTGAGAGAGGGGGCATGGTTACACCCCACATCCACAGTGACAGCTACCGTATCATTTTTCGATGCACTGTAGTATGTATTGGGGTTAATTGCATTGCTGTTGTCTTGACCTCCAGGTGGTGCCGGTGGCTTTGGGGGTGGAGCGTCTCCGTTCGGCATGCCAGGACTGGGCGACCTCTTCAACGATCCAGAAGTGCTGAACGCCATGAAGGTAAAGGGACACGAGTCTCTCCGCCACACCCGTTGTCTAATTTCTCAATAGATCTGAAAACCCTGTTGGGGTGTCATGTCTTACTGCATATCTAATCGTGTATGTGGTGTCGTCCAGGACCCTGAAGTGATGGCAGCTTTCCAGGATGTGGCTCAGAACCCAGCCAACATTGCCAAGTATCAGGGCAACCCCAAGGTCATGGCCCTCATCACCAAGCTGAGCTCCAAGTTTGGAGGACCACAAGCATAAGCCGGCGAAGGAGAGAGGAAGGCAGAGCAGAAATTGGTGGGGGGGATCAGGAAAGGAGATTAGGAGGTGGTGAGAGTTTTTAAAGTGGAAGTTAACCTGCAGCGCAAAGAAGCATCGACATGGAGTTTTCCACTGTGTCTGAGTCAAATGGGGAGGCAGGCAGATTTGTATGAGATACAAATGTGTGTGTGTGTGTGGGGGGGGGGGTGCGGGGGGACGCTAAAGAGAGGCATGCCACAGATTTTGCTCTAGCCAAGGATTTGGGAGGGAGGGGCAACAGAAACTAAAATCTTAATTTGGGGGCGAGCCTTTTTATGGCGATTTGCACTTAGTGGTTCGGCAAAAACCTGCTTAATGGTTGTTGATGGGGAGTTAGGCCTGTTGGAGCCTTATCATATAGAATCCCGTCAATCTCCCCATCCATCTCCTTTAGGGCTGTGCTTACATACCGGTTGATCTACCTTTAACCTCAGTCTGGAATAGTCACACTGAACCTCTCACTTAAAAGCTACCAGCAAAGTCAAGACATCATGAATCCACTGATGGTTCATTTTCTGGGATCTAGAGTGAGCTGACCAAACCATTGCCTGTCTGTTATCAGGAGTTGATGTGTACAGTAGGGTGTTTCCAGTAAAGTCTTTTTTTTTCTTTCTCAGGTTTTGTAATGTTTTCCTCACCTTCACTGTAATGTAACACGTTTCCTGTGTCTCTCCTTCCAAATGCAAAAAAGCAATTTAATGCATTAATCTGTCCATTTTGATTTTGAATGTTTGAAAATATCAATTCAAATCAATAAATTTTGGTTGTTGCAAAACTGGCAGTTTCATTCTGGTTTGTATTTCCTTTACTGTGGATAACATGGTTAAGTTGAATTTAAGTTGTTTTTGATCAGGTGTGCTGACTATAAAGTCTAATCATAATGGTCTGTAATCATAATAAGAGTATGTCATCACAGTCGTTTATGTATACATCCAAAGTGTCATGTACAGCCTGTAACTCTATGAAAGATTGTGGCCAACAGGCTGTTCTCACCCTTACTAGCCTGCTAATCCTTCCAGCTAATTTCTGGAGGATTAGCTTCCCTCCCTGCCACATGGGTCCAGACTTGGCTAGGGTCAGTACCTGATTTGTGTATGGACTAGTCAGATCACTAAAGGTTCAGTATCAGTGGGGAGTATTACTCAATCAAGTGGAGTCTCAAAGGAGGAAAGGGAAGACCATCCGTGGAAAATACAAATAGGGAAACAAAAGTTGAACAATTGATTAAAATACACTTGGTCTACAGCAGGGGTGTCCAATCCTGGTCCTCGAGGGCCGCTGTCCTGCATGTTTTGGATGTTTCCCTGCTCCAGCACATCTGATTCAAATGAATGGGTCGTTATCTAGCTCTGTATAAGCCTGGTAACGAACATGCATTATAGGGGTTTGATGTGATGAGAAACTTGGTGACATGTTGGACCAAGGTTAAGAAAGGAGTGACGGTTGAGGAATTTTTGGGGAGACGGGGGGGGTATGTTATGAAAGTATTGGTTTTAGTTAGAGCTGTACTTTTGTGTCTAGTCAACATAAGACAGCCTTGCTATCTTAAGTAGAAAGAAGCAGTAGCTAGTAGCGAGGGAACATGAGCAGTTTCCTCCACCAGGATGACTAACTCTACAGAAAATGTTGTGGACCTAATGTTGAAGAACCCCTTTGATTCTCTGGGGTACACAAAAAGGTGTAAAGAAAAATTAGGGTTGCCTGCTTCATACACATTTAATCACTGCTGCCCCTCCCAACACTAAGTAGCCATCTCATTCCCTTCCCCATCATATTTTCCTATAAATCTTTTTATTAAAAGTTTTAGAACAAAGGTCTTCAACCCTGGTCTTCAGGGACCCCCTGTCCTGCACGTTTTAGATGTTCCCCGGCTCACACCTGATTCAAATGAATGGTCGTTAACAGGCGTCTGCCTAACTAGATAACAACCCATTCATTTGAATCAGGTGTGTTGGAGCAGGGAAACATTAAAACGTGCAGGACAGGGGGTCCCTGAGGACTAGGGTTGAAGACCTCTGTTTTTGAATTCAAAATGATTTGCCTTCAATGAAAGTATGCACATGTACTAGTTTGTAAAAAGTACAGAAAAAGTTTAGACAGTCAAACATGTTTACATTTTAGACAATGAAAGTTTGGCCAAACATCAATGTTTAATTATAATTTACAACAACATTGCAAATTCCAACTTAAAAAAAGGTTGTTTTAGCTAACCTAAAACAATGACAGGGGAAGATGTGGAATAATGTCCTTTGATAGACTGGTTGCAGTGAGAGAGATACAAAGGAAGGGCAAAACAACAATAGCCTAAGCGTGAACCTGGCAGAAGAGACCGAGTCCAGAGGGTTGCACCTAGTGTCCATACCTGCATTAGATAAAGGAAGAGGTCTGTCAGTCTGTGAGACAACACAATACATTCCATCGCTCGAAATGACTGCAGCTCATCCAGTAACAGCGAACACACTTATCAGCTGGCAATACTCACTTCTGAAACTCCCACTCTCTGTTGTCCAGAGGGCACACCTGCCTCGTCTTCAGCCAACGGGAGATACAGTGGAAATGGAACGCATGCTAAAACAAAAGTTGAAGGGATGAGATACATTGATATCGATCCAGTTGAAAAAGGGAAACATCTTTAATCCCTTCCCTTGTAACTACAGCACATCAACTAAAACGTTTTTTCTAAAGTGAAACCACAGCAAGTATGAACTTGCATGTGTCAGTTATGATTGTGTACATTTCTGAGATATGTAGCTTATAACAAGCTCCAACTTCTAATTGGATTATCTATTGGTAACAATTGAAGAATACCACTAGAAAATGTGTTACTCACATTGCAGACTCCCCAGGCTACTGTGCATTCCTCAGACGTGGCAGAAGCCTGGTTGGCCTGGCACTCTATACCTTTATGGAACCAGAACAGCAAAGAATGTCAGTTTGTCAATATTAAAAGGGAGTGGCATGGTATTGACCACAAATACTTATTTCCCAGCTTCCTTTAATCCTCACTCATTGCCTCCAGTGTAGTGAGAGAAAGGGAGGTAGAAGCAGGGTTAGGGTTAGAGATTTCCCATTTCTACTCACAAAGATCCATGATGTGGTTCCGGCAGATGGCACAGTTGTCCACCACAATGTCCCATGCCCAGAGTGCAACAGCATTCCACTAGTGAGCAATAAAGAAATGTGTAAAAGAAGGCTACATTTTAGCACAATGGTCTTGTTTACGTACAAGTTCATATTTGGAAATAAATAAGGTCCACACAACGTCAATATTCGATACAATAATTATGTTTACCGATGTGCAACATGATGGGTGAACTGTATTAGTTCCCGACCCTAGCTAGTGACGAGCTACATTCGCTAGCCGGCCTTAGCCTGTCAAATGCCATTTCTTCCAGTAATTGAAAGACTCTTACTAGCGATCAACATGGCCGCCTCTGAGTTGACAATAACTCTCAATCTATCTCAATTAGTTCTGTGGCAAAAGTCATGAAGTTAACTTGCTAGCTTTTAGCTACACTGTAGCATAGTGCAAATTCATTCTTCGTACCCTAATCTGCTATGCTACCTTGAACTGCTACCTAGCTAAATTAGTTAGCTAGCTAGCTAGCTAGCAAATGGCTGACTAACATTAGCTAAACCGGCTTTGACGTTGTTTAGACTGACTTCGCCTAATTTGACAAGTTACAACCAAAAAGTAATCAAAGCAGTACATAAATTAATACCTTCTTCACTTCGAAACGTTTCTTGCTCGCTCCACTGTTTGTGCCACTTGGGGTATCAACATCCATAGCTGCTGCCATCTTGACTCTGAAAGCGTTGAAGTACTAGAGAATGAGCAACACTGGTGTAGTGTGCATCCGGGAAAATGTGTACTGCGCGGATTTTAAAGGGGAAGTCATCATGTTCCTATTCAAAATAGTTGTACAAAATATAATCGGTAATTGTACCCACATTTTAATGTCATGTTACAAAGTTTGTATCCTGCCAATACTCACAATTAACATTTCAAACGTTCAAAACACAGGTCCTACCGAGATTTGAACTCGGATCGCTGGATTCAGAGTCCAGAGTGCTAACCATTACACCATAGAACCGCTGTGCGCAATGTGGCAACAAATATTATTTAAAAATCAAACATTTACCATAATGATTTAAGTTAATATGATACTTTGGAATATAAAACACCCAGTCTCTGCCAGTTCTGAACCTGACTGGTCAGGTTTTGTTTTATTTGCCTTCACTTACTCAACACAACCCCTATTTCATTGGGATTGAGTTGCTTCATATAAATGTACAAACGGTTGTTGTAAAATCTACCCCAAAATGAAGGACACTATTGATTCTCTTTCCATTTATTATGTATGACAAATCATCGGTAGTGCATACAGAAAAAAAGAGAACAAGACTCGGGTCTCTGATCGTAGACATGTATGACACCTGTTGGACAGATCGGGCATTACAATGTAGTTCAACAGTACACCGAAAACACCTCATGTTCATTGTATGTCTGTTAAATTTGTAATTTAGGCTGTACAGCCTTCTCGTTATTTACAGTCAGTGGGGGCTTCTTTTCAGGCTTGGCTTTGGCCTTATTTGGCTTGGCTATGTTTGGCTTGGCTATGGCCATTACTGGCAGTTTGACTTTCCCTTTTGTCACGTGAAGGATGGTGGGTTTAGGCTTGCTGGATTTTGGTGTCTTTGGACCCTTGAAGGACTTTCCTGGGGTGACCTTTTCTTCTGGACAGCCCTTGAAGACATGGACGTCTCTGACATTCTGACCACGGAGTTCGGGAGGGTGACCGCAAGTGGCAGTCGTCTTTAGGGGAACTTTCTCCATCCACCTGGGCAGAGAAAGGAACAGAGCAATGAAACGGATAGCCTGACTCTGTATACAGGTACGAGGGCATATTCCCATGTGTGTCTGTGAGGGTGAATCAGATTTACCTGCGCAGGGGCAACAGCAGGCAGTCACAGAGCAAAGGGTTGCCAGCCAGGTTGATGGCCTCCAGGCCAGAGAGGGGCCTGAAGTCTGGTAGCTCCTTCAACTGGTTCCCCCCCAGAGACAGCACCTTCAGCCCAGGGCCCAGTCCTGCTAGTGAGCGCCTGGCCATCTAAGGAGTAAGGAGGAGACCACACACAACTATCAACACAGAGGAAGGACACTGACTACGAAAAAGACATGGATGATGGATGAAGGGGAGGACCATAAAAATGTTTTTTTCTTAAAGGTTGCAATTGAATTTAATACTGACGTGATAATCAGCTGATGTGTTAACGGATTCCTTACTGTAACGCAGATTTTCTGTTTACATGTATAGCGAGAGAGTCTGTAAGGTCAAGAGGTCATACAGCGAGGCCCCCTCTGAACAGAATATAGCACACAGCCCAGAAAGAGGGGAGACAGTAAGGAAAATCATGTACAAATAGGGCTTATGTGATTAACGACGACTTCACCTGCTGAACGTTCTAGTGTATCAGCGCACTGACCACTGAGGACCCATTAAGGAAGCAATTCTGTGCATTCTATATCTGTACTGTCCAACTCATGTATTCAAGCATGGCTGAGAGACAGAGAGTTTTCACTCATGCCATCAGTTTGTCTTGAACTGATTGTTTGATCCGGGTGGCTCGACTAATAAACCAAAGTCAACTCCTTTCCTTTGTTGTGACTCCTTCCGGCCTACCTTCTCCAGAAAAATCTTCATATCACTTACCTTCTCCAAACCCATATCATCCATATGGAGCTGCTTCAGACGCCCAGAGAAAGGAAGTAATGCCTTTGGTCCAACCCAGCGAATAGGATTCCCTGAGAGGCGGAGCTCCTCTAAACTGGGTGTCTTGGACAGAGCATGAGTAGGCACCTCTGGAAGCTTATTGGCCTCCAGGTGAAGTGTAGCAAGGTGGGCAGAGTCCAGGGCGCCGGGAGCAATGCTTGATATAGTGTTGTTAGTCAAGTAGAGTCCTCTCAGGCCTGGGGCTGTGGAGAGCAGGCCTGAGGGCTCCAACTTATCAATAGCATTACCCTCCAGGTGGAGCACCAGTAGGTTGGACAGGCCAGAGAGGGCGCCACCAGGGAAGTTGGCAAGCCTGTTCCCCTCCAGGTGAAGATAGGTGAGTTCCGGGGCCCCTGTGAAGGTCCCTGGGCCCAGTGAGGTGAGATCATTGTTGGATAGATAAAGGTAGACCAGGCTCTTCATGCCCCGGAAGGCACCAGACTCTATGTCATGGATCTTACAAAAGTCCAGGTGCAGAGACACCACCTGTTCTGTTCCAGGAAAACTGTTACCAGGGAGATAGTGAAAGTGGTTGCCGCGAAGATCCAGGAGTTGGGTGGTGGAGGGATAGCCACGGGGAACTTTGGTAAAGCCCCGCCCCTCACAGGTGGCATGCTGAGCCTCAACCTAAGCAGGGGATGAGAGACGTTGCATTCAGTGACGAGGAGGATCCAACGACTTGTGTTTAAAGGGTATGTAGGATAGCTGAATATTACATCTGATACATCATATAAACTTTGACTACTAAAGCTGAACCCAAATAAAAATGCATTAACGATGACCACTCACATCACAGTCACAGTCATCCGGGCACTTGGTCTTCTTCTTAGGCTTGACTGTGGGCAGGGCTTCCTCCCTGCTCTGCACCGTCTCCTCCAACTCCTCGTTCATCATGTCTTCCCTGCTCCGACAGCGCATCTCCAGGGGCCCCACTGCCTCCAAAGGCTCGTCAGACAAGTGAGGGGGCCCCGCACAGGCCCCCAGCAGTTTCACTTTGCTCCCCCTGGCCCAAACCTTAAGGGGCCGCAGATAGCAACTGCACTGGATGGGGTTTCCTGTGAGGTTGAGGCGCGCAAGCTGCTTGGGTCCAGAGAGGGGCTCCAGGTACCTCAGCTGGTTGTGGCTGAGGTCCAGGTAGGAGAGGCAAGGAGCTTGGGACATAGTTGTGTCTGAAATATCTTGCAGGGACATGTGGTCCAAGTATAGGTGGGTGAGTTTGGGCATGGACACAGCCTCCTCACCCAGGTAGGTCATGGGGTTGAAGCTCAGGTCAAGTCGGGTGACCTCCGGTAATCTGAGTTGGATAAAGAGATCTCAGTCAAACACAGGGGTGGATGGGTGTGTGTGTTTTTTCAGAAGACCACATATTGGAGGGAAAAAACAATTAATGCTCTATTGTCCAAACCCTAAATACTTTTTGTTGAAATGTCCCTTTCTCTGGAATGCAGCTAACGGGGATTTTACTATTAATTTATGATGGAGATAGGAGTCCAGGTTTATGGTCTGTTTATGGTCTTGGCATCTGGTTTCAAGGGGGGACTCCCCTCACAACCTACATAGCATTCATTCTTTAGAGTATAAAGGGAGTACCAAGCCATAGTATTGCGTGCACATAAGGTAGGAGCACTTTTGTCTATAGGATTCTTTTATCAGCTTGCAAGCTTAATAAAACTCAAAACAAACAACTCTAAATGGTAAGCCTTTTTTAAAGATTATTATTATTATTTTATTTTTTAAAGACATTTCCACCCCAACCTCACCTGGTCATAGTCAAGGAAGGGAAGAACTGCAACTCGTTGTGGTCGAGGCTGAGGCGTGTGAGAGTGAAGAGGCTGGCGAAGGCTTCAGTAGCCAGGTTGTTGAGAGAGTTGTGGCTAAGACGCAGCCATTTAATGTTGTGCAGACCCTGGAAGGCCATGTTGGGGATGTAGACCAGCTGGTTGTGTGTGAGGGAGAGCATGTTGAGGAAGCCCAGCTGAGTGAAGGCCCCAAGCCGGATCTCCTCAACACGGTTGTGTTCCAGCTGCAGCTGCTTCAAGGAGGAGAGGCCGTCAAAGGACTCCTGGTGATTGAGGGGGGGAGGAATGATAGAGAAGTCAGAGACTGAGGTATGGAGCCCAATTGGACAAACTCACTGATGTGTATTTAAGTCCAGAAGGTTGTTAAAAAAACTCCCATTTTCCCCTGTTTGTGTACATCTACACACAAGACCTATAACCAGTTAAGGGAGAGGACACAGGGTTGTGAGCAGCATTCTGAAATGGACATACAAAAACGTTTCACCTGGAAGAGGATCTCTATGTTGTTGTTGGCCAGGTTGAGGGAGACCAGGCGACTCAGGGTGCGAAAGGCCCCTTCCTTGACTGTCCTGATGTTGCAGCGCTGCAGGGTGAGGTGGGTGAGATATGGAGTGTGCATGAACGCACCTGGCAGCAGGACCTGAAGATTGTTGTTCTTCAAGTCCAGTTTCACTGTGATCTAAATTAATAAACCATTTGGAGGTATGAGGAATTTGTTATAATATACTGTTGTATTATTTATATTAAATATTGATCTAGAAAAATTACTTATAGAGTCAAAAGAAATCTTACTGTAGGGTGATAAAATAATAGTCAAAGAAATGTCAGCATATTTGCATGGGGTTTCCATCATAAGGTCATGAGTAGTTTGGGATATTTTAAATTTACCTCATCAATGGTGACTGGAACTTCAGTCAGATTCTTGCCGATGCAGGCTACCGTGAGTTTGGAGCTGTCACAGATGCAAAACTTGGGGCACTTGTCTGCGTGCAATGGCAAAACTGCTGCCCAAAGTATCAGCACCCAGACCGAGAGCATTTTAACGCAATCCGCTAAGGAATGCATCTGTGTTGGAATAAAACATATTTATTTACGTAGGAAACGCTTTATTCAAAGCTACGTAGGCCCTACAGTGAATTTAGAATGTGAAACTGAAGGATTAATAAACGCATACAATTGCTCTGATAAAATGCTTGGCTTGATCAAATTAAGTTTAAATAAACCCTCTGTTGGCTATTATCGTAATAATCCCACTAGGCCTAATACTAAATAAACGATAACATTTCTAAATGGGTCTAACAAAATAAACTGTATATTGCAACGGATTTGGTCGACTTCCAAAAGCCTAAATATCTAAAGTTGTCAAATAGCCTAAATCTATTAGACCAAGAGGAAGTTATATCTATTTTTAAATAATAAAGATTTGCAGTACCTTTCTAGCAGAAATCTATAATCCCTCATCCAATGCGATAGCTCTTCGATAAGTGTAACGGGTCCGAAATTAGGACAATTGACCTGCGCGCCACGGATGTGAGGCTAGGTTATTCACGCACACACTATACTTTGCATTGTTAAAATATCTGTGCATTTAAGAGTGAAGAGTCTCAAACACGGCTTTGGCAAATTCTTCCGTTGTGAGTCTAAGAACCTGCGCCCCCCTTCTTTAAATTAACACCAGGTCAATACATTTCGGACAGGTTGGAGGTAGAAGTCTAGCCAAGCCAAGTGCACTTTGTCGTCTTGTAAGAAGACACCGTTACCAGCGACCGAGTGTAGTTTTTGCGAAAGTATTTCATTGAGCCGACCTGATTTGATATAAGGAAAGCAACTATCCACAATAAATTTAAATCAGGGCCCAAAATTGACGCTGATGCTACCTTCTCCCTTCCAGTGAGCCAAAAGGAATGAAATCACACTCCAAAGGTTTCTCTTTTAAGTATAACGTTGAAACTGTAAAAGATTTCACTGGCAAAGTGCTCAAAGAAAGTTGAGCCTAAACAAAGACCGTAGTCTTTGAGAATAAGCAGAGGACTGTCTCTTAAGATAGTCGGTGGGAGTCATTGGCCTTCACATTGCTTACTAGACAGATAAAAGTGCCCTATAAAACATTTGTCAAAAAAGAACAGGATGATTTTTGTGTTTTGATTGCTTGATGTGCCAAAAAATGACCTTAATGTCTGTTGGCAATGTCTCATGGCACGTCCTAAACTAGACAGATGACCAGATCTACTACAAATACAGTATTCATTATGGAGAGCACTGTCAGCCTGATATAATTTCCAGATCTAGTCCTACTTCAACATTTACTTAAAGCCATGTCCTCTTCAACGGAACAATATCCAACTTTGTGCTGTACTGTAAAAACTAATTTGTGTCAACTCATATTTCAAAGTTCAGTTTACCCGGACATATTGGCACATCATTAATTTACATTTAAATCATTGGTCAAAGCCAAGAAACAAGCTACTCCTACAGTCCATTTCAATTGAACTATATTTTATTTTGAGGTCTGTATTATTCAAGCTGATTACAACTCAGTACTGTATCTGATCAACACCATTAACAAGCAGAGATCCCAGTCTTTCTGCTCTTCCCTTTTGATTGTTACTACTGGATTGATACACAGATACAATCTGTCGCTTCCTGTAGCCCCAGAATTGTGTTCTAACATTTCTCTATCCGTCTTTCCATCTTTTTTTTCTTTTAAACCTTTCATATGTATTTTGTGAGTACAATAAAGGAGTAAACCAGGAGACCAGAAGTTTGTCCACACCACCTCACCACAGTACAAGTTCTAAAACTCCCACCATCGTTGTGTCCCACTGTGAGGACGTGTGTGCGTGTCTAAAAGTTCAGTCAGTCAGTCCCACAGTTAACAACCTAACTCTATTCCTCAAAAAAATCCAGGATATAGCTCCCATGCTTGTGTAAGTCTGTCTCTCTCCTCTCTGTCAAAGGCAGGGATCAGAGCAGAAGTGTGCTTCAATGTGGTTAATCCTTGTGTGCGTCGGCTCGCTCCTCTGTGTCAGTGGAGTGTAAAGTCTTCAGTCCATCGGTGTTCAGTGCCCCTCCTAGTTGGGGTTAAGTCCAGGTAGAGCGGGTGGGTTGTGCATTGGTGGTCTTGTGTGGCTCAGCTCTCAGACTGGACCCTCTGCAGCGTGGACTGGAGGCAGGTCCTGGCTCCGCAGCACGACTCCAGGGCCTCGCTGGGTCTGGCGGGCCACACACACACACACACACTTTATAAAAGCAAAACATGCATTTTCCACTTAGTAGCACCAGAACAAGACTTGGCAACATTATGCGTGCAGAGCGCCTATTTGTGAGAGTACGAGAGGGAAACAGAGACAGACACGCTGTGTGTCCGCAGTCGGAGGGGGTACCTGTGAGCTGTGCCGCTGCCCCTCACACGTCCTTACCGGGACATGAAAGCCTCCAGCACGGCGATGTGCTCCTTGGGGAAGTAGTCCTGACGCACAGCGTGCTCCAGGGCCTGCAGGTGACCAGGCACCACGCGCACCGGCTTCACCTTGTCTTCGCTCTGACACCACACGGGCAGGGGAGGGGGAGAGAATGAATGTGAGGGACAGCAACAAAAATGTTTTCTCTCAAGGGGTTAAGTCTTCACTTGACCTTCAGGTTCACCTTCAGGTTAAGTGAAGAACCAACCTTCAGGTTAAGTGAAGAACCAACCGTCAGGTGAAGTGAAGAACCAACCTTCAGGTTAAGTGAAGAACCAACCTTCAGGTTAAGTGAAGAACCAACCTTCAGGTTAAGTGAAGAACCAACCTTCAGGTTAAGTGAAGAACCAACCTTCAGGTTAAGTGAAGAACCAACCTTCAGGTTAAGTGAAGAACCAACCTTCAGGTTAAGTGAAGAACCAACATGAAAGTTGGTGTCTCTCTGTAAGGACGATTCCCCTGTTGCCAGATATTATGAGTTGCGACGTAAGATGAGGGGACATCTTTTGTTCAAATAAAAACATTTCTCAACAGTCCCCCCCCCCCCCCAAACAGGATCAAAGCAGCATAAAAAGGATGATGTGTTTAATGGACACAAACCTTGAGGAGTCCCAGCATCACTAATATAGTTGATACAAAGGTGTAGCCTTCAAAGGAAGGACTGGAGAATGCTTTTCTTAGAACTGCATCTGCATGAGGAACAACAAAAAGGAAGAACTACATTTATTGTCTCTCTAAGACAGTCGTTCTCAAAGTGTGGTCGCCCCCGTAGTGGTCCGTGACAGCCACAAGTAAATTATTGCGACATTTCTCACATACAACTCAAAACGAAGAAAACACAGTCAGTAGTAGCCTATTAAAATGGGCTACATATGTTCCGCATTCTGACATCGCAGCCTCTGCATGGGTTGTACCAGAGCCTCTCTGGTTGTACCATGTGAGGGAGTTCTCACTTCCCAAAGAGTTGGTTGGGTCCATAGCCCGTGTTTTCTAAAAAGTTTTCTCAGATAGGCTACCAATTGCTGGGCCAGGCGGCCCAACCGTAACGATATGCGTCAGGGAGGATGGATGGGAGCAGGGCCGGAGTGATGGCATCACGAGACAAGGTTTTACCAATTGAAAAACATCTGTTTATTTGACATAAATCTCCAAAAACTATTTTGCGCTCAAATAATGGCCAAACATTTTGTGTGGAAAATAAATCCCTATCTGCATCACATCAAACCCATATGTCCTAGGTTTGGGCTAGAATATTTACAACGTCTGGCTCCGTGCTTGATTAACACTCGGATTGTTAAGCAGTCTCAAAACATGTATTTTTTTCTAAGCGGAAATTATAATTAACGGAATAGCCTACAATACATTATCCCAAAATCATGTGCCGCTAACAGTTGTATGGCACCAAGTCTGGAGGCCTGTTGTTCCGGGAATATAGCCCACTATTTAGTTAGATGGTCCCCAAGTTTTTTTTATTGGCCAAGTGGTCCTTGCTCTGAAAAAGTTTGAGAAACACTACTCTAAGAAAATAAGAAAGTTCCCTAATTTCCCTTATGGTAGAGGTTTAAGTCTTCTAAGAACAAAGTCTTTTCCACAGAAATAATGCTTCTAGAGTGAACACCCAATGCCTTGGATATCAAATATGAAATATAACCCGTTTCTTAGAGGGACTCTTACCGACACTGTCCAGTACTGCAGCCTTGACCTCCTCATCCTCCTCCTTGTACACTGAAGAGATCTTGAGGAAAGCCTCAGCAGTCTTACCAGCATCCACCACATCCACCTGTACAGACAAGACAGTCACACCACCTTTCCGGCTAACAGCACCATCTACCAGATCCTCTTCAGAGTCTCAAGTCTCGAGTCTTTTATTTTGTCAGGTACACAGAACAACACAAGGTCAGACTGGGCACTGAAATTCTTAAGACAAGACAACGCAAGCACCTGGCATAACATAACGTACACAGAACATAATTAACATATATGCTGAGTTTAAATAAGTGAAACTTCCTAAATATACAGATAGAAATAAATAATCCACTATACTAACCCTAATACTAAAACTTCCTAAATATACAGATAACAATAAATAATACACTATACTAACCCTAAATGCACATAGAATCTATTCAACCTATAACCTATTCTAACCTAGGTGGAGTACAGTACAATAGTGCAAAATTACAGATAGTGCAACCAGCAGCTGAGAGTGACAGTGTGTAAGTAACTAAGAGGACAATCAGTGACCAAGTCAATGACCATACAGGAGCCTGAGACTGAAGTACAGTGAGGTACAGTAGTGCAATTTTACTGATAGTGCGACCAGTAGCTGAAAGTAGTCAGACCAGGTGTAACCAGCAGGTGTGGAGGGATGAGATGGTGTGTGTGTGTGTGTACCTGTTGCTGGATTAGAACAGCCCTCTTGGCCCCCAATCGGAGCAGCTTGTCTGGGGAGGGAAAGCTAAGGAAGGAGGACACGTCTGGGGGCCGCGGGGCGGACGGGGGAGTGGACACCTGTGAGGGACAGGAAGGTCAGAGGTCAAGCAATAAGCAAAGTGATACGTTCTAATCTAGAGCCATATGGGTGCTATGTCTCCCTGGACAAGGACTGGTCTAATCTACAGAACAAGAGGGTCCTCTTCAATCCCAGAGTCTCTAACCTGGTTCACACTGCCATTCTCCTCCTCCTCTTCTTCTTCTTCCTCCTCCTCCTCCTCCTCTTCTTCCTCCTCCACCTCCTCCTCATCAACATCTTCCTCGTCATCCTCCTCATCTTCGTCTTCATCATCATCATCCTCTGGCTCCCCTTCGTCATCACTGGGAAATAAGACATGATGAGGAAACCAGCGTTAGGTAGCTTAGATATGGATTTGAAACACTTCACAACCCAGACCAATACGTTTCCACCTGTAAGTAGAAGATGACAGAGCATGTTTGTACTTTGAAACCCTCGAACCCACGTCCCAGTTGTGAAACACGTCAAATAAAAACTAAGGGCCTCATTTACTAACATTGCGACCGCAGCTTAATCTGCGCCTTTGCCCAACCGCAAATAGCGCAGAGTGTATTTCCACATTTTGCGTGGCATTTATCAAACCAGATCCTCATCGGGCAATCAGCGCCTTACTCAGCCCTTTAGTGTTAATTAGCGTGCCATTAAAAGACGGGAGAAATCGCTATTTTACGCCTGAAAAGGGCGCAATCCTGTTAGTAAATGAGGCCCTAAATGTGTGATTTACTGATATATTTTGCAAGGTCCAAGCAGACTTTGTTTGACTGTTTCTCTCCCAAAGAGCCATGCGTACCTGAGGGATCCCAGCAGGTTTCCCATGTCCATGCTGTCCATGGTCTCTCTCAGAGCTTCACACCCATCCTCTCCTAGACAGTTACCTGAGGAAAGGAAATGGACATAGTGTGGTGCTGATTCAGTTGCTAATTCAAACAGCTTTTAAACGAAGGATTCGAAGCATGGGACATGTAAAGAATGTTTAATGTAAACTGTGAGCGTACCATTCAGGTCCAGCTTCTCGAGGTGATCTTTGCCCTGGACAGCCTGTGCCACCACAAGAGCAGCTTCCTCTGTGATCTCCCCGAACGAAAGATTCAACTCCTGAGGGCAGAGACGAACGCAGGGTAATCCATTAGAACAAACGAGGAAAAATTCAACTCTATGAGTTTGAAAATCTGTCAAGCCGTGTAATAGATTTGTGACACGTGACGGAGATTGACAGAGACTGTGGCTACCATTCCACAGCCCCAGTAGCCCCTCCATAAACTAATAAGTACAATTACATTTTGTCATTTAGCAGACGCTCTTAACCAGAGCGACTTACAGTAAGTACAGGGACATTCCCCGAGGCAAGTAGGGTGAAGTGCCTTGCCCAAGGACACAATGTCATTTGGCGCTCCCAGGAATCGAACTGGCAACCTTCTGATTAATAGCCCGATTCCCTAACCGCTCAGCCATCTGACCCCCCTAGTACAACATCCAGTATGTCCCAAGAGGTGTCCCTGCACTGAAGGGGTGTTGCTCACCTTGAGGATGGGCAGGCCCTCTGACACGGTCTCTGCTATAGCAATGGCCCCCTCGGAACGCACCAGGCAGTCACCAAAGTTAATCACCTGGACACTGCGGAGATGTTTCAGGCCCTGGGGAAGGCGCAGAGACTGTTGGTCCAGCAATACACTCGCCACACACAAACACACGCATGTCGGCCAGTCCAAATGGGTGTACCTGGGCCATGGCGATGGCTCCTTTCTTGGTGAAGGTGTTGTCGTTGAGGTTGAGGACCCGGAGGTCAGGGTTGTGCTGCACGGCAGTGGCCAGGGCTGTCACCCCTGGGTGGTTGATGCCATTCTGGGGCATGTGCACCTCCTCCAGACTGCCCATCAACTGTGGAAAGGGGGGGGGAAAGAGGGTTCAGTGGACATGGAACTGATTCCACAGTAATGATCTAAATATCACAGTAATCAAAGACCCAATTATCTTTATCGCAACAATTTACAATTAACAACTCTGTATGTGTACAATGCGGGATGTGACTGCCATAGAATGTAATGGGAACAAGTCTAAGTGTGTATTTGTACCTGGAAGGCGTGGGCTAGAGCTGTAGCCCCATCGTTCTCTAGGCGGTTCCGTCCGGCGATGAACACTTTTAATCTGAGGGGGTTACCTTTGGCACTGGATTGTTTATGGCACTCTGTCAATGCTGCAGCCAAGATCTGCAAACAACACAAATACAGCTACATTGATGCTCTATGTATCTAAAGCAGCAGCCAAAACATGTCATCATAATGCCAGAAAAGCTTGATCAAGGCCAGTCACAGTACACTAGGTTCAGGCTAGTCACAGATAAGGAACAAATAAACTACCAGCTCTTTCAATAGTGAATCTCCATGCACTTTTTTCAAGTTTTTTCAAGTTCAAGTTGATGAACTAGATGTATATAGTGTCTAGGGAAACTGGTCTTATAACAATTCAGTTCAGTTCATCTTTATTAATTTCCTTGGGGAAATTTAGTTGCAGCATATGAGCATCTAAAACAATCAATCCCATACAACCAAAACAAACACATAACCCACATTTAAAGTAAATCACTTGAATTACTCTCCTACTAAACATTACCTACAATTTGAAAGCTTCACAGCTGAGGGGGATAAATGAATCGGTACTCCGATGGGTCTCATCTAAACCGGACACACTCACCTTTCCTCCTCCGATGCCCATGCCACAGTTATTGAGCTTCAGCTCCTGCAGTGTGTGGCAGGCAGTGCTTTTCAGCAGCCTCTCGATGCCCTTGACCCCATCCGGCCCAAACGCGTTGTCACTGAGGTCCAGCACGGTCAGCCTGGCCCCTGCCTTCATCAGGGCATCGCCCAGGGAGTTCTACCAACACGACAGACGGTCAAACGTTTTTGAGGCTCAGGCTCATTGTTGTGTCAAACATGCATCTTAGGCTCCTTTGCTCTCATAAGTAATCAGCGACCTGACATAGTTGCAGAGAGAGAGAGAGAGAGAGAGAGAGAGAGAGAGAGAGAGATAGGGAGAGAGAGAGAGAGAGAGAGAGAGAAAGAGAGAGAGAGAGACAGAGACAGACAGAGAGAGAGAGAGACAGAGACAGACAGAGAGAGAGAGAGAGAGAGAGAGAGAGAGAGAGAGAGAGAGAGAGAGAGAGAGCCTGCCTCTCCTACCCGCTGCTACGTTCACATAAGATGACTGATTAGTCGCAGTTAAGGTCCTGAGCAATAAAACACGCCCTGACACTGGATATCCATCGTTAGAAAAGGGGAGGTTCTGATTTGGAAATGCAATCCTGCATTCAATTGAGCAGCAGAGACATCTTACCAGAGCAGGAGGGATCTCAGAACGCAGTCGGCCAGTGAACATGTCACTCCAGTAACAGCACTGGAGAAGAGACACAGAAAGCAACAGCAAGAGAAATTGAGTGACACTGACAGCATTTCCGATGATCTTCTATCAACATGGCTTCTGGTTGGAACAGCCCAAACACCCCCACACTGAAACTTTTAAAGACAAGCCATAAACCACTCTACGGCTGGTTGGCACCTTAAACTCGCTCTTGGTCTCCAGAGCCTTAGCGATAGCCTGTGCAGCCTCCACACCAATGGTGTTCCCCTCCAGCCTCAGAGCCTGAAGACCCTGGAAGCCCTGGATCTCCTTAACAATTTCCTCCACTGACGGAGAAGAAAGGTGTGTGAGAAAGAGACAAATACAGAGAAAAAATGGTGAGTTAGAGAATTGTGTATGACATGCTATGGTGATCATGTCAAATTGGCATTTGAGATTTAGTGCTATAAAAATCAGATTTGACTGGAAATATCAAGAGAATATCAACATATGCCTGAATATTAAGGAAGACTTACATCAAGGTATAACATGTAAGGTGTACACTCACCAGACTCTGCATTGTCCAGTTTGCGCCCCTGGCCCTTATAACTCAACTCTCCCTCAACCACCTGAGTTTTGGCCAGAGAGTCAGCCAACTGTGATACATCATCGGTTGCCATTGGAACACCTATGCACATACACAAACACACTTATACCATGTGCCTGTTCTCTTTTATAAGCTCTAATGTTAAGTGCCCAAATGACAATCATTAGTTTACACGAATCTAACGGCCATGCAAGGATTATTGTGAGTACCTCAGTCATGAGCTAGTTTATTCTCATGCTGATTACTGCTGCCAACAACTAGTTTAGTACACAGCTAACTGCATAGCAAAGTATAGAGCTGGCATTTGAATATAGAGCTAAGCTTACGGGTAGTCGAAATGTTTCCCGTCATTTTAGTGCTAAATGTTTACATGCGACTCGACGTTCATTCTTAATAACCAAGCTACAAGTGGCAAGCACTAGAACGGCCTTCCAGCAACACACATTTGATGGTTAGCTAGCTAGCTAATGTTAAACAGCTAGCTCTTCCTTGTCAACTGTCTATAGACAACAGCTCTTATTGTTGTCAATTAAACGTATTTTGTGCAAATTATGGACAGTGTTTATAAGCTCACCAAATGCAAATGTTTATGGATCTCAACCCTGTTGTTAAGAGTGTTATGTTTAAGGCCGAAGCTAACACACTCGCTGTCTCCCGCTCGCTCTGTTCTTTCAAACCAGACCACACAACCCGGTCTGGTAAGTGAGAGAAACAGCGAGATGTGGGATGGGATTTGTAGTTCTGATAACATTTGGATAATGTCTTTCTTCAGTTGTTTTGCTATTAAAGGCAAGACCAACAACAAATCCGATTGTCATTTCAGTAAAAAAAATCTTGCGAAATGTAGTGTTGCATTTTATTTCATGTATTTGGATGTCGCCTTCCACGAACCATACTATCTGTAGGACCTTGATTCGGAAATACAATGGGGTAGTGGTGAGGGCTTTTCGAGGAATTGGAAGTGAAACTGTTCTGTTGAATCTGCTCACGTATGCTAGCTGCTAGAGAGAGATACAGTAGTATTCTTCAGGGTTGCAAAGAATATTGTTGTCCACGACGGGAAATGTTCTGTGCTGTTTGTGTAAACCTAAACACCCACTACTAGTTAAACAACGACTATATGTTTCTTGACAGGTGAGTCTCGAGTTTATTTGTTGCACGTTCTTGCAGAACATGTAATTAGGCGAACGCCCTTAACGTAGCTCTAGTACCTTTCTGTAAATATTTGTTTTATTTTACAGATAGTGTGGTCCTACAGTGTCCATCTGTATTTCTTTTATTCGTAAAAAGTATTTCATTAACAGTAGTTAATTAAGGACTGTACCTGCCACTCAGTCTGCAGATATTCTTCTAAAAGCCTGATGTTTACATCTGTTTTCGCGCATGTGATTGTGCAGCTATGGTGGACTCGGAACGGCAGAAACGCAAGAACGAAATACAGAAAGGACTTTCATTCATACGGTTAGAATAGATTCATACTAATATTGTGTTGCTATAGCTTTGCATAAAGATTTTTTTGTAAATGGCAAATTTATCAAATGAGTGGAAGGATATCGGTAAAGTTTTAGCTTTCACTTGTTGATATTGGAAAAAACTCGTTTCTCTTATAGGCCATCTTTGCCTTACCCAAAGCCCAACAGCAATGAGGTAAGGTTATGAAAACTGTATTTATCTTTTAAGACTGTCTATTGTGACCATGGTCATAATTCCCACAACATCAACTTACCGCCCCAAATATCTGTTGGAAGTTTGTGTGCATTCCCATTTCCCAAACATTTCCCAACTCCTTTCTCTTTACTTATCCTCCCTCTCTGTCCTTGCCCCTCCCACTGTTACTATCTCTGCTCCAGGGCGTTCTGACCCAGCTTATTTGCAACCTTCTGGATGAGGGGAATGTGTCATTCAGGGAGGAGCAGTGGGACCAGGCCATTACAAACTTTACGGAGGGGGTGAATGTGGCTCAGTATGCCCAGTCAAAAGACCTTGGCATCCCTCCAGCCCTGTTGGAGAGCCTATATGTGAACCGGGCCTGCACCTATCACAGTATGGTAAGATATATATATATATAGAGAGAGAAAAAATATCACTGATGTTGAGAATTGTATTATTATTGTTTTACACACGCACGCACGCACGCGCGCACACACAGACACACACACACACACACACACACACAAACCTCAGTCCACTATCATTGATTCCTTCCCTCTCAGGAGAAGTATGAGCAGTGCATTCAGGACTGTGACCATGCGCTGGCAGTGTGTAAGGGCAGTCGCAGGGCTCTGTACAGGAAGGCCCTATGTCTTAAGGAGCTGGGACGATACAGGGAGGCCTACAACTGCAGCATCGGCTGCCTGCTCACGGCTCCTAACGTAAGTCATCTATAGGACAGTCGCAAGACAACTTCATAGAGATTTATATCTCTATGGCCCCATGCTTAGTTATCACACTTTCACATGATAAGTTGATTGAGGTGATATAATTATTGGACTTTTGTAAGTGACTACTGTTCGTACGGATAGTTTGTGTCCTTATATCATTTTTTTGATCTTTCCTCGTAGGACAAACAAGCCAACGAGCTGGCACGGGAACTGGCTAATAGACTGGGCATGAGGGTCCGCAAAGCCTATGTTAGCTCCAAGGTGAGCATCCTTTTTTCAGACTTGTTCCAGGACTGTAAGGGGGTTGCTAAAAGCAGTTGATCTCTACTTTCATAACATTCTCCATAACAACTTTGAAAATGTTGATCATAAAGAGTAATTGAAACTCCATATTGAGTATTTGAATCCCCCCACCCCCCCCCATAAAGGAGCCAGCTTCTACTGGAGGTGACAGTAATGGTACCACAGGTCCTCATGTGAATAAGGCAAGTGCTCTACTGTAAATACTGTAAGTGATTGAACTGATGTTTCATATATTGCGGGATGTTAGCAAAGTGAGCCAGTGCCATCTTTTTTTCTTCTTCCTTCTCACCCTCTAGATTTCAGCCAATAGAATGGATTCCTTGAGGGACATCGCACCAAGTAGGAATGACCCTGAAAGCGAGTTTAGATGATCATCACCGTCAGTACATGCCGGAAACCGCTGTCCATTTCAACTCTTGTTCCTTCTCCTCTTCTGTCCCATTTTCAGGTGGCTTCTCAGATACGCCTCCACCTTCCAGGATACCAGGACGTGATGGTGACACCTCACTTCCTGCAGCTGGACCTATGAGTTCCAGCCGGTCTGTCGACAGCCCTGGACAAGCCCCCCAAGGCCTTCTCCACTCAGGGCCCGAGGCCCCGGGAGACTTGGATTTGATAGGGGATGATCTGGACACCCTCCTGGACAGTTTTTCTAATGAGCCAGGAGCAACTGAGGTGAGCATCAGGTTGCATGACAAGTTGAGAATAACAACAACAACAAAAAGGTTGCGTATTTTTCATTCCGTTTTCTGGGATTCATAACCATCGTTCATAACCAACTCCCCCCCCCCCCCCCCCACCCATGTCCCTCACCCAAACCCATCTCCAGGCTTCCTTTCCCACTGAGCCCTGCATGTTCACATCGCGCCCTGTTCAGACTTATGGCCTGGCCCTCCCCGCGCCCTCTCCCAAGCTCCCCCCAGCATTCTTCACCTCTGCTGTCAGCCAGCTCAACTCCCTGGACACCTTTCGCCCCAAAGGGGAGGACCCCAGCACAGCACCGAGTTCCCAGGATTCCCTTGATGGCCTGGATGCCTTGGATAATTTCCCAGCTCATGGAGGGGGTGGCGATGGCAGTGCCCACCAACCAGCACTAAATGCCCTGATGGAAATGAATGCCCTGGATGCTTTAGACAACCTGGCCCCCTTTCTAGGCAGTGGAGCTGAGTCTTCCCCCAGGGCAGCCACCGGAGACGAATTGAGCGACCTTGACCTCGAGGGACTTGACTTCTTGAATGCCCCCGACAGCGTCCCTGTCCTGGGTGATGAGGGCCCACCTGAAATGGCTGTGTATCCCCTGAAAGCACTGGATTCCCTCGATTCACTCGACACTTTCTCGCCACTAGAGGGCACCTCTGCACCCACACTCACATCCAAGGTAGTTGGCGGAGGCAGGCTGGTCTCCCCCTCTGAGTTCACTCAGTCTGGTGAGTGTACTGAGGGTAGGATTATGTAAAAAGAAAAAACACATAGTATTGTTTTGGTACAATACAGTAAAATGTATGTGTTTAATAGAATGTCTCCTCTTTTAACAAGGTGATGGGAGGTCCCTCAGTGCACCGCCTGCATCACGCTCAACCAAGTCTAACTATGCTGTGAGAATTGTATTTTTCTCTAGATTTTTTTCTCATTGACGTGTTTGTCTTGATAGCATTCTAACTGAAAGCTGTTTTGCGTTCCAGAACAACCATGGAGGCTCAGTCATGTCCCGGCTATACCAGAACCCTCTGGCCTCCACCCACATATTCCTGCAGGCCTGCTTCACCTGTTACATCAGCACAGGTCGCACCCCCACCCTGCACACACACACACACTCTGACCTCCCCCCTCTCTCTTTCTAACTCTGCCCCCCTTCTTGCCTCCCAGGCCCGGGGATCTTTGATGTCCAGCACCAGCCAGACTTGGTCCATAACTGCAGGCGGGACATCCTGCTCTGCAGAAGCAGGGCAGAGTCTCTCTGGATGAGAGTGAGGCCGAGGCCCATCAAGAACCAGGTCTTAGGACACTATGTCCTCTGCAAGGGTGAGGACTGCTAAGCTCTGTTCACACTACTTCAGTTGGGTATTATCATTCAATTTCAGACCACCCTCAGGTCATGATTAGTACTTCCGCTCAATTTTCATTTTGCTTCTGTACTGCATCTGGGCTTAAGGTATATTGGTCAGAAGTCTCGTGTAAACTTTTTACTGGTCCAAATCAGTAACAGAGGTAGTGGCTAAGAACGATGACGTTGATGTTGTGCGGTAGTTGTAGTTCCGTAGTGGCGGCGGAGAAAGATGCGAGCTAAGCCATTCGGTCCGTTGTGGCAACGCTGGCGAATATTCAGAAGTTAAAGCCGGAGCAAGAACAATTTTTGATCCACACTGGGTTCGTTTGATTTTCCAGCTACGGCAGCTAGCTCCGTTAGTGGTGAAGCAGTTGGCTAAGGCGAACGCTAGCAATTGGTTATGGCAGATCCAGAGTGGCTCTTGGCAGACCCAATAGTTTTAAACTTCAACAGAGTACCCGCCTTCAAGGAAGTTAACGCTTGCCAATGGATCGAGCCCAGACTCTCTGTACAAATACAATGACGAGAGTCCGGTTAGGACCAGGCTAGGTCATGATAGCTTCAGTTTGTTTACGTACATACTGTTCTGTGGTCCGAAGGAAGAACTTCACCTACAGATGATGTTTACAGTGTTCCTTAACCTACACAAACACTAGAATAATAAGTAATATTGAGCTCACAGACTGGGTGAAACCCACATGAACACCAGTGGTTAGAGTAAAGGCCATTTGGGTAATGACCAAAGATTCACCTCAATGTCAAGAAGAAACATGTAGCATATCAAAACAAGGAAGTTAACACTACATAGTTATATAAAAGGATGCTACCTAATATCAATGTATAAAGTACTAGTAAAAACCGAATAAAATGTCTGCACAGACATCTGAATACAAATGATGTGCCGCATATAGCAACCTAACTAAAGCAATGCAGATATTGTGGAAGATCACTCAATCCACACACAATCATTCTCACTCTTCACTTATGCTGTGACATCAATTCTACTTTTCCTTTCACTAACGGCAATCAGATGGAGAGTTGTAGAATCAAGGAAAGCCACAAGTCAAGAGACACAAGTCTCTTAGAGGCTTTGCAAAGTCAGAGAGCCCATCATACAGTATTAACACTTGATATATAAAAACAGGACATTCCAGCCCATTTGTTCAAATAATTCAGAAATGAGTGCCAGTTAATCACTCTCCACTAGGCTCTGCACCTGGTGGTGCCGTTCTAACACAACACAGATTATCCATATCAGCTGTGTCTTTGACCGACGAACACAGAAGGAGAGAGAAAGATGGTTCCAAGGAATACAAAATGGCATAAGAATTTTGCCCTACATAGAGGCCTTCAAAGTTACAAAGTTACATTATCACTGTAACACTAACTCACTCCTTGTTACAACATAAAACAAATCTAAATGTTAACAGCCTGTTCGACGGTTACTTAACTGTTTTTTATGCAAAACGTTGATAAAAATACAAATCCTGGTGTCCCACAGTGTGTGAGTATGGTTTCGTGGTTGATTTAGAGAGGTTTGGAGAACCGTGTCCTGTTTGCACTAAACGGCCCTGTAAGGATCCGATCTCTTAACAGGTAGACCGGACAGAGGCACGACAATTAGAAAAAGGTTGACTCGGTTTATAAGCAACGACGAGGATCATGCCACCACTCCACAACAGAGTGGCCAGCATGAGTGAGAAACATGTCTCTCAGAAAGTTACTATATACATGAGCTGGACAGTACAAATATAGTAACCACCAAAACATGTCCTTAAACGGTACACATTCCATGACTTCATGCACAGGGAAAACAACACACAGGTGATGCGGTCATAACTCATTGCTTGTACTATTTTCTGCATGTTGCTCTTTCCAAAGGTGAAAGTGCCCATTCTCCTATCTATATGTGTATTGTCAGGGGCTCGCTGCGTGACCTCTTGACCACAGCAAGAGACGACCTCGCATATGTATAGAAAATCTGCATATCAGGCCCCAAAAAACAAACACTTTTCAAAACGTCGATGCCTACTCACAAGTGTGTTCATAAAGGTGGTAGTTGATGGCCGTGTCCCCTTTTCCCGCTATCCAGAGATACTGCAGTCTGGCTTGAAGAAAGGCTGTAAGTTTGGGGAGGCCTGCATGTTTGCCTTCTGCCAGCAGGAGATTGACGTGTGGACCCAGGAGAGGAGGGGAGCTCTGAACCGGGAGCTGCTGTTCGGCCCGCCGGACACCAGCCCCGGATCTGTCCCCACGATCAAGCATCTGCTGCAGCTCTACAATGGCATGTTCATCTTCCTCTGTAAGGTAAAGTGGACACAAACAAGAACAGACAAGCACACAAAAGCATGAGCTTATTTCCTCATTTGACCATTGCAATTATTGGCGCTCTGTATTCACCCATTGTCCCTGTGGAGGAAAAAGTCCTTGTTTTCAACCGGGTTTGCGGGGAAGGTCTTCGAAAGATATCAAACAGAACCCAGTTTAGTTATTGTAGGAGTTTGTTCAAAAGGATTTAGATGAAAAATACAGTCAAAGACGGAATCTCTTTCAAAGTCAAGATGGCTTGATGGTTTATTCAGCAACGCAGCAGCAGTACACGTAAGACAGAAAAAGCAATCACGCACGTGAACACATTTTACTATATAGGCTGATGGGGGGAATATCTCCTGCCCTGCATGGTGTTTTCACAATGCTCTAGAACAGGGGTGGGCGATCCTGGTCCTCAGGGGCCACTGTCCTGCATGTTTTAGATGTTTCCCTGCTCCAACACACCTGATTCAAATGAATGGTCATTACCTGGCTTCCACAGAGCTTGATAACAACCCATTCATTTGAAACAGGTGTGCTGGAGCAGGGAAACATCTAAAACATGCTGGACAGCGGCCCCTGACGACCAGGATTTATTTTCGATAAAGCCAACATGCGTGCGCACAGTCCCTATATCTAATGTCTACTCAAAACCTTTCTCTATGTTCCCTTTTCTTCTCAATCCCTAGTTCACCCCTTCTCCCCATCCAGTATGTGTCACCCGACCTCCATATGTATCTCTTCACTTCCCTGGCTAGGTCAGCTTGGCCTGCCACTCTTAAGGACCTAGATCCTGGAATCGGAGGCAAACCAACCACAGGCCTTCAATCATGAATTTTCCCAGCTGTTAGCCCTTGGCACCTCCCTTCCTCACTGTCCTAGAGAGCCAAGCACACAACAGTCTCCTATAATGCTGACTCACCATGGCCCCCCTTTCTCCTTCCAGAACATTCTATTTTCCTCTGGCACCATATCTGCTGTTGCCTTTTTCTCAACCTTCCAAAACCCCTGACTAGTTCAGGACATGTTTCTCTGCAAAACTAGGCCTATCTTCCTCACCACTGAGTACCACCCATGCCTGCCACCCTGCCCAATGATCAATAAACCACAACATTATACAGAAAAATAATGAACCAATGAACCAACTGGTTAACCAGTTCAAACAGACTCATTGACTAACCAATAGATGGACCCATTGGTAAATACTGATGCATCAGAGATCCGTTCAATTTTACATACAGTTTCTCAGGCTTATCTAGGTCTCCAAGGTCAGTCTCCTTCCCTGGTTCCCTCAGGCTGAAGGATAATGACAGGGTCACTCTGGTCATTTCTAGACAGTACCTAGTCCCATGTCACTCTTAAAAAAAAAACTAATTTAAATCCTCAGCAACTATAGCTCCCTCCACACATATTTTTTACAAGTCCATCCTAACCTTGAGCGACTACATATTTCATATCAAATAACTGAATGACCAAATGTTTTCAAATCATAGAACAAGCATAGATCAAACTAACTTCAAACCTCTTCTTCCTCTCCTCTACGTTTCTGTGTATCTTTCCTTTTGTGTCGCCTTTCGTGGTCTCTCGGCCTCCTCTCTCTTTGTCTTGCGCTCCATTTCCTGGTGTGTCAGGAGTGTTACGACAGTAAGCCCAGGATCATAAGTAAGCGCAGTGAAGAGGCCCCGAACGTGTGCTCCAACCTTTCTGCTCCTCACCCGTTCGACGGCAACAAGTAAGTGACCTTCTTCCCACCCACACACCACACACTCCAACCCCCTGATGGATGTTCCCAAACACTGAAATTCCATACACGGGCACACACAGACTAAATTCACACACACACACACATACACGCTCTGGATAAGAGTGTCTGCTAAATGACTAAATGTAAATGATTAGTCATCTGAATAAAAAAACATACACATACACACAAAACTTGACTAGCCTTGACCCCCCCCCCCCCCCCCTGTTCCTGGCAGGTGCCTGGTCCACGCGGTGAGGTCCACCAGCGTGAGCTACAGTAAGATCCGCCCTCTGCACGCCCTGGGCCATCATGACGTGTGTCGCCATGCCATCCGCTACGGCTGCCAGCGGGGGGACGCCTGCCAGTTTGCCCACTCTGTCATCGAGCTCAAGTGTTGGATGCTGCAGAGAGACACAGGTGCAGTCGCGTCCATCAGTTGGGCAAAGAGTGCGTGCGAAACATTCGAACACACAGTCGCAGAGACGATCTCGGGAGGATTTTCTCACGATCTGCGTTCTCATCTTCTGCCAGTAGATGGCAGTAGCGGTCATGTCGTTCTCTGTTGTTTTTTGCTGTCTGTGTGTGTGTGCTTATGTGTGTCTTTTACCCAGGTATCACTCCTGAAGAAATTGTGCTTGAGTCTACAAAACACTGGCAAAAACTGGAGCAGAATGCACACAAGCAAAGAGGGAACAAAGTAAAAAATAATTCTGATTGCACAACAGCAGCTTTTTACACCTCGATAACCTGTCGCTTTCAAATAAATATGGCGTATAGCTTTTGTGTAGATAAAGTCTTTAGCTTGTTTAAGATACAGTATTTAGCTTGTATATCTCCATATCCGTAGGTTTGATTCATTCTCTCTTTCATTTTCTCATATTTCCATCACTGATGCTTATGGCTGCTGCATCTGTGTGTTTCTCATGAACCTAAAGCCGGTGAGCGTGCCACAACCTCGAGCAACAGGAGGCGCAAGAGGAGGAGGAAGTAAAGGTCTGAACATGAGGATGAAGTTTGTCTGTGGTCAGTGCTGGAAGGACGGTCTGGTCAGTGAGCCAGATAAAGCCCTTAAGTATTGCACAGCCAAAGCCAGGCACAGGTAAGGACACAGCCCAACTAGTACATACTATTGAGAGTGCACTCTATGTTGAGTGCTTTTACCTCTGTTTAGCTCCGAGCCCCTTCTTGAGATTACTGCACAGTAGTAGGGACACAGTACCAGCCCCTCTACGTTATTCTGCTCCACCCTCCTTTATATTCCTCCTGCCCCCTCATCCCTCCCTTCCTCTCTCTCTCTCTCTCTCTCTCTCTCTCCCTCTCTGTCTCTGTCTCTCCCAAGCTCACACACACACTTCCCTGCTTCTCATCTTTCCTCCCCCTCTCCACGTATGCTAATTGCGGTTTTCATATTCTCACTTCCCCTTCTTCACACGTCCTCTTCGGTCCCAGCTGGACAAAGGAGCGCCGGGTGCTGTTGGTGATGTCCCTGGAGAGAAAGAAGTGGGCGATGGTGCGCCCTCTTCCCTATGCCAAGACCTTCCCCCAGCAGTACGAGGTACGTCCACTTCTCCTCGTATTCCTCCACTCCCCCCCCCCCCCCCCCCCCCCCCCCCCCCCCCCCCCTCAGATACGGAACTATTTTACGTGAATAACGTACAAAGGAGCCTTAGGTCTTGCTGGAACCTGACTGGCCGTGACGGTGCGCAAACGTGTCCCTCCTCAGATATGCGGCCACATAGCGAAGCAGAGGAAATGCACTTTTACTGGGAACTGCACCTACGCTCACAGTCTGGATGAGAAGGAAGTGTGGACGTACATGAAGAACCATAACTGTATGTGAACCCGCACACTGTAAACTGCTGCTCGTTTTTTTTTTTTGCTCGCTACGTTATTTTGCTTCTGTGCTTGTGCTGTTTTGCTTCTAACCTATCTTTGTATATTTATTTATGCTGTATGCTATATATTTATTTGTATATACATGTTTTTTTTGTGATGCGACTTTAGATGTTTAGATGTTCGCTTGCCAGGTGACAATAATTGTACCTTCCTGATGATGCTATGTGGTGCATGTGACAAATAAACCTTTGACACGGTCACATTCGCTGCTCTTTGTTCACAGTATGTCTGTCTCTTTGTTCACATTCCCTATCCTGAAGTGAGTCGGGCCGGACCAGAGGTGTAACATTTCTTGTGATCCCCTTTCTGCAGTGAAAGATATGCAGCAGATGTACGACATGTGGATGTCTCTGACCAGTCAGGACCGACAGCCTGATGGTGCCTGGCTCTCCCAACCTCCCGTTTGCTCCGAGGAGAAGTACATCGTCATGCCAACCGACTTTGCTGAGCCAATGGTGAGCGGCTCGACGCGCCTCCGCGCGCTTCCATCCGCGCAGGCGCGGCGCCATTGCGGTTTCTGATGCGTCGGATTGCTGTGTTTGTGCGTTTGTGACAGAACGGCTTCCACTGCCGTCTCTGCGGGAGGCACAGTAACGGCGAGCGCCAGTGGCAGAGGCACATCTCCTCCGAGAAGCACAAGGACCGAGTGTTCAGCTCCGAGGGCGAGGACGAAAGCCTGGCCTGGGCCTACCGCTTCCCCGGGCCCAGCTTCGCCCTGTGCCCCAGGTGAGTCTCGTCTGTGTGAGGCCGTATTGCTCATTCAGCCCTTTGTGATTCACTCTGATCACTGAGGCTTACGAGTCGCAGAGGTTACGCCTTTAAGTTTATGATGTGGAGATTATTGTAGAGCCAGAGGGGTGGAGCTCTTACCTGGGCAAACGACAACATGAACCAAAGTTGCTATGATTGACAGGCTGGAGAGCGTCTGTGAGGATGGTGTGAGCTGCGACTACGCCCACAGCGAGGAGGAGCTGGTGGAATGGAAGGAGAGGCGGGACTTCCTGCGTCGCAAGCTAGCCAAGGCCCGTGAGGACATGCTCATCATGCCAAACGAGTTTGACTTTGGGAAATACAACTTCCTCCTTCAGGGTTGAAACCCCTGTTTCCCTATTCACATTACATTCATTCATCCTGTGTCAAGCAATGCATACTACAGTATACACACTAACATACACAAACCACACAACATCTACCCACATACTCCTACCACATACTCAATAGATTTTGCGGTCCCCTGTCATTTTTATTTTGCTTACTCTTCTGTCGGTCTACAAACACAGACCCATCAATGGGCTAGGTTGACTGGCTTACTTTAGAGTAAAACTTCAGACTTAAACGTTTTTACTTTGACCTGTTGATAAACGTTTAGTCAATTGAAAGTATCTCTGTGCTGACTAACTAGACCAGTGCTTTGAAGTCATTCAAAGAAAGAACCATGTGTGTGTGCCTAAATGGTCTGTTCATAATATCTTTGCCGGAATGTTATTTGCAATCTTTGTTTAACATTATCTCTGCACTTTGAGTTAACAGAAGGGGACCTTCCCAGTTAACCAGTGGTGCACTTCCATGGATTGGATGTAGAATTCTGATGACTGATGTCCCCCTTTGATGAGTGACTGGCTCTATAATGTATGGGTAACTGGGGTGCTTGCATGGCATCCTACTATATGGCAGGAGTGTAGGGGCCTCTTTTAACTGAGGAGTGTTTGAGGCAAAGGACTGCAACTTCCAGAGGATTTACCTCTGAATGTGTAGTTGACCCATAAATTATACCAAATACAAGTATGTTTTGCTTACACCACAGACAGAAAGATGTATTTTGTGCATGGAGAATATTGAATGTAATAGCAAGAAACTGCTTGTAGCACAACATAATCGCAAAATTGTGAATGAGCAAATGATATAATTTCAGATTAACCACTTCTCTTAAACTGAATGCACTAAAGTTGTGTACATTTTTAGTTTATTGAGTCAATCCCATGTTCTTCTAGTGGGTCATTCAGTGCCTTGAGATCAATGACATGACTGTGGAAAACACAAACAGTGTGGAAAGGTTCAGTAGCCCACACATCAGTGGTGATAATGTTGGAAGGCTGTGTTTCCAGACAGTGTGTACTGTATTATTTGAATTAATATACAGGAAAAGCAGAATGTAATGTAGGTTACTTTTATTTGTGAATGACAGCTGTTTATCATTTATTTTGTTACAGAATAAACTTTTTTAAGAGGGTTGTTTTACTTGTTTTCTATTAGGACTATTAAGATTTATTGAAGATAAATGTCAGGCCTATTGAACTGATTGCGTATACTGTATGCTACTGATCAAATTATGTGATATATTTCTCTCAGGATGTTGTCAACATTATGGCCCACGTGCATTAGAATGTGACGCATTCGTAGCCTACACAACATTATAATTGGACGTGGGAAATGACTGACAGTCCATACAACCAATTGACATGGTGTTTCTATTGAATAAACGTTACATTATTAATTTCATGAGGATTCATTGGTTGTCGGACAAGATCATTTTAATATTCAGTAAGTCGGAATGCGTGACCACAGACCAACATGTTGCTGCACCGCGTGATAATACCTGAGAAGTTGGAAAGTAGTTGGGAAAGGAAATCGTTTTCTACTTAAAGTGTAGCCTCAAGCCTCTTTACCAGGATTTGGTGATTCGTTTACTGATAGAAGTAACTCAGTTTTGTTCTTTAGAAATGTCAACAGATAATAAAATATTCGGGGACAATGGTGATGTTAATGAAGTTTTCAAAACTCTTATGGACTATCCATTATTTTTCTCTGCCTTTGATGACAACGGTAAGTCCGTATTTTGCATGAATAAACGAAGCCGATTCTAACCAAATGTGTTACACTATTGTGAGTGTACAGCTACAATTCAAGCTTACTCAAAATGTGTTTTAGAGTAATGTAGCAACTAAGCAATGTTAATACTAGGCTGTAGGCCACGCGTTTCGAAAAGTGCGTTCATTATGTGACATGCAGCCGGTGCATCTACTCCCTATGACATGTGTTGACAAAATAAACTGATGCAGTAGCTTTGAAATGGGCAAAAACCTTCTCGGCGTATAATATCCCTGTTTGCATTCCACTTGCCACCCCATTATCTTCTCATACTATGTGGACCTAATGTTGATGTGATGAAAATGTCTAGGTTGAAATCGGGCCCATTGTGGTGTGTCCATTGTTTCTCAACATTCATGTATTGAGGAATCTCTCATAACATTGTGTCTGCAACCCTTGCCACCCACAACCACTCTGCTCTCGAAGTATCCTTTACCACAGTGGTTCTCAACCCTGTCCTCGGGGACCCACTGCCCTACATGTTTTAGATGTTTCCCTGCTCCAACACACCTGATTCCAATGAATGGGTCGTTATCTACTTTTGCAGAAACCTGCTAATGACCATTCATTTGAATCAGGTGTGTTGGAACAAGGAAACATCTAAAACATGCAGGGCAGGGAGGCCCTGAGGATAGGGTTGAGAACCAATGCTTTACCAGAACCATAGAGAGAAGTGGCCTAATAGTAGGCCTACACCGCAAGGTTTCAGAATGGGTTACCTGTTGCCATAGTATTATGACAGAATGACACACAATACTCGTTAACCTTGGGTGTCAACCTGTTATAATTTCCTTCTTAGAAAGCACTTTAGTTTTCCATAAATCCTCTGGCAGGTTGGTTGTTTTCAATGCAAGATTACGTGAAAACACTTCCCCTTTCAGTCCTCTGTCCTTGGATCTGCCTTTTGAGACCTTATATTCAATGGTTGAATCTCATGTTCCTCCTTGAATTCCTCCCACCCTTTCCTCTGAAAAACATGTGTTTTGAATATGAAGGCTATACAAGAAATCAAGAACATACATTTAACATTCAGTCCTTTTGGCAAATCTATTCTTCTACGTTGTTTATTGCCAAATAAATCCACAAATTGTGAAAATACACAAACTTGTTTACATTTCAATAGGCAAAGTAAATGGTGTGGTGTTGTAGAAGGCGGACCTGTTTAATGTTGCTGGGATGAACGCAGTCTTCATCGCCAAAATTCCATCTGTTCTGTGGGCAAGAAACAGACGAAGATTGGCATCATCATCAGTCTCTTGGCAACCAAAAGCACCGTGTACTGTCACAGAGAGCTGTGTGCCCTCTGGTCGTCTCCGAGGAGAGCGACGAAGGACAGGATATCACAGAGGACATGTTTTGGCTTGACATTGAATGCAAAGATTCGTGTGAAACATTAGATTACTTGTTGAAAAGTTGATTTTGATCACTTAGATCCAGTGGTAGGACCGATGTAAGGGATCATGATCAGCTAAGACAGTGTTCTAAGGGTAAACTCATATAGCTTATTTATTGATAGGTACACATAGGCCTATTCAACTTCCCCTCCGAAGATAAATCGCGTCGTTTTATTCCAGTGAAATAAAGGCAATTGCATAAAGATTGCAATTAAAGTGGGTTGTTTGCTTCTCCTCTAAGCCTTTTTGTTGAAGTGAGAAAATATATGCGGCGTGCCATGGAATGGTGTCCAGTAGGCTACATTATATGTCCCTGGCTAAAACCACACGTTAGCTTTGTACGATTCATATTGGCACTGGAATAAATAAATAAACAAGAGTGACGTGGTTATGTCTGTGTAGTTGGAAGTTTAGATATGTCCCTAACCAGATCCACACACATGAACATCGATGCATCAGAAAGGATGAGGACAGAATGTTTTTTGTCAGTGCACACCATCGCACGCATCTCATCTGGTACCGCCTTACTGCGCACGTGCCACAAACACGCCCACCAGACAGCTTGTTCCTGCACGTGAGTGGAGGGCACGTGTTTGGTCACCAGTGGTGTGTCACCTTGTGGATGTGGATGAAACAGCGTAGGCTACCACCTATCTCCTTACTGAATTATTGTTGGAATGACCATCTAACAGATTTACACATTGCATAAAAAGTCGTCAGATCGCTGCACTTTCGCCAACTTTATTGCTCAAATAGAAAGAAAGAAAAAATCCCTATATTGTTTTCATCATAATTAATCACCCAGCATTGCTACCTACAGTAGTACAGCATATTCATATTAAGCTGCCTGCATATGCCACCCGTTCACACGTGGGTTGGTGATGAGGCTGTTCTTTGGGCTATGAGTAGTTTGTGGTCATCAGTCGAGACAAAATGTTCCCTTCACTGTTCACGCACGTTGTACATATCAAGCAGTCTTTGCAATGTATAGGAAATGTACAAGGTTTTGCTTCAGCCAATAGATTTAACGGGCGTTGCACCGCTACAATTCAGAACGACACTCCAGCGCTAAATATTAATGTGGGGCATCCAATCAGCGTTTACCATTGCCAAAGGAGGCGCAGCCAAAAGCTAATGAATAACGAAGTAGCGCTCCCCGAAGCGACTGACAGGTCTGTGTTGTGTTGTTTTGTTTCTGAAGCTTGAAATTGTCAAACAGGTTTCCAAGCCACATCGAGTCTGAAACAAAAGGGATCACCGTCAGTATCTATTTGCTTACCTCTTCCCACGGAATATTTCCATTTGCGCTATAGAAATGGCCGGTAAGGCGACTATCGATGGGGCACTGGAGCTTAAATGTAGTCCTCAGAAATCGTTCCCTTTTGTTTTGAAGAAGATTATGGACATCCCCCCTCCTAATATTCTCGACGAAGGCGACGACGGTAAGACGGGTCTTGCATGTATGCGGGAAAAACCCACGAATGAAGTGTGATATTTGTGTCTCCATGTAAGGCATCTACAACTTGACCCACATTGAATGAGGACTATAACGTTGTCAAGCTTGGCTTACCCTTAATTGTCAGCATTCAAATGGAAATGTAGTTATGCATGTTTAGTGTGCAAGTAATCACTTGCTAATAGTGATGTCCGTTGACATTGAAGTTAGGAAAGCTAGTCTATTGTAGACTACAGTTAGTGGTGAGGGCTGTTCCAGTCCAGTTTCCCCTTGGCTTTAGCACATAAGTGGGTGGGGGAGGGGAAGGAGGAGACGGGAAAGGAACAAAAAGTTCTAGCACCTCTCAGTATGCTCAAGAGCAGTGTACCCGAGTCATAATGAGGAATCAAGACAAGCAACTCATCACATTTCGGCTGAACATTATACTGAATTTTGGGAAGCTCATGTTTTATCCATGGTCGCACTTTTGCGTTTAGTGGTAACTTTCGCTCCCATCCTGGTTTTTCAGCTTCTCATGCACCTTCCTGGCTCCCGTTTCACGTCCATTATTTACCCGTTTTTTTTTAAACTATCCCATGACATTGAAACTGGAACCTACTTTTGTTTGCCCATGTTTCTTTGTGTGTTAAACATGGTCACGCCCCCTTCTCCACCTTGACCCACCCATCACCTTTCCCTTCAGGCCCTCTTTTATTCGTTTATTAGGGTTTATTAGTTGTGTGGTGGGCTTGGGGATCGACATCCATCGCAGACAACCGTTATGTGGATGTATTTGATAATTTTGGTGATGCATTGATTTGACATTTAGTTGTGACAGTGCAAAGCCTCATCCCGTTCAGTATCAGATCAGAATCAGAATTCGGTTCATTCGCCATACGTATGTAATACAAACACGGAATTTACTGTGGCAGGGAGGTGCAAACACTAATCATACGAATCTTAAATTATGTAAAGGTACAAAAGTTTAACCATTCCTAAGAACTCAATCTAAGAATAAAACAATGTAAATAATAAAAAAATATATACAAATAAGAATGAGCATCAGGGATGGTCAACATAGTGCAATCAGATACTGGGTTAAATAATGAATTAATGAATGTATTTTTTCTCTGTCCTGTTTTCCAGAAATAGAGAAGGAGAAGTTGTGTTTGTCTGAAAATGTGGAGACCGGATCAGGCGGAGGGGACAGCGGAGCCGGGGGTACAGGCGGCAGTGGGGGCGGCGTGTCAGCCTCCCTGACCCCAGCCATTTGGGAGAAGACCATTCCCTACGACGGGGAGAAGTTCCACCTGGAGTACATGGACCTGGATGAGTTCCTGCTGGAGAACGGGATCTCCAGCACCCTGGAGGAGGAACTTCAGAAGAGCCTGACCCAGGAGGAGGAGGACAAGGAGTGCAAGGCCCCTTCCACCTCGGCCTCCGCCACCATCTCCTCAGCCTCGGAGATTGTCACCATCACCCTGAAGACAGCCAAGATGGAACAGGAGGAAGAGGAGGAGGGAGGGGAAGATGACGATGACGATGATGATGATCAGGATTCCGTGTCTGTGGCTGATGCAGCTGAAGTCGAGTTGGACGATTGTGGAGGTGAGTCTCAGAGGCTCAGTCAAATGAACAATATGCTGTGTTCCGCGTAGCCTTGACAACAGTCTGCTTTGCTCATCTATTTATGTAGTCCCCATCAACATACTCTTCATCTGTATACAATATCATGAAGGGTTGCGGGTATGGGTTATGTTTTTAGCCACCAATATTCTAATGCTACTACATTCATGATATTCAAAATATATTCAAATCAGTCACACCCACAAACCACAGACTGCGACACAGAATGGCATGTACTTAATTTTCAACCACTGGTGCAGCCTAGCCATTTGTGTATGTGTGTGTTTATATATACACATGGTCTGGCATGTTGCCCTAGGCGGCTAGAACAAACATGGCTACATATAACATGGGACTCGTGTTACAACGCTATAAGAGTTTGACCTTTCCTGATGGACTGTCCTTGGGAAAGAATTGTCAAACTAAACAGCTGTCCACTTCAGTCGAGCAGCTTGGTTTTAAGGGTCTTTTTTGATTAACATTCTAATCATCCAGTACACCACTTATAAAACAACAATACTCGTCCACAAGTCAACGATCTTGCCGTCAAACCCCAACCTCATCCAGACCCTCCCGTTTCTCCTGTAGATGACGAAGCGGTCGATCGCAACCCGCCCTCTCCCATCGACCCAGAGGCCATTGAGGTTGATGTTAACTTCCAGCCTGATCCCACCGACCTGGTGCTGTCCAGTGTTCCTGGAGGAGAGCTGTTCAACCCCAGGAAGCACAAGTTCTCAGATGAGGAGCTGAAGCCTCAGCCCATGATCAAGAAGGCCAAGAAGGTGTTTGTGCCCAATGAGCAGAAGGTAAAATATTCTAATCCAACACAGTTGTCGACATTATTGTGGGTAGTCCTGTTCATGTCTGTTGTTATAGATCACATTGTGCTATATTATAACCTTATTATATTTATATTATAACTGAGCCATTAGGTGACTATTGTATTAGTGTTGGAACCTCATATGGTACAGTAGGTGTTAGAGACTTACTATGAGGGATTAGAGACAAAAGATTATAGCTGTTTCCACAACAGACATTCCCTATTTCAATCTGCTGTTGATGCCCGTTCGTCTGCCCCTTTCCTCCTTCCTCTCTCTCGCGCCCCAAGGATGATAAATACTGGTCCAGGAGGAAGAAGAACAACATGGCGGCCAAGCGTTCTCGCGACGCCCGACGTCTGAAGGAGAACCAGATCACGGTCCGCGCCTCCTTCCTGGAACGGGAGAACGCGGCGTTGCGGCAGCAGGTGGCCGAGCTGCGGAAAGACTGCGGCCGCTGCAAGAACACCATGGCTCGATACGAAGTCAAGTACGGGCCACTGTAAGGCACGACTCTTCCCCTTTAGAGACTGTATCTGTCCTCTAAAGACACAGAACTCCCCACCAAAACACAAGTTGCAGACACTAAACACAAAAAGGGATTTTTTTTTTCTTCTCAAAATGGAACTGCTGTCTTGTGCTGAGCGCCCAGTCAGTCCCTGCGTCCAGCCCCAGACCTGCCAGGACGCTCCTCTGGAGCGGGGGGGGGGGAGACGGGGGAGCCCAAAGGAGCGGCTGGCTCCTACACACAGAGAGAAGGGTTCTGGACACTCCCCATGTCGCTTATACACGGAGAGATGTTGTGAGAGTGATCCGAAAAAGTCAACGAATATTGGCTTTGCTAAAAGAAAGGCGGTCTTAGGAATAGAAGAGCCCAGGCCATACATCATTTGACCACTGCCCACACCAACAAGTTCTGTAGTGGACCAAAAGCATGAGTACTGTTGTAATCGTTCTAAGATGTCCCCACCACCCATCCCTCTGTTTCTGCAGTAACTGACTGTCTTGTCTCCTTTGTTCAAAGAACTCGTGCAGAGGCCCTGAAGAGGGACATGTGAACCAACTGTTGATTTATTCATAATGGGTCATGAGTGGAGCAGAACCAGTGAATAAAGTATCCAATGGAACGGAGAGAACCAGATTACACCTTCAGGATTGTAACCATGCAGAGGAGGCAGGAAAGACTGCGATGATGATAATGACGATGATGAAGAGATATTAGGTCAAGGAGTGATTTTGCTAGACAGTCACAGTTCTTCCTCTTTTGTAAGCCTTTGCTTGTACTGCGCGCCCAGTGGTGTGCTTAAAGAATTCTCTGTACATACTCTTCTCCCCGCGCCACGTAGATGTGTGTATTTGTGCGTAACCCCTGTTTTGCTCCCAACCTTCCCCCAGAAACACTGTGTGCGATCGATTAGCTATGGGTGTGGGTGGCCACCATTTATGTACAGGTGGGAGGTATAGTAACTTGAAGAAAAAGAAAAAAAAAAGAAGCATGATCCACAATTTTAAGTCATTGTGTATCTTTGTTTTAGAACACCCAAATCTCCTCCCGATATCTCACACATTTCAGTTGTTTGGGATATTTCCAAATAACCGTTTTGAAAGGAGCAGGGTAAATAATGGTCTTTTCTGCCAGTATGTTATTGCTCATAGACGAAGGCTTACGTTGGGCACTTATCAGGGCCCTCATTAGTTGAGGGGTATGTACTGTGTAGGGTTGTTTATTTAACTGCATACACTGCAAGTAGGGGGCACTAGAGAGCCAGTGCCCCATATTGTCAGTTACAGACTTTTTGTAAGACCCAAAGATGCCTGCTGTTAATTGTTTCTATGGTTGTTTTTCTGAACTAAGACACTCTTTGTCAATTTTATCTGTCTTTTTACCCTATTGACTTACTGCTTTTCCTTGTGTTTGTGGAAGAGTTATTATGATCAGTGCTGTATTTATTTTGATAATAATACATCTATTGATTGCAATGTGTGTCAGTATGTATTCGATTATATTTCCTCTTTGGAACAAACCATAAATGAAACAAAACATGAAATGATTTGGCAGGGATTTCAATTTTGTTTTTGACACAACATTTTGCAGATTTTTGAAGCCGAATTGAATTGGAAATTTGCATCTGTCTCCCATTAGTATGCTCCGGTCCAATGAGATTCCATATAGAACGTGGAGATCCTAGAGGGGTTTCCTGTGAGGTGGAGGAAGGTATGGAGCAGTCAGTCTGGCAAAGCTGAATCAGATCAAAATAATGACGTGAAGCTCAGCTTGCCATGGTGCCTGTGCCTGATTTTATTGTTGCAGACAGTACATGACAGACTGTTAAGCTGTGGGACTCATGTCTTCAGCTGATGTGAAAGCTGTTCGTTTGTGTTTAATATGTACTCATTGTAAACAAACAAGCAAAATACATATGGCAATAATATTCTCTTTGACACAATGCTTGATCTTCCAAATTAGTTCAATAATTTTGATGTAGTATGCTACATTTTGAAATGGTCATCGTGCTTCCAGTTTAGATACCCGTTTTGGTATCTGCTGCATGAATTTAAGCAGGCAAAATTGGGTCATTTTGTTATGAAATTCTGTACACTGTATTCTGTTGTGCTTCAGTATCTTCAAATTCAAAATGGATGATATTGTAAACACAATCTTATTGGCTAGAAACTGGTGGTTTGTTTGGCCAAAGGGCATGAAGTTTAACCCCAAAAGCGCAAACAAATCTATTATGATCTCCATATTTTTCAAATGAAATGCTGTTTTTTCTTGTTACATGTCTTTCGGTAATAATGGATCGACCTTCCATCCTACAGTGTGATGAGACAGCAGAACTCCATTCTCCGACTCTTTATACTTCCTGTTTTTACTGTTTCTTTACTGTTTAACAGAACCACCTACGCTGTGCAGCTTTTGACCTTGGTTGAAATCTTTATATGTAGCAATCACCATTTTTCAAATCGATCACCAAACTGCTATAAAACTCCTCTCACCTTTGAAATGACTTTAAGATAACAAGTGCGTTTTAATTGTTTTTATTTGATCTGGTGAGGTAATTTTGTCTATTTTATATACAGATACATTTATTGTGATTTCTATTCTCTACTTATGTTTAAGATGCGTGTAATTGCAGTCGGTCCAACTGTACAATCTCGTATCACACATATTAAAGTGGAATTTGATAAAACGCGAGCCCTTGTGTTGACCTTGACTGCCATCCGTGGCTGTTCTACCCGACACTGATGGGATGTAGGGAGATAAACACGGTGCATCGCATGGAAGACGGAAGACCCCCCCCCCCTCCTTTGTGCCTTGTGCACATTATCCATGAGCACATACATCTGCACACATGCGTATCATCACAGATGGACACACATAAACCCTCACACAAGAATAAGTGTGTGTGAAAACATGGTCTCTAGCAGATGAACCCTAACATATCGAAGCACAATCATTTCGTTTTTTTAGGTCCTGTGTTGTCCTGCCCATCCCTTGTCTTCCCCTCATCAGTATTCCAGTGAAGTTGGGGATATTGCGTAATGATCACATCCACACACAGGGGAGCAGTGTTGCGTAACAGCAGCCTCAAATATGGGGGGAGGAAGGAAGAGAAGGAGAAGGGAGAGACGAGAGGTTGGGAAGGGTGTATTTTGGAAAACAAGAGGGTGGGGGTGGATAAAAGAGAAGCAAAGAAGAGAAACAGGGTGTGGGTGAGCGCAAAGCCTGAGATAAAGGATAACATGAAGGGGCGCGTGGGGGGGGGGGGTGACAAATGGTGAGTGGGCGATGAGGAGATGGAGAGGAGAGCCAAGCCAAGGAGAGGACCGACCATGCATGTTAATGTCAGACTGTGAAACGCCATTGGAGAGCAGCGCTCTGGGTATTCACATCACAGCAGACTGCCTCAGGCTGCCTACTCACAAAAGGCATTCAGAACAGGCGCACTATCTAAATATTAAGACACATCTTCGCTGATGAAATTAGAGGTAATGCAAACGGACTTATTTTAGAATGGTGAACATCTTTCCAACTGAACGTTGTCCACTGAATGTTGACCAAAAAAACATTTCACCAGGGCTCACGAGTTTTGTCAAAAATAAGACATGAGAATGTTTGTTCATAAAGAGATGACATTTCCCCTCAAGGTAATTCAATTTAAGATGCCATTTGTTCTAATGTGTCTCTCAGACGCTAACACAATAGAAGCTACACCTCTCATACTTGAGTAACGTTAGACACACAAGGAAGAGAATGAAACAAGCAGGTTATTTTCCATGCTTATTTTTGCCATTCGGTTTTATTACAAACTTAAAAAAGAATCTGATACAATAGGAAACTGCAGTAGTAAGTCCCAGTGTTACCGGGGCAGCACAGAAAACAGGTCATTGCATTTCAGTAGTGAAAGATTCATCATATACATCTACAGGGTGTACAGATAAGATACAAAATAGGAAAAACAATAACAAAATACAGGCAAAAAAGAAAGCACTATATTAATATAGCTTCTTTAATTATAATATTTAGTCTTTACAGTTAAATCTTACATAGAAAATAAATGTATTTTTTATTACAACAAAATATTCCAAAGTGCAAAATAAAATACATAGATATAAGCAAGGGACACAAGAATAGAAAATGGTTCAACCGCAATCAGATTTCCTCCTGGTGACAGAGCAGCAGAGTTTGTGGATTTTAAAAACCTTTTTTATTTTTAGTAATAAAGATATATGGAACGCTTTTTCTAATCTTATTAATTTGTTTAAATTATGTAACAAAACATGCCATGTAGTGAGATCCCCTCCATCCAGCAATTACCTTCAGGTCACTTAACCGTGTAGCCATCAAGACACCTCTGGACCTCTCACTTCCAGACCCCAAGAATCAAGCCGTGTATGCCTACACAGTAATCGGACCAAAGACAGAAGGGAGGGAGCCCTTTCGCAAGTTTGGGTTTGGACTAAAACAGAGGTCACAGAAAAGGAACAGAAAGAGAAAGAGTGAGGAGAGCGCAAAAAGGTTCATATAGCTTGCCTCCATCATTAGACTAGCCGTCTATCACCAGGATTCACTAGTCACGGAACAATCACATTCATTGCTTATCCATCTTCACCTGCTTTGAATACCACATCTTATTTAATTAGGATGGACTGGAACATCTCCACTAAGGAATATGACTCCCTAAACCACCTCACTGAACTGGAATATAGTGATGACACTTTGAAACAGGGTCAGCCCCTATGGCTGTGTCTGTAGGACATGACAAATATGGAGACCAACAAACACTATATGAAAGTATGTAATTATACATATATATATAAAAATAAGTAATCTCAACATTCTCTGTTGTATGATCTTGGTTTAGGTCCCAATTCAGCACTTGTCCACTCCCCTCCATAAATGTGGTGTACATATAAATGCTGACATTTAGTCTACATTCCAGTATCATGTATGGGAATGGACAAGAACGCACACCAGATTAAGGACTGGAAAGGAACCAGAGGTTGACATGGTGGGCTAAAACACAGGGCGTGTAACTTAATGAGACAAATGAGGATTGTGGGTGCAAAGCAATAATAGAGACTGGTTAAAAAAAAAAAAAAGACACCATGGATAAATTCAAATTTGCAGGCAGATCAATTGGGATTTTTGGTGTGGTCATTTAGGATTTACAGTTTTGACCAATCCCTTAAATCTCTATGGTTGCAGTGATTCAACATGGTGAGGGAGCAGGAGACTGTTCCCAGACTGCCCTTTGGACAAACTGGAAATTACTGAGTACACAAACTAGATCAAAGTTTGAGTTTGATTTCCAATCAACGTAAACATTCATGCCTGAAACCCTCCACAAACCCAACTTGAGTTTACATTTACCCGTCTTTTATTGGAGAAATTCTATACAGGAACAATACACATTCAATACTTTATACATCAATTTTTTTGTCTCAACTTGCATATATATTTATATAGTTATTTTCTGAAAAAATAACCTCAGCAAATAAGAAACTAAATGAAGGAAATCTGAACATAAGAAATCTTTACATATTTCTATAGTTATAGTATAATGTCTTACCCTTATAAATGTACTTTGATAATTCTTTTGAAAAAACACAGGGAAAAAAAATAGAAAAATTGTAAATAAATTACAAACAAATGTAAAAATGCCCCCTTCCCTCACAATTGCAACATTTATATAAAGTGATCTTGGTTCTCCCCACCCCACCCCCCTAAACTGAAGGAACAAAAACAAAGACAACTCTCAGGACTGCGTGCATGCATATGACCGACCGTCACATAGCAATGCCAGTGAGCACAAGTCAAGGGTCATCAGGTTAGCTTATACACAGACATTAATGGGCATAGCTAGAAGAAAATAACATTCGAATGATCGCTAAACTGCCCCCCACCTCCACCCCACATTACACAAATCGAACTCACTGACACCTTGCAAATATAACTAACACAATGGGCCATCGTAAAACACAGCAACAAAAAGGAGAGGGGAATGAGAATGTTAAGCAGCTCCCTTCATGGCTGGGAGGGAGGCAGGGGGAATGTGTTCTATGGCCCAGAAATATATGTACATAAAGTGCTGGATGGCTCAAGAAGGACATTGAGGACTGAGACTGCCTACTCCCTCATGACAAACTAGCTACCATCTATTCCACAGAGCTGGAGGATCACTTGGATCAAGTCATCATATGAAAGGATCAAATAATTACTAAAACATTACATCTCATCACATTTGTAATCCTCACTGCAAAAAAAAAAATAAAAAATAAAAAAGAAGCAAAAAAACAGCTTTTTGTTTGATTTTCATCTTGCACAAGAGCAGCAGCAACTGGAACAGAGATAATCAGGGATTAAAAGAACAGGGGAGCAAGTGCGCTTGTTATGGTGAGTTGTTGGCTGCTATGCAACACAGGCTCACCAAAAACAGGCTCTGGGTTTTCAGTGTTGATCTTAGCCAAATGTACCCCAACTGTCAAAAGTGATAGAACTTGCCAGATAGCCTCCTTGTTTCCCTGCAAAGTAAGAGCTCTCCTTCATAGACAGTCCTAAGCCATTTATCGCAATCCCCAACTACTTAAATGCATCCCATCCCCCTCCTGTTCACCTTCACACACTGCTGACTTGGACAGTGCGCGTGTGTGTTCGTGCATATATATTTGTGTGTGTTAGAGATTATTGTGTTGTATCCTAAGACTCAAAGATCAACTCACTCTCTTCCTGTCTCCCCTCACATTCACCAAATTCCTCTGACCTTCACAACAGTCATTTTTACTTTCATAACAACAGTGGTTGAACCTGCCCCACACTCAAATGCTTAGTCCGCTACACTGACTCACAGACAAAGCAAACTCACTTTCATTGGAAAACATGGTTTGGACTGTGTGTGGAAGAGAGACAATGAAATCCAAGTAAATAGACCCATTATAAAACCAGAGGGATGTCGAGCATTAGAGCCAACAGAGAGACACAGGATTATACATCAACACAGCACAGTCCCCTCTGTTAACTTGTCAACGAGTGCAGCACCAATTGCAAAGCAAAGAGCTGCACTTCGACAACCATTCTATAAGACAATCCCTCTTCATAGCATGACTGTGCAGTGCAAAATTGCAAACCAATACACACAGACACACTTCTGCCAGACCAGCAAGCCAAGGACATCTTTATAAGTGGAACATTCAATGCAAAAACAAATGTCACTGTGCAACAGGAGGCTGGTTACTCCTCTGGTTGAAGACAAACTCAAAACTGAATCTCAGAACAGCCAGACAAAACTGTGCCAAAAGTGTACTTGAGACGGATCACATTAAATGTTTTGGATGTGGTATTAACAGAAAGAAATGACCCTTAGCTGTAGAATTGTTAAGAACACGTTTAGAAAAACATAACAGTAAATATTTAAGAGCATCACTGTCCACCATCTGTCGTAGTAATACTCAACACATCACCGTAACTGGGTAAAGGCCTAATTGGCCAGCACCACAGACTGGAAGGCCTGGCTGGGATATTGCAGGTTGTAGCCTCCTAGGCCCTCCACGAAGGGGGGCTTCTCCATGTAGGAGATCCCACTGTTGCCCCCAATCAAGCCCACGGCTGGGCCTGGTGGGGGGCTGGAGAAGGGGTCGAAGGCGGGGTGGGAGTGGGCAGGGTGAGGGGGTTGAAAGGGGCTGGCGTGAGCGGGCATGGGCCCAGAGCCATCTGTGTCAAAGTAGAGTGGCCCCGGGGATCCTGGGTATACAAACTCTTTGGCGTTGGGGGAGAGCTGGCTGGGGATGCCCCCCCCCAGGGAGTGCAGGGAGAGGGACAGGGGCTTGTGCTTCAGCAGCCCCGGGGGGGAGATGGTGGTGGGGGAGCGGGAGAGCATCCTCTGGGGAGGAGGGACACCCACCCCCGAGCTGCTGCCAGACCCAGACACGCCACACTTCTTCATCTTGGTGGAGCCAAATTTAGTCGCAGCAAAACTGGCGGTGGTGAAGGTGATGGGCTGCAGGGGCGGCCGGGTGTTGGGCAGGGCGGCGGGAGGCTGCTGCTGGGAGGGTAGGTAAGGGAGAGCCCCGCTGGGAGGGGAGGGTGTCGAGGTGTTGGAGGAATGGGTGGTGGGGTTGGTGGGGGTGCTGGAGCCAGGGTAGCTGTAGAGCCCAGGGCAGGACGAGGAGGAGAGGGGTGTAGGGGAGCTGGAGAGAGAGGGGAGCAGGACCGGGGACACCTGTCCTCCGATGGGAACAAACACCTGTGCCTCCGGGTTGAACCCAATACTCTTGGCCTCTTCTGCGTCGACGTCTCCTTTACTATCGCCATTCCCTCCTTCTGGCCTCTCTGCTTCCCCTCCTATGCCCGGTGGGTCCTCCAGGTACAGAACTTTCACAGCTCCCTTCTCCCCAATCTGGTAGGACACCTCGTAGGGATCGATCCATACACTCAGCTCGGAGGGGACGTTAGCACGCACCTCCTCTGTGTCCAGGCCACTTCTCCGGGCTGCCAGCTCCACGACAGGGTCCCAGGGAGCTCCGAGGTGCAGACAGCGGAAGGCAGATCCGCGGAGAGGAGCCTCGGGGTACCAGTGGCCCTCAAAGCGTGAAACCAGTATCCTCTCCAGCTCTTCCCCAAAAAGGTCTGCTCGGCGACGTGGGAGCTTGTTATACAGGTAGGACACAATAAAGTTCAGGGCAACCTTCACCTCCAAGTGCATGGTTGAGCCAGGCCAGCGTAGTCTGGGTCTCAGTATTCAAATTGTGTGTCAGAAGATGAGGTATTACAGTACTGGAATGGCTCGTAGCAGTCTGATATTTTTAGCTACATTTGATGAAGCCAGTAAGGAAGCAAGCTGAGGAATCGTATCTCTCCTTCAAGGAGGTCAGACTGAACAGACTTGGAGGCCAAAAGATAGTCCAACCTTCTCGCAAAGTCTGAAGATGCTTGTCTGGTGTAATATGCCAGTTTCACACTGTTAAATTAGACAGAAGGGGAAAATGTGGTTATTCAAAAGGGAAAACTAAACTACTTCAGGACAAAGTGAGAAAAATAATGCAGTCGAGGAAGAAATGCTGAGAACAGGATTGAATATCTTGAAAAGCTGAAGCAAGAGGCTACACTGTTCTTGACTACACACTGAGAACAATGAGTTTACCGAAAAAGTCAATGAGCTTGTTGTAAATGCATTCAATCTTTTTTTCCCCTTTTGAGAACAACATGGTGTAAAATGGCAGGGCAGTAACCGATGACTGTAGAGAACACAATGTCCCACCATGCAATACTTCTACGTCATCATCACAACACGTGCACCGCCTCCGCACCATAAACATTTCACCTCGTTCCATTTAGCTCTTTGCCAGGTGTAACAACAAAATAAGAACAAAAACCTTATTTTAATAGTGGATGAACCGATAAGAATCAAATGCAAGTTAATTACATTTCTAAAAGGTTCTTAGTCTTTTGTACACCAAGTTTGTATACGAACAAGTCGAGGCATTTAAGGGTAAACCTCCACACAGATATCCCTTTGCTACAGCAGGCTGCCATCAGGCTTCAATGCTGTTTTCACACAATTGTATTGTTGGACAGACTTAATTTGAGAATATATTCCCATTTTCCCATGAAATTTCCCAACCAGGGTATATTTGTTTTCGACATCCAATGTCATTCAATGTCATTTCGTTAAAATCTCGTTTAGAGGATCCGTTTCAAGCTAAAGGTCGTAGGCTTAATGTTAAAACAAACCTGACTGTTCGACCATGTCCAGCCAAAACATGCCATCCTTTCCATTTGAGAAATCTGAGACGTTGTTCGCTTGTTTACTCAGCAATTTCTACAAACGTTCATTTAGGTCAATAGCATAGGCTATTACTATAATCCCCTGTATTTTAAATTCATATTAGCCATACGATTGACGGTTGCTTTATGGCCTTTATTGACCAACGACTAGTAGGCCTACCCTTCTTTCAAAAAGTAAGAGCTTGAAATGTCATTGCAACAATGTAAATAACCAGGGAGTGCAATATGCATTCAAATGTATCTCCTATTTTATCTTAGGATACACTAAGACGGAAATGGCATGTCAGGCTCGTGCATACGCACTTTTAATATAAAACAAAATGATGCGATAATAAATCCCATGCAGCTGTAGCCTTGAACACCAAATAAACCTTATTCTTCAGGATTGGAAGCTTGTAATTATGACACTGTTTGATGTAGGCAAAGGAGTACCTATTATGGTGTCACTGTCAATCTACACCAGCTCTTCTATATAATTGAATTAAAGGGTGGCTAATAAAGTGGTGAGTGTTGCAGTCTCAAGTCTGTCGATTGACCGAGGGCAAAAAGAGATGAGCCCGGAATAAATTAATCTTGTCAGCAAAGACAAAACCTGCAACCAGAGCCCATTCAACCTTTGTTATTAACAACCATATTGTTTTCCCAGAATTTAACAATATCTTCAAATCAAAAATGGATGACAACACAGAACCCATATATTCTCGACAGGTAGCGCGTCTTTGGTAAATCCCAAACCGTCAGATGATCACGATCTACAACGAATAAATGCATCTCTAGATCTGTTTGTAAAGATGTATGATAAAAGCATGTTTATAAGTGGATATTCTTTATCTGTACTTACAAATGCCAAGGTTGTGTTCAAGTCCTGTTCTTTATTTCCTGTAAGAAACAATCGATTTTAAGGATGTTTTTTTGCTGCCGAACGCCGTTGCACAACGATAGGTTTGGTCTCTTATGTTTGATCTTATCTCAAACGTGAGATTCAAAGCTTCCCCGTTTCCTCAACCGACAGGTTGAATGAAACATCCAGAGAACTTTACAGTTTGTCAACCTTGCGCATTTATACAGAACCATTCGCCCACACCCCCTGTGCTCGGATTTGGTCCTATCTGGAACTACTTTCTTGACATTATAATTTATTTTTTGGATTAATCATTGCTCACATGTATGCTTTTCTTTATTTCTTAGTTAGTTGCCAGTGTAATATGCATTTGTACTCATGTTGTTGGACTACCACCCACAACAAAAGTCTTATGTTTGTTATTTGTATATTGTTTGCACCTTCTTGTTGGGTGAACTTTAATCTAATTTGTTGTGGTTAAACCTAAATCAACAATTTGTTGTGTCTCAAATCTTAATTTTATTAGCTATCAGTATCACAGTCAGGTCACGGCCTGCTCTATTTTAGTCGGCGAATGTATATTAGTATCTTTGCGTAGGTGCTGTGCCATTGCTAAAAATACAAGCTGTGATAGCAACAGAGTCTCCATTGGCTGAGATGGGGGAGGACCCTTAGTTTATTGGGTTGCAGCGTACAGTCAGCAAGTAAAGCGATATGAAAATGTTGAAGCGTTATGGGTAATGTCGTTTTGGTAATCTGCTTCTGTGGTTTGTAGTAAAGCATCGGTACTTGGCAGAGAAATAGTAACATGTTATTTTAAATGGATACATAAATAGATAGATAGTCTTACAGGTGCACTTTTGCATTGGTGATATACCATTATGCAGATTACTGTTCAGCCAGTCAACTGAAATTCAACATCACTTTTTAACACTTGATTATTAACACTGATACAGTTCCTTATTAAGACAATAAATACCTAGTTGTGGTATCTTAAGGATGCATTCCATAATGGAATAGAAGTGCGAAAAAGTTTCAAATTGGCATACGTTATTTTACTGGTCGTATTGCAGTAGCTTACAGTTTATTATAGGGAACAGGTACGTTTATTATAGGGAACTAGTGCGTTGAAATCCTCACAGGTGAGTGTCCATATAAACCATCAAATCCGTTAATTGGCTTATCCGCAAATTATATATGCCAATCTAAGTATTTATATAGACGGTAAAATTTATATCAGAAAATGTGAAGTGGCTCGGTCTCTCTCGATTAAAATAATTAACAATTGCATTGTTATATCTTTCAGGACAAAGATAACGGGGTTGCCCCCCAACAATCTGACGTCACACCACAGCGACTCAGTAAGCAAAATGGCGTCGTACTGTATGACTGTCACTCGGCTACGGGTAAGAAAAACCTTATTCTCTTTTTAAGAATTTTTGATTTTCAACACTCTTGAAATTTGAGGCAGCTGTTTGAATATACAACTATTTCAGCAAGCCTCTAACTATAACGTTAACATATAATGTATTGTGGACAGATCGTGATCCATCCCCGCCACAGGTCACCGTGTCCCCCGTTGCGTGGAGTTGTTGACAGCAACAACGGCTAGCTAGTCTTTAGATAGCTTGCTGTCTGGTTAGCTACGGCTTCTAGTTCATGAAAGCAGATGTGAGACACAATTTATTATAATAATATATTATCTAATTGTGTGATCGTTTGGATATTTGTGGATCTAACGTTAGTGGCCCAAGTGTACAGCTGTTTTACAAGGTGATCACAAGGTTAATGAATTTATCGCTAAGTGCGCATTGACTTGCCAGACAAGTCTTAGTACTACTGCTAACGCCGGTAGCTGCTAACGTTTTAGTTACAAATGAGGCAGTAATCAGTGGATGTACGATTTGTGATGATGAAATAAAACGTATTCATCCTCTCATTATCTCATCGTTATTCCAAAATATATTCATATGGGGTTATATTTGCCCTGTCTCAAGTCGCATGCTCATGATTAGGCCTACGTCTTAAACGATTGCCCATAATTCATCATAGTTTAATGTTCTGTACTTCACTCACGTTCATTGTTGTTAAACCAACCATTTATCTAATAGGTAGACTTATAATGTATGAGTAATGTAACGTTGTATTTTTATAATGCAGTAACTTAAGCCAGATAACATATGTTTGATCAAGCACCAGCCCTTTTTCCTAAAACGACATCAAAATAATACATTTTCTGTAAATTATTTCCAATTCTATATTTGGTTGTGTCACTGACCTGAAGATTTGGTTTCAGCATTGTGAACTCTGACAGTAAAGTCTACACCTATAAACAAGGTTGCCAGGTCTGTGTGACAAAACCAGCCCAATGGCCAATCAAAACCAGCCCAATGGCCAAACCAGCCCAATATCAGAACTCAAAATATGCCCCTGCCAAACCATTGCTTTTAAAGTTCAACAGCATTGCTATCATGCCAAATGTATTGTAATATCTACAAAGTAACACCAAATGTTAAGTATGCCAGCATTAAAAACTGTTTTCAGGAGGTTTTCTCAAGAGACTGAGAGCATTAGTGCACCCGCACAGTGCGTGTGTGTATGTGGGCGGGTCCCATGTCCTTGTGTGTACATGCTGATCTGGAGTCAGTTTGGTAGGATTTGGGTATAAATAAATTATTTCATTTAAAACATGGATTTTTATTTAAAGATATTCATGTAATTTGCATGCAAAATAGGTCTACCTGAACCAGCGGACAAAAAATTCAACCCGCGGCAACACTTCAAAAGTGGCAACACTGCCTATAAACATACAGTGCCAGACCTGGAATGACCCCACTATTTGCCGATTTCATCATCTCATCAGCCAATCAATGTTAGCTCTTGAAACATTGGCAATACATCAGTCTAGTTCTGCCTATGATTAGGCTATAATCAAGGGCGTAGGTTTGGTTGTAACAATGGTCAGACATAGTTTTACAAAATCCTTAACGAATACTTTTACAAGTTTGTAGTTTGTTTCAAGGTACTAGCTAGCATAGGTTCGACCGCAACATCTCCATTAAAGACAAATGAATGTCCGATAGCTAGCAAGCAGACAATTCTAGTTGTGTTCCAGAGCTAGCAAAAGCTTGTTAACGTTAGAAATACTAGGCTATACATTTTCAACAATAATATACAGGTGTAATATAATTCGATTTTTAATCATTTATTATTCACTCAATTGTAGCCTGCCAAAAAGCCAATCATTAAATCTCTTTCTCACAGTCCCACTTCGACGCTCACCTGACCACTGGTAGCTGACAGGCTGGTACACATTGTGATCAGCGCTCTCATGCCAATCAGGAGTGACGCTGTACTTAAAGAGAGTTATTGATTAATTGTGGAGCAGAAAATGTTAAACAGCAGAACATTTTAAAAGAATGAAAAAAAATATGTTTAGACTCGCAGTTATTTGTGGGGACAATTACATGTTTCCTAAACATTGGTGGGAACATGCTACGCTACCGTCCCACCCTAAATTAACGCCTATGGCTATAATTGTATACTACAACTTATTTACATTTAGTCATTTAACAGATGCTCTTATCCAGAGCGACTTACAGTAAGACAAGTACCAGGACATTCCCCCGAGGCAAATAGGGTGAAGTGCCTTGCCCAACGTCATTTTGCACAGCGGGGAATCGATCCGGCAACCATCTGATTACTAGCCCGACTCCCTCAACGCTCAGCCATCGGACTCCCTGTTATTTAGGCCTAGTTTTCCCATCACATTCTTATGTGTAACCTGCGTTCAAACCAAACTTTGAGTAGGATTTAGGTGTGTCCAGCATGTCGTAATGTAATAAGTCAGCAAAGCAAGTCATAAAGGTTTGATGAGAAGTAAAACTTTTAATTGGCTTCAATGACTCCTTCCTTCATCCCTCAGCTTGTTCTTGGAACAGGGGCAAGGAGACTCCATGTTTCCGCTGCCTTCAATGCAAAGGCCAAGGTCGCCATGAGCCGCTTTGAGCCTGGCTCCAGCATCAACTATGAGAAATTGCGTGAGAACATCAACATTGTCCGCAAGAGGTTATTATCTGTTTTACATACCATACACACACATGCCACACACAAAGCCCAACTCTGGCAAATGTCTCGACTTGCCACCTTACAATGATAACTAAAATAGACTTTAGTTTGTAAAAGCATTTGTAGCTCGTCACATGGCTACCTAGCCTTAGGAACTCAAAGCCTAAGCAACAAATTAGGGTTCCACTGTGAACTGGTTCAGATGATTAACATCTCACTGACATGCTGAAACGTTCAAATCCCCCGGTCTCTTCTCCTTCTCAGGCTCAACCGCCCCCTTACCCTGTCTGAGAAGATTGTGTACGGCCACCTGGATAACCCAGAGGAGCAGGACATTGCTCGGGGCCGCACCTACCTGCGCCTGCGTCCGGACCGCGTGGCCATGCAGGATGCCACAGCTCAGATGGCCATGCTGCAGTTCATCAGCAGCGGCCTGCCCAGGGTGGCCGTGCCCTCCACCATCCACTGCGACCACCTGATCGAAGCTCAGATTGGTGGTGTTGAAGATCTGCAGAGGGCAAAGGTGAGAGGTCAGGGGTCAGGCCCGGTTGGCGTGTGGGGACGGGGGGGTTTAGAGACTCTACAAAGACTTGTTTGGGATCTGATGTTGTAAGAGTGTAGATGTCATGGGTTTGCGAAAGCGTTGTGGATCGTTAATGTTGTTTTCATTAGTTAATGTTCAGCAATCCCCATTGCACATGCTCCAGTGGTTTAGTGTAGTTTTTTGTACAGAGTAAACTGTGATTCTTCCCTCTCGGCCTCATACTCATCCGTCCTGGAGCGACACCCCACAAGCACCACCACACTCACTAATGCATACAGTATGCATCTACATGTCATTGGGAGCTTTCTGAAAGACTACTTATGTGTTATCAACATGTCAATTTATTATAAGAGACACAATACCTTAACAGCAAATTACTTTTACAGCTGGGGAGACTGGACTGATTTTATATGTTTAGTGTTAATCACCATCAGGGGTGGAGCCAGAGGTTGTAAACATTAGGGGCTTTAGCCCAAACCTAACCGAGACCTAGTCTCGGTTTGATGTTAGGTTCGATAGGGACTTCCACAGGTAATGTGAGCAAAGTTTTTTATCATTAATTTGAGCACAAAATTGTTTTTTGAGCTTTATGTAATATAAACATTACGTTGAACTCGTTGGATTTTGATATATTTGCCAAAAATGACAACCCAAATTTTTACCTAAAAGATTTGAGGCTTTTGAGAAAACATATGGCTTCGCAACGCAAACAGGGTGAAATGATGAGTGAAGGTGTGAAGGTTCTGTCACTAAACCGTGTCGCGTATCCTTGCGCTTTTTAAAGTGGGTATACGGAAATCCTGACCCTTCCTAGTGGGTATACGGTGTATACCTGCGTATCACGTAGAGTCTACACCACTGTCATGCTGTATACTTCAATGCTACAGTGAGGGTTACATTTAGTCATTTAGCAGACTCTCTTATCCAGAGCGACTTACAGTAAGTAGAGGGACATTCTCCCCGAGGCAAGTAGGGTGAAGTGGACACAAGGACACAACGTCGGGAATCGAACCAACAACCTTCTGACTTATAGCCCGACTCCTTAACCGCTCAGTCATCTGACCCCCAGAGGGTTGTAACGAAATGAGTTAGTTTTTAATAACCAGCTAGTTCAAATTAGGACTAGTGATATTAGGTAATCATGGGTCACTCACTCATCTTACCTAGACCGAGGTCAAGTTGAGTAACGAGCATTAAGGGAATTAAGGACTGCTACCTGGACAAACTGGTGCTGAGAAGATTAGTAGCAGTAGCAGCTGAAAATATCACTCATGACCTTACTCCCCTCTCTTTCACTTCTAACCCAGGAAGTGAATCAGGAGGTGTACAACTTCCTGGCAACTGCTGGAGCCAAGTATGGAGTCGGCTTCTGGAAACCTGGCTCTGGAATCATCCACCAGGTACAGTGTGCAACTTTATGGTAGCACATAAAGTAAATGGTGACTGGAATGAGTAAGCTATTCTGAGGTGAACACTTGGGCAGTGTCCATCGATGGCTGTGCACGTCATCACCTGACTGGCATGGTCTTTTACCTGGATAGATCATCCTGGAAAACTATGCCTACCCTGGAGTCATGCTGATTGGCACAGACTCCCACACGCCCAATGGGGGGGGGCTGGGGTCCATCTGCATTGGAGTGGGAGGAGCCGACGCCGTGGACGTCATGGCTGACATACCCTGGGAGCTCAAGTGTCCCAATGTGAGTGCTGAGATTGAACACATACCATTGTCCTAACATGTCTTCAACACCCCTGTTCATGACCCTAAACCTTTGTGTCCCTCCCTCACTCGCTCTCTCTCTCTTATTATTATTGCTCTCTGTCTCTCTCTTCATCCATCCCATCAACCATTACAATCATCCTCAAATCCTCTCCATCGCTTTCTGTCTTTGGAACCAGAAGGAAAGCATAGCTGTTACTCGTGTTATAAATGACCTTTGACCCTCAGGTGATAGGTGTGAAGCTGACGGGCAGCCTGTCTGGCTGGACCTCCCCCAAGGATGTGATCCTCAAGGTGGCTGGCATCCTGACAGTCAAGGGTGGCACCGGAGCCATCGTGGAGTACCACGGACCAGGGGTGGACTCCATCTCCTGCACAGGTGAGGTCTTGGCTTAGTTTGTCTTGGGGTTATTTGGGGGCATCATTTGTCAATGATGGCTGCACAAGGTTTTGCATTTTCAAGGCTTTCCAGTTGGTATAAAAAGTCTTGTCAAATCAAATCCACATTTGTATAGTTTTTTTTTTTTTTTTTTCAAGCATGTCACATGCTTCACAGATAGTCTCGCTATGTAACCCTCTCCTGCTGGTTTCAGGCATGGCCACTATCTGCAACATGGGGGCTGAGATTGGAGCCACCACCTCTGTGTTTCCCTATAACCACCGTATGAAGACCTACCTGGAGAAGACCGGCCGTGGAGGTCAGCACCAACCCAGCCGACCTCCTCCACCACTCTCACCTTCACATGTCTGTCCTCTCCTCAAGCACTTTAGAAGGCTACTCTTTCTCTTCCATTCTTTTTTCCGTTGTTCACCCTCCCATTCTGTTCTGTCAGATATCGCTGCCCTGGCTGATGAGTACCATGAAGACCTGGTCCCTGACAAGGGTTGCGAGTACGACCAGGTCATCGAGATCAACCTGAGCGAGGTAGGTCCACTCTCAAGTCTTCCTTCGTTTCCATCCAGCGGGGATTCGTGCCTCTTTCCATTTTTGTCCTGATCGTAGTGCATGTTCAGAAGGGGTAACCGTGTTTGTCTCGTGCTTCTGGCAGCTGAAGCCCCACATCAACGGGCCCTTCACCCCTGACCTGGCCCACCCTGTGTCCGAGATCGGGGCTGTGGCTAAGAAGAACGGCTGGCCCCTGGAAGTCAAAGTGGGTCAGTGTTTGCTCTGCTGTCCGTTGCCACCTCCTATTCCCCTGAGTGTTACTCCAGTGTTTCCCCTGTGTTGATTTGGCGGCCCGCCACGGATACATTTCTGCCGCCACGGTATCAGAAATGGGGCTGTACACAATTTTAGGCCGTCTTATCAGCCGTGATTGTTGGAGCGCATGTCGGAGAATAGCACAGACGCACTTCACAGCGCAGTTGAGATTGTGCGTGTGCGTCCTTGAGAACTGTAAGTCGTATAACTTATGTTGTCAGTTCATTTAAGCCTGTTATTGTATTAGTCTATAGTTCTTGCAAATTTAAATGAAGTTAACTGGTGATTTTCGTTGTTTGTTTGTTTGCTTCCCCTGCTAGCAAAATTGCACGTCTGTTGATTTGATAGCGATTGCTGCCCTTGCTCACGTTTGTTTCTTAGGTGCATTATTATGCTTAAGTAGTTTTAATGAATAAATAGTGGGTATATTGTTATTATTTGCTACAGAATGCTTAGCCTATCAAGATCAAATGAAGCAGACAGTGTACATGCTTCCGAGTGGCCTACCTTAATCAATAGGCTAGGCCACTGACCATTAACAATAAGTTGTTACGTCAATTATTAATTGGCAGCATTTATGCCATTTAGAACATACTGTAAGGTGTCTTTAAGTATGCCAACTTTATTTCTTTAGGGGAAACAGGACGAAAATATGTGCAATATTACATTAGCGATTAGACTATTACATTAATCTGCTCCGAAATATAGGGTTAGGGTTAGCACTTTGTTTTTTTGGGGGGGGGGGGGGGGTTAGACCTGACCTGCCCCCATTGCTAAAAACAAATTCTAGGGGAAACACTGTACTCCCTAATCAAACTTTATTAGTATAGCCCTTTTTACATGCAGTGTCACAAAGAGCTTTGCAAGTTTCCCAAAGATCAGACTTGAAACCCTATGGTCCATGCAAAGTATCAATACAGTTCCCTCTTCGTCTCCTAATCTCCCTTTATGGGTGACCTGGTTTGCATCCGCAGGTCTGATTGGCAGCTGCACCAACTCCAGCTACGAGGACATGGGCCGGGCCGCCTCCCTGGCCAAGCAGGCCCTGGACAAGGGCCTGAAGTGCAAGGCTTCCTTCACCATCACCCCCGGGTCAGAGCAGATCCGGGCCACTATTGAGAGGGATGGCTATGTGAGTGTCCCTACCTCCCTGCAGTGGCTTTGAAGGAGCAACCTTCTGTACTGGAAGATAGACCAAAAAATATGTATTTACCGGACAAACTTCTTTGTGCTCTATAGGCTGACACAGTTTGTCTCTTTCTCCTGTAGGCCAAGATCCTGAGTGATGTTGGAGGAGTGGTTCTGGCCAACGCCTGTGGGCCTTGCATCGGCCAGTGGGACAGGTAAATCCTCTACAACTCTCATCCAGTTTGCCTAGAATGTTCTAAATCTGGAGATAAGGCCTTGTCACAGGGAGCGACGGGAGCAGTGACCCTGCCGCATGTCTCCCTTTTCAGGAAGGACGTGAAGAAGGGAGAGAAGAACACCATCGTCACGTCCTACAACAGGAACTTCTCCGCCAGGAACGACGCCAACCCCGCCACGCACGCTTTCGTCACCTCCCCTGAGGTACACGTCACCCCCACGAACACACGTCGGCAACCTTCTCATTGAAATCCCCTTCTGACCCCGGTGTCCCCCGCCACACTCCCCCGCCCTCCTCCGTTCCCCCAGATTGTGACGGCCATGGCCATCGCCGGCACCCTGAACTTCGACCCTGAGAAGGACTACCTCACCGACGCCAACGGCAAAAAGTTTAAGCTGGAGCCTCCTACCGGGGATGAGCTTCCTACCCGCGACTTCGACCCGGGCCAGGACACGTACCAGCACCCGCCGGCCGAGGGACGCTCCGTCCAGGTGGATGTCAGCCCCCAGAGCAACCGCCTGCAGCTGCTGGAGCCCTTCGACAAGTGGCACGGAAAGGACCTGAAGGACCTGCGCGTCCTCATCAAGGTGAGAGAGGGAGGGGGGAGGAGAGTGAAAAGCGAGCAGGGAAGGAATTTAGACAAGGAGAATCCATCAAGGAGGGCCATCCTCTCCTCTTCGTCAGCCGTTTCTCCTCCTCCTCCTCTTCTTCAGGTGAAGGGCAAGTGCACCACTGACCACATCAGCGCCGCCGGCCCCTGGCTCAAGTTCCGAGGTCACCTTGACAACATCTCCAACAACCTTCTGATTGGAGCGGTCAACACCGAGAACAACGCCGTGAACAAGATCAGAAACCTGCTGACCGGGGAGCATGGAGGCGTGCCCGATGTGGCTCGCCACTACAAGGTGAGACACCCAGGAAGAAGTGTCCTAACATAATACATAGGGGTGGGAATCTTTTGGTACCTCACGATACGATTCGTATCGATTCGTGGGGTCCCAATTTGATAAAAAATCGATTCACGATTTTTTAAATTCACGATTCTTCAGATTCACGATTTTTATAATTTGTAATCACATTTCGATTCAATATATACCCACATTTGATTCCAGTTTGCTGTTTAGTGTTACCTAAAAAAATCTCAATGCATCAAAACCTTAAAATGTATAGCTTTTCCTTGCAGTTTAGTGAACTCATTGTAAAAAAAAAAAAAGATTTTTGAAATGTATGAATCGCTAGAAGACTGAAACACGATTCAAATGCGAATCGATTTTTCCCCCACCCCTAATAACACAACAACACTCTTCTCCGAAGTTGACTTCAGGTGTACGTAGATCCGCGGTAGCTTCCCTGCCGCCTCCATCTCAGTTGTGTTGCGGTGTGACTGGGCTACTCTTGGTACTGAGTATGTGACCGAGGATCTCCTTGTCCTGCAGGCCAACGGCGTTCAGTGGGTGGTGGTGGGAGATGAGAACTACGGCGAGGGGTCCAGCAGAGAGCACGCCGCCCTGGAGCCCAGACACCTTGGGGGGCGCGCCATCATCGTCAAGAGCTTCGCCAGGATCCACGGTACGCACACTCGACCTGAATTGGAAGTCATTTACATTTACATTTAGTCATTAGTCATTTAGCAGACGCTCTTATCCAGAGCGACTTACAGTAAGTACAGGGACATTCCCCCGAGGCAAGTGCTCAAGGACACAACGTAATTTGTCATGGCCGGGAATTGAACTGGCAACCTTCAGATTACTAGCCCGATTCCCTAACCGCTCAGCCACCTGACTCCCCTTTGATGTGTGTTAACTTCACAGACACACAGTCGCAGGCTGGCATGAGGGGGGAAAGAGTCGATACTAACCGTCACAAGGCTCGAGTAGAAGAAGAAACATTGCTAGATGCTAAATACAAGAGTGTGTGTAAAAGCACACACTCACACACAGATTGAATATGGGCATTGTTCTCCTTGACCTTGATTTGCGGCGTAATAAATCTGGGCACAGAGACAGAGAGCCTTTCTCTGTTTACACAATGGCTGTTCGATGTGAGCCGGTTCCCCTCGCGCACTCTTTTGTTTTTCCCCCTCCTCCTCTGTCTGTCAGGTTTTCTTTCTTTTTTCCTTTCTTGTCATTGTCTCATTTTCGGGCCCCTCCTCTCTTTTTTCTCAGAGACCAACCTGAAAAAGCAGGGTCTACTGCCCTTGACCTTTGCCGACCCTTCAGACTACGACAAGGTCCGTCCAGACGACAAGATCTCCATTACTGGACTCCAGTCCTTTGCCCCAGGCAAGGTGAGAGACCATTCCCCCAGATACCTGCTCTGATTTCCATATCATAGGGATGAGGATCCTAGACCTAAGAGCTGGTCCCATAGGACCCCCTAAGGCAGGGCTGTGCATTCCTGCTCCAGGAGATCTATCCTCCTGTAGGTTTCCACTCTAACCCCAGATATAACAAACATGACTCAGCTTGTCAACCAGCTAGTTACCAGAACCAGGTGTGCTGGTTTAGTGTTGGAATGAAAAGCCCTTAAGGCTTTTGCACGGTGAAATCCTAGTCAGTTTAGCAGATGTAATGGATGTTGTCATGGTATCGGTTTACCAGACTGGAGTTGTGCATAAGATCCTGATTCTCTCTCTGTCTCTCTCTCTGTCTGTCTCTCTGTCTGTGTCTCTCTTTCTCTGGGTCTCTCTTCATCAGCCCCTGACTGCTGTGATCACGCACATTGATGGGAGCCAGGAAAGCATCACGCTGAACCACACCTTCAACGAGACGCAGATCGAGTGGTTCCAGGCAGGCAGCGCCCTCAACCGGATGAAGGAGCTGCAGCATTGAGGCCCAGAGGCGGGGCTAGTCAGGCCTGAGGGGCGGGGCCTAGAGATAGTGAGAAGGATGGGCTTCATAGAGACCGAGTGAGATTGGGGAGGAAAGGGAGTGAGAGAGAGTGAGGAAGGGAAGGCGTTCTGGCATGGTAGACTTACCTTGTGAGCGTAGGCACACCTGTAGACAAGTACCATCAGACTGCTACACATTGGCACTACACACACGCATGGATACACACTTGCACACATACAAGCACACAACCCCGGTCGCTGTACAAATGAAATGCGCACACACACACGACACACACACATGATTACTTTGAACGAACTCCCCCCATACACACACCACATGCGTCTTTGTTTGAGCATAACATAGTGTGTTACTGTTCTAGGCAGCACTGCTCCTATTGGCAATGCTACAATCATGTGGGGCAATCCCATTCGTCAAGCTTCCTGCCATTGACTCAATCCAGTCGTATTCAGTGTACTCCTACCTGACATGCACACACAGAGAAAAGAGCCCATCTTAAGATGTTTACTGTTAAACTCCCATGCACAATCCCTGCCTGTACATCGTTGCTGTTGTATCATTGTGTTCCTTCCATCAAACAGACCTATAAGCTCTTTCATTGGGTTGTACCTTCAACTGTAATTGAATCTACCCCCAGTGTCCTGAGTTTTCTATCACATCTGATATTTATACTCTGTGCGACTAGCTGATAGCTTATCAGGCTTGACTTGAAAGAAAGCGTTTTACTCACCGGTAGTGATTATAAGGTGGGTTTCTCTACTGTATCAGAATGCTGGACTGTACCAGGCTGCAAGGAGCACTCAGGGGAATAGGAAGGAGTTGTCTGAGGAACAGTAGTTGGGTGCAGTCCTACTTTGTCCTATTTTTTCATCTGACCTCTCGTCGTAAATGAGTTTTTAACTGAATTCTCTGCCCTGTGGTAGCTGTGTGACGGCTGTAGGCCTCAGTCTTCAAACGCACCCAGTATTGCTGCTCTGTGCATATTGATTGTAAATTTACTTTCTTTTTTTTTTAATTGAAAGACGTGTTCCATATCATGTAGGAAGAAAGCTCACGGTACTTCTTGAGCTGGGGCCCCTCTTCTCTGTGTGAGTGTACATAGGTAGGAGTCAACAACTGAATTCATGCAGCTGCTCTGATTGTTGCCGTCCATGTGTGTTGGTCCATGTATGGTGGTGTTTGCATGCTTGACCCTGATCGACAGGTGTTATTCCGTCCATGTTCCTGTCTCCGTCTATCCACTTGTGCTGCCTCTTTCTCTCCGTTCTAACACAACGACTCCAGGCCCTCTCACTGCAAAGTCCTAACCTGAGACCCACAGGAGCTGTGGGAACCTCAGCAGTGCTAGTGTTGATGTCGGCAGGATATAAACTAGAGGTGTTATTCTGAGTGGAGTTGTCTCAAGTTAGGACTTGGCCTGGGGGGAAGGTTGTCTTCTACTTCGTCATTTATGAAAACTAAACGCACAATCTAGTGTTCAGATTCCTGTTCACTAGCGCTATGTAGTATTCGAAAGGCTTTCTTCGCTTATTATGTGCTCTTTTAATCAGCAATCGCTGCACTCCTTAGACTCCAAGCCCAGTTTGTGTGTTGTTTCACAGGACTGAGGCATTCTCTGTTCAATTCAATATGAAAAATACTAATGTAACTGATGAGATATGTTCTATTGTGTCATTGTTTTAATCCTGGTCCTGATGTTTGGTGTAGAATCTTGCCATATTGTATGTGGAGTTTGCCTAGACTGATGAAAGTTAAACGTTTTCTATAATGAATGCTTGACAATGATGCAGTGTGATAAGAGTGACACTTGGTTTTGAGTCGTCTTGGGAGCATTGTCCATCTCCTTTTCCTATGATTGTTTCTGCGTCAATACATGCTATCATTGAATTGCATCAATTAAAGGCAAGTTCTGATGCCAAAAGGCACACAATCTCCATACTTGTATCTCAATATTCCAAGATTCCCATGGAGGAACTAAAGTTAAATGGCCAGTGCTCCCATGACTGATGTATGTGTATGTAAAGGCAGTTTGGGCCTCAGGTGAATCCTATACCTATATGACATAGCAGCATATTGCATAAAAGAGTGTACATATACAATATATATATATATATATATTTACACAGAGAGGAAATGAGCATGATGTGTCGCTGTTTAATTTAGAGCTTTCTGCTCTCTGTGTGATGCACTGTAGCCTAATTTCAGAATACAATGTTCCAATAGTCTTCATATAACAAATATCTCCAGTCTCCTAGCTTCACAAACCATTCAACTATTTGACAGTAAAATCAAATGAAAGATAAAGTGTGCAAAAATAATGTGAATTGGATTGTACTGCAAGGTATTGGATTGGAAGTTCAGTAATATGCTTTATGCTGTTTTCCCAAGGGATGAAGTCAGGTTTTCCCATTTAATTATATTTTTACATGATTTAATGATGAGTGAAGGTGAATGATGCCCTGTTTTACAGAGGTAGTCTAAAGAGGTTCTACTGAGAGCACAATAACTACTATTACTAAGATTCAATTCTGTTTAATCATTTCCTCAACTTCAGAAAATGTGATGAATTGCTGGTAATTTGCTTCTCTGATTTGTCTATTGCAGTAATCGCCAAAGATGCCTCCATCCATTTAATCAATCTAATGACCAAATACAAATAAATCCCTGTTCATACCAGCTGTTGTGTTACAAAATAAATACATTGGTTTTGTTAGGTGAATTATCCTTGATTTTTCTTTGATGAGCTCTCTTATTAAATATTGTGTCAAAATGTGCATGATGTCTTTGTATTTGAACTGGGTAAATGCCAGCACAACTTTGTATTGTGTGAGGCTTTATTGATTACCTACTCCACTGCAGGCTAAATATTTCAGTTAAATACTTGTGAGGCAATATAAAATTGCTAAAGTAGAACAAATCATGTCTTTCACTTCTCTGACAAACAGTCCTCCGAAGATTTAATATTACAAATGTGTTTTTAAAGTCAGGAATTGGGCCTGCTCGACTTCGAACACTTTTTAATTATGGATCAATTCAGACATTGCAGTTAAGAGTCACAACTGAAACCCAATGTAGGTGTTATTGTTTTGTCAACGTTAACTCCCTTGCTGATTCCATCTCGTGTTGATTTTTAAAACGGAATGCTTGCAAAATTATAGCGTACAAGAATATCTTTATTTCCCCTATAAATGGTCAATAAATATGAGTTATGATTACCAAAAATGGTATCAAGTGTATCAATATTTCACGCCTCTCGGGAGATGTTCACACGCTTGGGAGTCGGTGTTCCAGCGAGCAAGAAAGCACCTGAGTGCTGCTGTCCTGGAAGACTCTCAGGGGAGCCCGGTCCCATGGGGCAGCACAGAGGAGGGTTGTGCCTGCTGGTGCAGTGGGGATAAGACTGTGACTATGTCTGCGGTCCCTCTCCTGATTAGTAATACACAGTGGGAGTTTGCTGTGTCTCACTGAAGAAGAAGAAATATGGCAGTAAATTACAATTTCATCATCATGTAATGTACTCAGTTACTTTCCACCACTGTACCTGTTAAGGTGTATGCTCTTTCTTCCCCTTCAGGTAAACTGGACTGTGCCACTGATTGAATTAAAGAGTTGGAGCTGCACGTTTAGTCACTAGAACTTAAGTACCACAGGAACCTCTTCTGAATCAAGTGTAACCTGTTAATAAAGACATAACAATGAGTGTTGTTGCTGTACAGAATTGTTTTTTATTTTTGCATTACCAATGCATTACCATTCAACAGTTTAAGAACAACCCCATTTACAAAGTAAAGTACAACTAATTATACATTTAAATGGTACAAATGTTGTACTAAAAAAACTTTCACCAATAGTGTCTACAAAGATGGAATATAAAGATAACAGTAAATGTGTCAACTTTAAACATATTGTTATTCTGACTTATCACTTAGAATCTTTCTCAGTCTTTACTGCCCTCAACCTACTTGAGTTTTGCATCTGCAAGTCGCTGTACATCATCTAATACTTCTGGCAGATGTAGAAGTGACTGGGTAAACTCCAGCATTCCGCTGTGCAATCGGACGGAAATAAACATAACCGGCATAAAAACGGAAATGGTGAGGCCTCATGTGAAAAGGGCAAAACCTTTTTTGAAATATATATATATTTGCATTGAAAAGGAACAAACCATACATTGCAACATTGATGCTCTTTTAGTATATGAAAGGTACAGAACCTTTGCCAAATGGCATAATAACATTGTAATCAAAAATACACATTTTATAATACTGGGTTAATAATGGAAGGAAGTGAAAAGGAAAACAAAATAAAAACATAAAAAGGAAGAACAATTAAATAATTTAAATAATATAACATATAAGGGGAAGTTCACTGCAATCATGGTTCGTTGACATTGTGGGAAAGTGGTTTAGCATATCATACAATTCTTTCTTTTCTTTACTTTTCTTCCGTTGTGAAAACTCGTAGTACGCCTTTAAATTTTCCACATACCGTAAATGTAAATCTACTGTCGTAATAAATAACACGTGTTAAAATGTTGACATGCAAGAGAAGCTTTGTACATAATTGTACCGGGTTGTCAATATAGCAAGCTTTGATTGCAACTTCATAAATCTGATTACAAACATTCATAGAGAGGGCACTGTTAAATTATCATATGTTGGTTAAACTTCGGCGCAAATAAGGTAGGTCGCAGTGACAACCCAAATTGGCAGCTTTTTTCAATAAACCTAAGCTATCTAAATTATTACTTTAGCAAGGTGTTATAGGTTGCATTGTATATATCATGTGTACTTTTAGTTAGTTAACTGCCACGAATCTGATGCATGGAATTGTTTTGCTTTACAGCTAAACTAGCTAGGCTAGCGAACTTAAGTTCATCATGTTTGTGGCGGTGGAGATGGTTGACACCGTCAGGATTCCTCCATGGAATTTTCAGAGGCAACTCAACGATGCCATTGCAGAGGAGCTTAATAAGAAATTGGCCAACAAGGTGAGTTAATATAGAGAGTTAACTTTTGAATGAGTCACGAAACTTCAAGCATTTTTGCTGTGCTTGGTTGTCCATTCTGCCATTCTAATTGTCCTGTTTACATTTTTCCTGTAAACATTTGTCTGGTCATCGTTTGCGTCCCCACAGGTGGTGTACAATGTTGGTCTTTGCATCTGTCTCTATGACATCACTAAACTAGAGGATTCCTACATATTCCCAGGTGATGGAGCTTCCCACACCAAAGGTATGGATATGTTGTACTCATACTGATGATAACATCTTCTTTCAATCAAGTTTATGGGTAAATTATATTTTAAGAGTCAATTTAACCCTCTCTCTTTTCTTGTACTCTGTCAGTTCACTTTAGATATGTTGTATTCCATCCTTTCCTGGATCAGATCTTGGTTGGGAAGATCAAGTATTGCAGCCAGGAAGGAGTGCATGGTAAATATCGGTCTTATAGTCCGTCTTCCAGCTGTAGGCGGCTACTCTGACTACATCTTCACCCTAACCAGCAGCGTTCTCTGAAATGTACATAACAGCCACTTCTGTTTCGCTATCATTGAATGTTCCTTGTTTGTGTATGTCCAATACTATAATTGTTGTGTAGCCTTTTGAATGTAGATCTTTTTTACACTCGGTAGATTTGTTGGTGTGATAATGGGGTCACAGGCACATACTGTGATCTGCTTCCTCTCATTTGGGTCATGTAGCTTTTTAAGGCTGCTAGGCTCCCCAGAGTCATTGCTGCACACCACCACAAGACCTGAACTTCTGTGTAGATGAAGTGTGTCAGAACAACAGAGTCTTTTAGTAGGGCATGCAGACATCACTGTCACATGTTGTCTTCACATGGCTTTGTTTCTGTCTCACAGTCAGCCTTGGATTCTTTGATGACATCATCATTCCACCGGAGTCTCTGCAGCAACCCGCAAAATTGTATCCTTACCTACATGATCGGTAGCAAACGTAAAAATGTTTTAGTCCGAACACAATGCTGGCCCTTCCTTTCCCTTGACCTCTACTCTTGCCCAGTGATGAAGCAGAGCAAGTCTGGGTCTGGGAGTACGAGACTGACGAAGGAGCCCATGACCTCTACATGGACCAGGGAGAAGAGATCCGCTTCCGGGTCACAGACGAGATCTTTGTGGATACATCACCCACTGGCCCAGCCCAAGCGGCAACAGACGCCCCAGGGACAGAAGACGCCGGACAGAAGAAAGAATCACCCTACACACTTGTAGTAAGCAAATACACTGATTACATTTACTGCTACATGTCCTTTAGCATATGCTTTTATCCAAAACGATGTGCAAAGAAGTGCATATACTGAGTGCAGCAGTTAGTCAAGGACTATAAGCTTACAGTTTTAACAGTATGACAGTGGTTATTCCAGAATCAGAATTTAAAAAAATAATAATTGCCAAGTAGATTTACATGTGGAATTCCCTGGGATCTGATGGTGCTTAACTATAAACATACAGTGATAACTATAAACATACAGTGAAACAAAAGTGTAAATTCACACACTTGTTTCATATGCCTGTATACTTTATTTTGTTTTTGCTTTTCTATTTAGAACATGCATCATTGACAGAATTCTATATCGATATACAATATTATTCTATGTAATTGTGTTGATAGTGTCCATGATTAATTCCCAGCTCCCTCTCTTTTGGCCCAGGGTACTATCAGTGAACCAGGCTTGGGTCTTCTGTCCTGGTGGAACAGCTAGCGAAGCCCTGTATTATGGGGGGTGCCGGTTCTTTTAGAACGGACTTGAAATGGACTCTCCCAATGTGCAATGGATACAGCACTGGGGAGTTTCAAAGACTTCTATGGGAGAAATACAGAGTTTCTTCAAAAGGAAACACAATGTCATAAAAATGGCAAAGACAAGACCAGACAATTATGTGAATATCAAACAAAGACCACAGGTATACGAACAGTACTGTAATGCAACTCAGAACACTGACATTGGCTGGGTTTCCCAGATTCGTTAAGAAGCTCTTAACGCTAAGAGCTTCTTAGAGGCGTTCTAAGAGCGTTCTAGAGCAATCTTAAAACCCTCCTAAGAAGCTCTTAGCTTTAAGCGCTTAACGAATCTGGGAAACCCAGCCATTGTGAGTTAGAACTGAGGGAACATACAAATCACTGATGAGTTCTATTTCACTGTTGCAAACCTTTTCTTTGTGTATCGTATGGAATAGTACTAGGACTGTCAACGTTCAAACATTTACACCTACTGTAGGTAAAGTGTTGGCATAATGCTTTCAGTTTAAGTTAAATCCAGTCTGATGTCAATAAAGGGCTGGAGTGAATAACTAAGTGGTTTTATTAGGTGCAACTCTGCTTATGATCGTGTTGAATGTTTGATCAGTGTATTAATTCAAGGGGTTATTCTTTGTGTGCACTACATTTTGATTTGTATTTGGGCTAATAGTAATGTGGGAATTATGACCCTAAACGAGTTTAATTGTGACTAAAATCGGTTCGTAGCTTACTAATTTTAATTACAAAGCTGTGCCTATTGTCAACAGTCTATTATGGTTTAGCCTACCACCGTGTTTATTGTTAAACTAAAGACTGGCATGTGGGACATTAATGACCATGCGGGAATGCGTCATGTAAAAACGTATCCAAGCGTTTTTGGTCTGTCGGGGTTGATTCGTGACAGCCTGAACCATGCATGTATACACACGCACGCGCAGACACGAGAATGATAGAGAGACGCATCACGCCCATCTTCACACCACGGAATCTCCGCCAGCTGCGCAGCCTCGCCATCCTGAACATCAGGGTATTCCGTTGGCCTACGCAAATTCACCGGAGTTATTTATTTATTTGAAATTATATAATAGTAACTGGCAAGACATACACTCCCGTTTCCAACCGACACACGGACTTGATAAGTAAGTAACCAATACTGTTTTTATGTAAAATCTAGATTTTTTAAAAACAATTAGGCCTATATCTTATTTGTCAAGCCTCCATGAATGACACGCCTTAATATAGAAACTGTGAGCTATTAATAACCGTTTGATGCATTGGATATTCTCTGCCATACTGGTGGTTTTTCGACCAGATACCGATACTTATATCCTGAATCGACTACAGCCTTTAATTGTTCTGGAAGTAGCGTGTGTGGTAGGGTACCTTCTAGTAAGGGATATTGTTGATGCGAGACATCGTGATGACAATAGTAGTTTTCATTTTACTAGAGAACGCGATGGGAAGCGACGGTTACTGGAGCTAAATGCACGCACCGTTATTGATGAATTGTTATGAAATTCTGTGAATTCGTAAACACTTTCTTAACCGCAGAGAATGTCATGCTTATCATATTTAACTGCTGAATATTGCTTCGACATCGAGGTGCCTGCTGTTAATATATATTTTGGCCAAATCATAGGGATCATTTTGAGACATAAAATCCTCCTATTTCAACTAAGTCCCGCTGTGATTATGTTAAATGGTACTCAACCGAATTGAAACATTTAGCTGAATTGTAGGCTATAAGCCTAATGTTTTGGTCCAATGTGGATCGTAGCGTGACGTCGCAAACGCACCATCACCAGTCTCGCCAGCTGCTCTGACGTTGGTATAGCATGAGACCTGTCATGGCATACTGTTCCAATGTAACCTTGATGATACTGGCAGGCAGACGGGAAGGAATTCGCGTAATGAAACCCACACAGCCATCTTGGACTCCAAAAGCTGATCTTTTTTGTTGTGTTCCAATTCCCTGGATATGTTAGGCAGCACCGGGTAGCTCTTCAATAGCTTCTTTTGTTTCTTTAACTTGGGGCTTAAACTCAGTCATTTATCAAAGTCATTTATGACAACATACATTAAGAGTAGGCAGAATACAGACAACTATGGTTTCTATGGGAACTCAACCTTCTATTCAACAGTTTTACTGTTTTGCTGCTGAGGATATGCAAGTGGGCACCTTTGTCTATTTATTTCACAGAAGAACTCTTATTAATGACACAACAACATTTCTTATCAATCATATAAAAAAAAGAATTATTTCCTATTCTCTGACAATTCCTCTTTTTCTCTTTCTTGCTGTGACCCTCCCACAACAGTCAGTGTAAGGTTGTGGTAAAACACAAGAACGAGGAGCCTGTAGAAAAGTGCCCTGCCAACCACACTTCAGCCATGGCTGACCCCTCGGAAACCCCGCTGCGCTCCCCCAGCACCCCTCTCTCTCTGTCCTTCCCTTTCCTGAGAGAGGGCAGCCGTGTATGGGAGGGCGGAGCTCCACCCCTCCCCAGGGAGCTGCTTAGTCCTCTGCCAACCAAGCGCACCCGAACATACTCAGCGTAAGGAACAAAAATTCATGTCTGGTCTGATTCTTTCAAGGCACAGACTCTCTTTCTCACTTTTTCCTGCTCTTCTCTGTCGTTGCCTTTCGTTTTTCCCTGTCCTGTCCTCTCCCCTTTCTCCAGTACTGTGCGGGCCACTTCGGGACCAGTATTCAAGGGCGTGTGTAAGAACTTTTCCAGGTCACAGGGTCACGGTTTCATTCGCCCCTCTCACGGCGGTGAAGACGTCTTTGTGCACATCTCAGAGTGAGTGCCCCCTCACCTCCACAAAAACTGTGGTTCATGTTAATCATCTTGTTTAAAAATTAAGTGGCTTTCTATGGTGGGCTAGATACATTCTGGTCTGTGTGTTTCCCTCCCTCTGTTGTAGTATTGAAGGGGAGTATGTCCTGGTGGAGGGGGATGAGGTCACATACAAAGTCTGCCGGGTCCCCCCTAAAAACCTGAAGGTCCAGGCAGTGGAGGTGAAGATAATACATCAAAACCCAGGAACCAAGCACGAGACCTGGTCTGGACAGATAATCAGCTCCTAGGCTTCGGATCAGGCCTGTGAGTCACACTGGGGGAGGGCAGGGGTGGGAAGAGGTGAAGCGGGAGGTGAGGTACTTCAGGGTGAAACAAAACATTGGGGGGAGTACTGAATTTAGATACTCTATACTTCTTCTCCATAGTGCATGCTTTGAGTTGACCAAATGAATTCAAATGTATTGTTTATACATTCCACATATTGATGCAAGTCTACAAAATACATGTGAGGACGTTGGAGAGAAGGATAGATAACCAGAATTCAGTCTCAATCTGTTAGACATAAGAGCGAGTACAGGAAGTAGAGAGAGGAAGAGAGGTAGAGAGAGGAAGGATGTGGAAGGGGAGGCCCAGACCCGTTTGGGAGGGGAAGAGATGAGAGTGTATGAACAGAAGTCGAACTGAGTTGAAAAAACAGTCATCGATGGAAGCATCATGGGTGGGGGGGGGGGGGGGGGTCAATTGCTGTTACGTTGGAGTGGCAGGGTAAGAGAGTCCACATGGAGGAATATCTGATTTGGGGACACTGAAAAAAGAAAGCATGGACATTCAAAAATCTATTTCTCTTTAACTGTGAATGGAAAAGCTATTGATAGTATTTTCCTTGGAAAAACACTTCTTCCTATCTTTTGTCATATTATTTATATGTTTATTTATTTGGTTGTTTGTCAAAAAAAATTGTTATCCTAAGAATACCTGAAATGTATTTCAAAGTTTTGGGTGCTGTAGTCAAAAGATTGCACTTAAAATTTGAATTTCCACTGAATACTGCCAAACTGACTACAACTCCCATCAGGGTTTTATTGTATCGTGATTAATTTGTGGTCCTATTGGAGAATTCTCTTTCAAAAAGGTACGAGCCATGTATTACTGCAAAGTAGGACTAAAGTGTTTCTAAATCTCTTTTCTATTGTTCAAGAGACAGTATAACACTATGACACCCCCATAAAGGTCAGTTAATACAACAGTGAAGCTTTTATAACAGTTACTGTGCTTCATCAATACTGAATACTACTACTAGTCGTACTCATATGTCTGCTCATCATCTTCCATATACATCCATAACCACTAGCCTATGCATTTTCTGTCGTCAGCATTTTGACTACTTTTATGCATTCTTGTTGGATGTTAATACTACTGTGTTCTACGTCCAGTGAAGATAGACAATTTCATTTTGTCCACATATCAAGGGCACCTTCTTTTATTGGCACAACACTGTGGAAGGTGCTCACTATCGTAAAGCATCAATAAACATTTTACTATTCACAGATCTAGCGCATGTGCTGTTCTTCATTCGTATACTGTATATACTTTTAAAATGAAGACGACATACAACATGCAATACTATCAAATTGATTAATCAGGATACCTCCCTGTGTATCTGTTGGTGGGCATACAGTATCCACATTACACATGACGACTTTTAATGAACATGGAGTGTGATCATTTCCACAACAGTCATGAACATCTTCCAAGACCTGGAATCTCCAGATGTGGGCTCTTTAATAGTGTTATGATCAAATACAATCTAAAGGTTATGGCCAGGACCAAATACATTCTAATGACCCATCTCATTTGCAACAAATGGTTAATCACAAACATCAATTGTCATTGAGAACATCAAGAGTACCTATCACAGTTGAGTCCAACCTTGTGGTTCTGAAATTTGGAACGGATGTCAATAACTGAGCTACCACTACAGGAGAAAATAACATGAGTGAGATCCAGTTCTATGATCCAGTACTAACATTTTTAAATAGCTGGAATGATTAGAAAATAAAACCTGCACTAACTCACTATGCAAACTACCAACCTATGTCAACTTTAGTGCAAAACAAAAATGAATGGCATATATATGTATTTTTGTTACACAACCATATACTTATAATGTGTTTAAGTCTTCACATGAACATACAACAAGAATATTTTAGTTTTAAAGACAGTCACAATAACCTTTTGAGACAACTGGATTTGTGAGATTTGTTTGTACCCAAACCACAGTGGTTCGGACCAATCAGAGAACTATGAGGAAGTACTGGCAGCGACAGGCGTGGTTGAAGTTAGCCCATGATAGACCAAGTCGGTGATAGACAAATGGGCCATCTAATCGCCTGCCAAGTATTTTTTGAAAGTGTCTGACCTTTTCCAGTTTCCAAGGATAACTTCCCTGATGGTAATGTGTAACAAACCATCTGTCGAGTAATTTTAGGCCACAATACCATTTAGGTACTAAAATATGTCATTTGTAATGATATGTACAAATCATGCGCAATAGTACAAATTGTGCAATTTGTTTGACAGATAAAACATATTATCAGGTTAATCAAGATGTGAGAGAAATATTTTCTTGTGTTGGCCCCGTTAATCACTGCTTTATAAAAACACACTGCTTTTATCCAAATCACACTGTAATATCCATGGATTCCAGCCAGTGATGAGTCCAGTGCTTGCTGAAATCAGCATTAAAAAAAAATCAAGTTCAAGATAGTAAAATCGTAAAATAGTAAAATCAGTAGTGTTCTGAGACAGCTTGGTGCGCAGCCCTCTGTCATCTGCTGCGCCCATCTTCTCTGTAGCACCCGCCCTGGCCACAGGGGGGAGCATGTGGAGTACAGCAGAGGCAGTGGAGAGGCTGTGGAGGCATCATGACTCGTTGGGAGGAGCGTTGAAGAAGATCTCTCGACAGAGTCTGGCTGTGTCCTCCGGGGAGTACACGGTGAAGCCGATCGTCCGAGGGTCGTTAAATATCTCATAGTCGTTACCTCCCTGAAAGACATCCATGTGCACAAATTCATGAGTATCATGAGAGGTAGTCAATGTTATACTTTTAACATTTCAGGTCTAAACATTCCTAATTATGCACTTAAATGTCAATTTAATTGTTTGAACACCTCCTGTTTTCATTCTTTATCTTGCTCCCTTTTATTTCTAAGAGCAAAAAAAAATATATATATATATATATATATTTAAAATACAACTCAAACGTGTCAACATTCTTTCACCCCCAAAATGTCACTTCAACAACAACAAATGTAGAATCCCACCTTCATGGCAGCCTAAGGGTATGTGGCTGTGGGTGTGTTTGGCATTAAGTGTGTTTATGTACTGCGTGTGTGTGTGTGTGTGCGTGTGTGTGTCAGAGCATGAATGTGTGACCGTGTGTGTGTCAGAGCATGAATGTGTGTGTGTGTGTCAGTGCATGAGTGTGTGTGCGTGCATGTGTGCCTCCATTGTTCAACAGCGCTCTGACACGTTCAGTCTCTTCTGTGGACTTACAGAGGAAGTCTCGTTGCCAAAGAAGTAGATGGCTTCCAGGCCCTCCCTCTCCAGCACGTCAAGACACAGCCTTTTATCCCAGCCCTCGGGGAACACGTCAAAACTAATGAGACCACCTGAAAAGAGCCACAACAGCCGAGTTATATATTAACCATAGTTCTGTATCAATAATCCATTACTTTGTCAGTTATTAACGGAATGTTGGTCTGGAAAGACAGGAATCAGATCATGTTCTCAAGAATGACAAAAACAACCCTCATGAAAGAATCACTGACGGTGTGTGACCGGACCCTCCTATCGCTGACATTTGCATAATGTCCACCGCATGGGTCAGTATGGAAGGGGTATTTTTGTATTGAAAGGAGATGAGCAAAACATCCTGTTTTTCTGCACCATTATCCAATGCATGCTTCATGTCATTTCCAAGCTGTTTGTTTTCCAGCCCAGCTGTCAATTCACTCCCATTACACCAGAACATGGCTATTATTTAGCCTGTGTGCAGTGAGTGTGTGCTTATGGCACTGACATCTGCTCTGTGTCCAGCAGGGCCAGCCTTATTGTGGCTGATAATGATACAATTCTGTCTGGCTGGTCTCACAGACTCAGTCTCACTGCTATCTATCTATCCCCCTGATGTTTTGCTACCAGAGAGGGTTGATCTTTCACCTTTACTGTTAGACTTGAGTCTATTTCAATGCCACTTTGAAGTGCAGCGTTTCCATACGGATCAGTGTGAAGTTAAGTCCAAACATGTCCCCTCTGCCAACTGACAAAGGAATGGTTGACAACATGTAGCCTGCCGTCACAGCCTGTGACCCATGACTGAGCCTAAAAATACCTAGTCACTCTGAGTTCTACCCTTCTATAACCGCTTCAGCCCCTCTCCTCCCCTCCCCCTCTCTGAGTCTACCACTCCAGCACCACACTGCAGAGCCTTCAACATCATAAATCTGGAGTTTCAACAACCCCCCCACACACTCGTGCAGTTGGCCCAACCCCCCCATGCTCAGTCCTGCCTCAAACAATAAACACTGAGGAAAACACAGCAAACCAATGTTCTCTCCAAAGGGGGGAACCGGACAACCCAATGCCTAAACTAATTTACTCAAATATTCAGTTCAAACTGGAAGTGCTATGTGCGCAGATGACTGCAGCCAAACACATAAATTTGGCTGTCATCGACACACACACACACACACACTCCCTCACTGGCTCTTTTCATCCAGCTAAGGGTTGCCAGTCTTGTGTGAGAATGCAAGTGCGTCAGTTTATACCCCAGAACCCTGGGAAATTGGTCTACGAGCTTTGTGAATAAGTTGATACATTGGAAAGCCTGATGCTACAGAAGCAGGAGGTAGGAAAAAGGCTACAGGGGTTTGTGCAATAGTGTTTTGTTGAATTTGCAGAGTCATTAGCTGAGCTCCACACCTTGTTACACAAGTGAGCACACACTGACTCTCTGATTAATCAGATGAAAAACATCTCTGAATCAGAGAAAGAGCCGACAGAGAGGCAGAGAGAAAAAGGAGGGAGAGAGAGAGGGAGAGAGAACGACAGAAAAAGACAGTGTAATGGATAACTGCAATACCAATCTTTAGACTATGATCTGTAAATCTTTCCTAGGCATCGCAGGCCAACTGAACACAGGAAAGGCAGAAAGGAAACGGAATAGTATCAGAAAAATTGAACACCTAGCAGGATACGTAGAACCGATAACAGGGTTCACTCTGGAAGATAGTGTGCTGTAAACAGTACAACAGTTCAGGATGTTCTTCCCGATTGAAGTGATAACGACAACATGTTTTGGACACAGACTGACAATTGGATTCAGAAGGCGTGGTTGACACCGCAATATGTAGACAGACCTGACATGAATACAGTTGACACACATTCTCATTCCTTGAGAAAGATCCGGAGGATGTATTAGTGACAGCACGCTCACCTCGAGTGAACCGGAGTCCCTTCCCAGCAAACTCCTCCTGCAGGGCCGCCACAAACTTTTCCCGGATCTTTTCCCTCTGTGAGGCGGGAGAGGAGAGGGAGAAAGGTAGAGAAGACAGGGGTCAGACACAGGGTTGAGTTCAAACGTATCCACTTCTATTAGACCCCTAGTCTTCACTATATCTGGTGTGTATATGTGAAGTATGTCTGTTCAGCCACCTGGGAAGACTGACACGGTTATGATTTTCACTCTTTGGCCTATTTTGTTTGCAGTTAATTGAGGCCAAATTCTTTTCCCGGCACCAAACTAACTGTGCAGCTGGGTTGTCTGAGGCCATGCAAGGTTAAAGCAGGACACCACTCTGAATCCATACTCAACTGCATTTGTTTACAGGATTCAAGGGGCTGATTAGATAAGGCCAGGGCTGTACAGCCATGATCCTGGAGATCGACCCACCTGTAGGTTTCCACTCCAACCTCAGTCAGCTAATTGTTAGAATGAGCAGTACTGTATTCGGGTTGGAGAGAATAGCTGCAGGATGGTAGCTCTCTAGGAACGAGAGTGAGACAGCCCTGAGATAAGATGTTTTCCAGGCAGGAGAACCATGGGTGTTTTGAAACTCTACCTTGTCGATTTCAGAGAACTCAATGCGCTCCTCCAGCGTGCAACTTCGTCCAATCGGGGAGATGTTCAACATTCCATTGCGGAATTCAATAAAGGTGCCCCTAAGGAAATATATATATTTTTTAAATTGAGTTGAAAAACACAATTGTCTGTCACAAAGTAACAGACATTTACCATTAGCTTTACATTTGTAATGCACTAGTAATACTAACTATAGCGTTATATTGTAATCTTAGTGAACTTCTACATTTTCTCAACTGAGTTCTCCCACAAAAAATCTTCGATGTGCCCTTTTCAACATACGAGAATGTCAATGTTGTTGTCCAATATAAAGTAAGGAACTACATATAAAGGGATCCCAACAGTAAACGGCGAGTTTCCCGCTCAATGCATCGCACGTATCGAGTGGCCTACCTGAAAAAATACCCATACACTTACTGTAACATTATTTTGGATGATTACAAAGAAATGACATATATATATATATATATATATATGTTCTTACGTTGAACTTCCGAAGTCCGTAAGAATACATTTCAGAAGACTTTTAGACTACAAAAGGTCTTAGAGCATATTATACGTGTTCAATATGTTTCATATGGAAAATTGTTGGAGGTTCCGGCGATGTCAGATGGCCGGTTGGTGATGGAAGTGGGCCGGTATTTTGCACCATCCCAACCCTGTCGGCCCACAGGGGATTCCCCCAGTCTCCCCCCAGTCTCCCCCCTGGCCAGTCCGCCCCTGGATCCCAATGAGTCAACATTCTTGTCACTCATTTCATGTCACTCTAATGAACACCTGGGTCCATTCTGGTTCATCAGGTCATGTCGGTCTGAATGATAAATAACCATGCCTGGGGAATCAACACATTGTAGTGAAGCTAAAAGTCAGTCAAAGGGGAAAGGCGTGTGTGTGTTTGTGTGTGTGAGACACAGAGAAAGAGAGAGAGAGAGAGACAGAGACAGAGAGCACATGGGGTTAAAGTCCAGGTCTGACCTTTTCTTTGGTAACTTGATAAGGCCCATGTAGCTGAGACAGAAGTTGATGAGATCCTGAAGAAGCTCCTCTCCTATCTGGTTTTGAATGGCCTGACGGAATAAACACAAACTCAGGCAAAGTACAACCACTTGTTCAACGCATATTAACTTATTTTTCATCAGAGTAGAATCTGTAGCCAAAATAAAGATTGAGGAATGAGTGTCGTTTTTGTGTATTTGTGGGTATGTAGTTTTTTTGTCTCCCTCCACATAATACCCCTCTAGACACATCTCAAACTATAAAATTGAAAAAATATTGATTCCTCTTCAATCAACAGCAAGACTGAGTGTTGCTTCGAAGAGAATGTGTCGTTATTTGACCTTCCACACGTGGAGTTTCCAAAAAACCTGCTTCCTCTCCCAGGACGGTTTGCCCCACGTGTGTGTGTGTATCCACCCTGTATCCCATCTACCTGTTTGGAGAGCAGCTTCCCATCCTTGTACTGAACCGTCCCGTTCTCCGCAAACACATAGTCAAACTTTTCTATCACTGCCAAACACAGAGAAAGTCAAGTTAGTAAAGCCCTAGGACAATATTATGGGTGTACGTTCATTAAAACTGCATGAACAACACACTAAATACTAGAGCCGGTGGATTGAAAGCTGTGCAGCTTCGTTCAGGTCAGGGCCTGACTGTAGATTACTGTCTATGTAACACCACCTGGAATAGCTGGGTTTAATCTGCGTGACCTTCCTGTTCTTTTGGGCTGGGCACACAGAGAGATGTATTACTATGTACTACCAATCTTAAGGACTAGAGTGGCGTCTAAGGACAGCAAATCAATGGATTTATTAGATAAATAAAACCAAAAAGAGCCCCCCCCCCCCCCCCCTTTGAGACAATTTGTCTTTCTTTATCTCACGTCTCGCCACATGCTGTTAACACAAGAGAGGTGAATAACAATGCTGCTGCCCATCCTCTTGTTGTGTGAAGCTGTGTGTAAATTCAGTTGGACGTTCACCCCTCCACATGGTGAGTGTGTCAAGGGTCCTTGATAGCAGGCGTAACAACGCAAGTTCTTCAGCAAACATGTTACTTTGTCTGGGTCCACTGTGCAAAATACAGCCGTGACGTCCGCTATGATGCGGATGACCTCAAACATTGTTTACAGACTGATGCAGGGTCGGAGTGGGTTGTAAACAACGCCCTAACTTTCTTCAATGATTGCCCCCCCCCCCCCAACACCGCACCCCTTGAAAAATTACGAGTAGGATAGAGATCATCTTTATATACCCTCCTGGATTTCCTCTCTTGTGTAAACGCAAACAGTTGATGAAGTATGATGATGTAAGATACCTTCATTTCCCTCTCCAAGCTGCTCAGCGATCTTACAGTAGTCCGACCCCCCCACAATGCCTATCTTCACTTTCTCCCTTAGAGACTGGAAGAACTCATCCAGCAGAGGGTCGATTTTCTGTCGGTTTAAAACACATGCACACACACACACACACACACAAACATATTTAATGCAAAGTTGCTCATGCTCATGAAAACAATTATTCATCAGACAATATGTGCAGTATGGAAGCCTATTGGAAATATAAAACGGCAGAATTTAAGAAACTAATGTCTGGACATTGAGCAACCCGAGAAACAGGTCAGAAAGTGGTCATTTCCTCTTTCACATTGGAGAAACGATCCTGCAACTAGCTCCTCCTTTTCTTATACTACGTGTTATTTCTCTCTCTGAGCAGGCCTTAATTGGCATATGAAACCTGTCCTATAAAGGAAATTGTACTATCCAATTTCAGGGCACCGGGCTTATTCTGCGCAAGTTCCTTGTGTTGGAGCATGGCTGCTGAATCCGACACAGCCTCTAGCGTTGTCTATTATATCACTTGTCCAGACGCTGACCATTCATAACTATATGTTTATTCATCTCAATATAAACATGCATGTATAGAGACACGAGCTGTTGTAACAATATACTGTTCATATTCTAATATGAATTCGTATTTAGACGATATTTTAAATTCATTTATTACTAAGTTATGCAGCATGGGGAATCCGTGAAGGAACGGTCTGAACGTTGTGGAAAGGACAAAGGAGCGTTTTCACAATTTCACTAAATGTTTAAGTCTTAAACTTTAATGTACTGAAAGGCAACAGAGGATGACAGAAAGAAAGTAAATGCCAAAACATTTGCTCGGTGCAGGCAAACGGCAAAGATATTAAGCTAAAAGCTCCACGTGAATCTTCTCCAGGCGATACCCTGAAGTTGTTTACAAATGGTTGGCATGACGGAAACAGCTGTGGCAAGATTATAGCTCGCAGACAGCAAAAATGACTAGTCTACGTTTTTGTTTAATGGCCTGAAAACAGTGTCTGAATATACCAAGATGACACTGCACGAATGAAATAAATAAGGTTACGCAAGTATGCTACGGTATGCAAAGCGATGGAGAACACAGAGTACTCCTACACATGGCGCCTGTGCGGCTCTCTACGTTCCGTGTAGTGCGACTCTAAATAAGAGATATGAGACACCGGACGGCCAATTCGTTTTCAGCAAAAGAAATGTTAATGGTACATTGATTAAAATGACAATGCTTCAAAAGCAGACGTGTGGCACACAGGACAATAAGGCTAGCCTGCAACTTGCATGGCTTATGCAAAGCCTATAACTCGGGTCGATTCGCTTTATCCTATCAATGCCAATGTGCTAGGCAGGATAAGGAATAAAAATAGTAAATAATGTTGCATAATGCCTTGGAATATTGCGGATTTGACAAGATAAGACAATGATGATCGTGGCTATATTGACAATAGGCATGGTTAACTCTCAACAACACTAGGGAATGGAAACTGCAAATTTAGTTTCATAAACAAGACCAACCGTAAAACTAAATATTGTTTACACAAGCCACACGTTGCCTACCTCTCTTGGTCGAGTAAGAGTGCCGTCCACATCAAATAAACACAGGGTATTTCTGCATGAAGGTTGACTACAATTGGTTGCATCCATGTCTTCTTTCGGTGTCGAAAGGGCTGTTATTTTTCTTTTGCTTATCCACACCTATCAGATTTCCTTGTGGTAAACAACAGTCACAAACACTAACGAATATGAATTGACAGGGTAAATCTCTCACTTTTAAGCCAACAAAGCTATTAATAATGGGTGTAGCACTTACAGTGCAGATGAACAGATATATAACACCCTAAAACTGTTCTTCATCTCAAGACAACGTTTCTTCCACCGGTTACGAATGAGCTCAGGAAAATCATCAGTCTCAGGTTTCTTTTACAACACTGTCTCGACCATCACTAGAGGGCATTACACACAGCCAATTGCGTCGCCAGTGGATAAGGACGTAATAATGTGGGCGTCTGCTCACTGTTGTAGGCGGTTGCAAGATACGATAAGCAGCAAAGCACAGAACCCAGAGTATCTCATGAAGCAGTCAGGCTTTCACCCAATTCTGAATCCGTTCACGGAAATGCACAATGATGATTTTTATTATTATTATTTTTTTCCAGAAAGATCAGTATAAAAAAAGCATTATACAAATAAGCAGGAGAGTCAGATGACTGAGCGGTTTGGGAGCCGTGCTAATAATCAGAAAGTTGTTGGTTCAATTCCCGGCAAGGCCCTTTACCCTACTTGCCTCGGGGGTAATGTTACTGTTCGTCCAGAGCGTCTACTAAATGTAAATGTATACATCAAGCTGTATACAAACAAAAATAATGTGCAAGCTTAGGCTACTGCTTAAACATCTTGTGACAAACAGACAAGCACTTGTTGTGCTGATTGGTGCACATGACAGTTTGTAACCACATTGACCTCTTGAGGTCAATCTAAAACCCTGTGATGTATCAGACTACAGCCTACTACGTGACATTTTGTTTTTGTCAACTTTGGAACTCATCTCAGCCCCTTCACTGTGATTGGTCCTCTGGTCATCCCTCTCATCATACACAGCAGGTGCACTAGGAGGTTGTATCGGAGGCTGTATGATAACTTAAGTGTTTGTTTTAGAAGCAAATTTAACTTTTACAATCGGTATGGCCAGGTTAGTGCTGACTGCTGCCATAACAGTGAATCTCTGCTTTCAAAGGGGTTTCTTTATGGATGAAATGCTGACTAGCTAACAGAATGACTATATGATACTTAAAGTATAAATCTGTGAATTTTGTTACATAAATTAATGTGCTTGCTGATGTCAAAACTACCTGCACATTGCAAATGTGCACAAACTCTTAACACTAAATCAACTACACATAATCATCAGCTGCATCACAGACATGGGCACTATTCCTACCAGTTTAGCCTCCTTGGTCGGCAGAACTGTACATATAAGCACTGTATGGTGAATTAGGCCTACAATTATGACAACTGGCTCAACCACGGTGCATGTAATGTCTTCTGTTATTAAATAAATGTCTAGAGGTTTGTGGTGGTAAGACAATTTAACAAAGAACCATTATAGCTAATACATTTTGATCAACATAATATATGCAATTTATATGGTAGGAAACATCAGACAAATGAAGGCTACATAATCATTTACAGGAATGTGGGGTACCACAGCATTGGAAATTTGCCTAGAATAGATGATGTGGAGGTGGAACAAGTACTTCAGAGATGACAGAGAACTTAATTTGTGATCTGAGAAATATAGGTACCAAAACCACTGCCAAGAACTGACATCACCAGCTGCATCACGGGCACTGCACTATCTATAATTCCAGAAATCTGTGTGTGTCACCGACATCATTGCGGGCACTGTGCCTAATGCTGGGGACACACTATACAATTTTGAAAATTTTATAAGATTTTCAAACTGTGAGAGACCACAAACATGAGGACAAAAAATCCTAGATGTAGCCGTTTTGCTCCTACAGTGTGTGGTCACTCTTAACACACCTCACACCAAGGGAACATCTGATAAAATCTGCGGAACCATCAAGATAATCGGGACATATGTTACCTAGGATTGTCGAAAGGGCCGAAATCGGCCCGATTATTTTGTGGTGTGTCCCCAGCATTACCTATAATTCCATGGATATGTGTATGTGCCACCAATTGTATCACGGGCACTATACACTATCTATAGTTCAAGTAATCTGTATTTGTGTGTTTCACTGACATCTTAATCACAAACTGCATCACGGGCGGGGTACACTAGTTCATCTTGATGTTGCTTTAAATCTTGATGTCTAATTTTAAAAAGTTACATGTGGTGCCATACACAAAATGCAAATGATGTCCTATTTTTTTGTTTTAGTGGTTAATCTGAAGAGTTAAGTTTTGTTTATCAACAGCGGCCTATTGTGAAGAGAATATTGTGAAAAAAAGAAATTTAACAATGCAGAGAGTTCTGTAATCGTTTGAAGAAAAAAAATACAAGGATTTGTGAACTGGCCTGCAGGCAATCTGGTCCTTCTAATCTACTCAATCAATCAACCAATCAATCACATTAACCTTCTCATGGATAGCGTTTTTAAAAGAGTACCATCATGTGAACATGTTAATGTAAAACTCTTTTTTATTTAGTCAAAGTAATAGTTTATAACAGTGGCCTGTGACTCAAAGTTTAGTATTCAGTCAAACTGTAGTTGAAGCATTACAGTAAAACCAATCAGAACACAGACAAGTGATCAGTGATCAATAGATATCAGATGGCGTTTGGTTTGAGAACGTTTGGTCTTAGAATGACAGAGGTTTTTCTGAGACTGAAGCCGTTTCGCCTGAGTCTGATGACTTTTGGTCTGAGACTCGACGCCTTTTCGGTTGAGTCTGACAATTGAGTCTGAGATCTGAGGATGTCCTAAAATGAACACCGTACATCAGAGACTTCTAGGGAAAAGGTGCCAGATTCGAAGTGTGCGCGTTACTCCTAAACCCTCCACGAGAGGGCAGACTAACAAAGAAAGACGAGGTCAGAGAAGATAGTGCTAAGGCGTCGCCTTCTGTATTATATTGGACATGTACTTACACAATCACATTTGATGAAGATGTCACATACGAAATGAATAAGAGAGTGGATTAAGCAAACCAATATAACTGACAAACTGAAACATATATATTTTAGGTGGGATCTTTGAAGTTGTGAAAGCCCTCTTAAAAACCCAATGGAGCTCTACCATCATACTTTCATCAACTATTCAGATTCTGCAGCTGATGCCTAAATATTCCTTTACTACTGTAAATCAATGTTTTGACGACTAGCAAGAGGTGAACAAGTAATTGTCCTTTTGATCTTAGAACAATCAAAGAACTTTGAAACACTATCCTGTTTGCCTTCATACATTAATATGGGTTTGAGATTACCAAGGCTTTTATTAGTCTAGCAGTTCAGACTGTCATAAATTACTAAGTTTCTAATTGATAAGCCACAAAGGAGGTAGATAAGAGACAGGTTGGGAAGGACAGACTATGACAGGGTTCCAGATTTTTTCAATGGTTCTGGGTTAGGGTCCTAGATGGTTCTTCAGTTTGAATCCATTGACCACCTCATGTTATCACGGTTACCAACGTTTCTCTTACTAATAAACTAGATGAGGCAACACCCAACCTTATAAAGTCTACATACGTACACATAGAAACCAAACATGTACCTTAAATAGACAGAAACAGGCACCATAACTTCCTGGAGCCCATGATAGGGTATGGTCACTGAGCAGAATCAGACAATATGTTCCTGGGAGTGGGTACTCAGGGATGTGTGTTTACAGGTCATGCTTTGATGTAGAGGGAGCAATTAGAGGTACACTATGAGAGAATCTGGGGGATTTAGAAAGTGACCTGTAGAAGGGAGGATTTACCTGGTCCAAATGTGTATGTGGCTGAGAGGGTGCCCTTTCAAAAACACCAACATCACAGACGGTTTTTAAAACCACACATTTTCATGTACATATGTTAGTGTTAAGCTTTTACACAATATGGGCCTTTTTATACATCCTGTGATAGATATACAGAGACAGCACCCATATTCTGAGAGTAACAGGAAGCTTTCAGCCCATGTCAGAGCCTGGCTGCAATTAAGTTGCTTTTTAGACACAATAAAACAGAAACAATCTCTTGTTCCCTGTTGCGGGGTGTGATCGTTTAAGAATAGATACACTTCATTTCTAAAAAAAGTACTAAATTAAACAGGGCACCACCTTGCTATTGGGTTTTAGGAGACCTAGGCAACCTATAGTTAATATGTAATAATCTGTATTCTGAAGGAATTAATTTGTAGAGTAGAGGGTTAGATCAGATAACAAGGTTAATGAGGGAACAATCACGCGAGATAAGATTATGCAGAATAAAATACAAAAACAATCTCTTGTTCCCTCAAGGCAAAACATCCCGGTCATCTTATCAACATGGGAGTGTGAAGGGCAGAATACCTCTCACCTCAGGGATGCTAATGTCACTGCATGATTGTGTCTCCCTAACCAACCCAGCCATTATAGCCAGACACTCTTTGGATGGTGTTTACTCAGGTCTTTATAACCCTAGCTGGTACATATGTGCCCAAGAAATGTCGAGTTTATGGAACACAGAAAACTCAACCTAGGTGCCTTGGTACCTAGGGTTGCGACTGCCCCAACAGCTTTTAAAACCCATCCTACAATATTTGCAGGGCAGAGTGAGTGAACCCATAGAACGGGATGTGAAGTTTACTTTGTGTCAAAGTTTGACACTCACATATATAAAATGTGTGGTTTTAAATGTGGTCTGCTGGGATGTTGATGTTTTTGAAATATCCTAGAGCACCCTCGCTCACATACATTATCCACATAAACACACACACACACACACACACACACACACACACACACACACTGCAATTAAATCCACCTGTAAAAACTTGTAAACTTGGTCTGCTGCTAGCATGCATATAACATGAGAAGTTGTTACAGGGCAGGCCAACCCTGTTCCTGGAGAGCTACACTCCTGTATGTTTTCAACCCAACCTCTGTTGTAGCATAGATGATACCATTTGTGAACCAGGTAATTGTTAGAATCATGAGTGTTGGATTAGGTTTGGCAGATTACAAGTGAGAATAGTTCTCATTTGGAACAAGGTTGGGCAGCCTTGGGTCACAGGATATGTGTCCACAGAAATATTTAAAAGCTTGCAATGTGAGACTTCTAAGAGTAAATTATATAGGTTACATGTAAAATAAAGAATTCATGTACAATTACATGTCAGAGAAATGTGTTTTTCACTCAATGGAAAGATAGTAGGATGGTTTATGAGAATACATCTGGCAAACAGTTTTATAAACTGACAATCTGGTTGGTTTTATAACAATATTTATAACCTACACTCAAACCCTTACTTTATGGCCTATGGTGACCTTCAGACCTCTGACGCTCTGAGCTTTCCCGTTCAGCTGTCTTGTGGAGATATCATTGCTGTTGAGCTTACAGCTTATATTGATTATTTTGTCCCCAATGTATGTTTCCACGTCTACCTGTTTGGTTTTCACAAGCCTGTTGAAGCACTCGTCCACATTCCCCAGCATTTGTTACCGTCTCCTTCAACAGTTGTCAACCTGCAGCAGACTGTGACAAATATGGATATTTAACCACTGTACGAATAAAGTCCTGATTGTGAACAGTAAAACTATGATAAACAACTATTTTGGATAGTCTAACACATGGCCAACATCTCTTTAAAATCTCGGTCCACAAGCTCAGAGACGTTCACTTGAACAGGGTGTCATTGCATTACTCAGATCACACCCCTTCCTCAGTGCGTGCGTTTGAACTGCCTGCTCACAGTTGTTGATTAACAATGCAGAAAGGTGGACAGAAACTCTTATCAAAGACACAGCGCAGGTGGAGTAACTGTTTTCAGTTGCCTACACCACGAATGAAGTAATTTAAGTTTTTAACAACATTTAGATATTCGAGCAAAGGTAACTTTTTCACTGACGGCTATTTCCCCACATTCGATCAAGTCAACTGATCTGTTCTTAAACGCCGTTGATTCATCTGGACCGCTATAACTTGCTTCCTGAGATTACAGTAAAATCGACTGCTGACTTTCTGAAGCTCCAATTCTTTTTTGGAATGGCTACTGGCTATGCCTACAAGTGCCTAATAAGCACCTAATCTTGGGATTCAAAGTCTATTGAAAATTGACCTGAGGATTTACCTGAGGAAGTATCGAGGCTTTCTGGATTCGGGGAACTTAGTTGGTAAAAACATTTCTAGAAAACGCGACGATGGCCGATGTACATTTTCGCTTTGTCTTCGTAGTCCTACTGGTGTCATGGGTGTCAAGTCGGACGCTGGACGAGTGTCTGGAATCCAATCCGGTTGCAATGATGAACGTTGTGCTCCTTGAGGATGAAGCCTCTGACTGGAGTTTAAAATTCGTTGAGGGCGCAGTGATTGAAGCTATTGAAGAGGACAAGAAGCTGAACGAGGCCGAGGGTCATTTTTTAAATAAATCCTTAATGTCATTTATCATTTTGCTGTTCAGATAAGCTATTGCAGGAGAATATTCCACGTGTGCAATAGCTAGGGAATGTTTACTGCTATAATTACCCAATTACATTTAGAAACTCTAAATTATGTTGATGATTTAAAATAAAGTGATCAATATTGCAACGTTTGCAACGCAATGTTTTTATATGAATAAGCATCTAAACCAATGAAAGCATACAACTATACTTCCAAACAAGTTTATTAAGTTGTATCCTGTTTCTCTTGCTTTAGGTCTGAACTTAACCCTGACAGCCAACTACCGAGGCTTCAACACCACCCTGTACAGACGGAGGGGCTGTGGAAGCAGCACCTGCGAGGGAGTGGAGATACTGAAGTCCCTTCATGTGAGTAAAGGGTGTGTGGGGGACCAACATGGTGAGTGACTGACAGTACTTCATCAGATCTCTACTGTAGTAAGTCACAGCCATAGCACACCAGGGTATCATTTCCTGGTGCTGCTAATATGCATGAGTGTCAAATAGACTTTCATTTATTTATCCTATGGTGTTAATGCCTGGGGGGTCCTCATTTGGGTGGTTTTCCAGAGGAGCGGTAGTGTGGGATGTGCAATGCTGGGCCCTTCCTGCACATATGCCACGTTTCAGATGGTGGAGTAAGTATGACGCACCTAACACAAGCTACCCACAAACTCACTCTTCAGTTCAAGTACTGACCATCAATGCCACTGAATTATAGTCAAGCTTGTTGGTGGAGTAACTGGCTCAATGAATAATATGGGGTTGCCAAGGGATTCTTTTTTAATCAGAGAACTCCATGTAGTATTAGGATTATTTTGTTTAATTTAAGATATTATAAACAAAATAGTTGCTACTAAAATACTGCTTCCACAATACTACTTACACAGTCTTCTTTATGGTATGCTATTACGGGACAACGTTTACGGAGAGTGGACGCTGCTATTTATTGTTTTAAATATTTGCATTGGCTGATTATTACTAGTTTATGGCTTATCTGTGTGAGATTCAGACCAGGTGAAAATGTGGTTGTTTATTGTTCTGGTGCTGTGCAATATCCTGTGCTGAACGATAACAATCCATTCATTTTGTTTGTCATCTATCTTTGAACCCGTCTTGTGTCTGTCTTTGGTTGAGCTGTGTGTGTTTGTGTCGTATGCTTTATAGTGAGACGATTGGTCTGACACTGAGCATCCCGGTCATCTCTGCTGGAAGCTTCGGTTTGTCATGTGACAACAAAGCAAACCTGAGCCGTCTCCTCCCACCAGCACGCAAGATATCCAACTTTTTTGTAAAGTTCTGGGAATTTGAGAGCGCTTTAAAGAGCCACTGGCACATGGCATACGTCTACAAGAAACTAGATCCCACTGAAGATTGCTTCTGGTGAGAGACACACACACTCACGTACTCGCTCTCTCTCATACACACAAAAGCCAACACATTTCTTAATTTCCTCTCTGTTGTTTCACCAGGTATATCAATGCTTTAGAAGCCTCTTCAGCACAGTTCACTGTGGAACTAAGCCGAATGATGCTGCGCAGCAAAAAGGATCTACAGGAAGCCCTCTTGAATGAAGACAGACATAGTAACAGTGGGTATTTTGTTACGTCTCTCATCTCCTTTAAATTCATGTCAGCATCAGTGACTGTTTCAACCATTGTACCTGTTTGTATCGTAGTCTTCATTCTGTGCGGAACCCCAGATGACATCAAAGACATTAAGAACAGCACAAAGATTAACCCGGACATTCTCTTCATGCTCATTGACATCTATGAGTAAGATTGCTTTAAGTACTTTTAGATTTTCTTCTTTTTTTTAAAACTCAATACAGTGCGTGCTCTCTTTCTCAATGGTAGATGGTTGACAGTAACAATTTACACCACAGAGAAATGTACTGGATAATGCAGTTTTTTCACAATCATGAGCAAATCTTGATGTAATGGTTGGCCCTCCTATAAAGTCACAGGTACTACACTAACACAACAGCCAGCCCGGGCATGGAGAACGTCCTGGTGCTCACCATGCCTGAGAGGAACTACAGCCATAACTCTCGGTGGAGATTCCCCAACGACACGTTCACAGTCTGTCTTTTTATTCAATGTCCATCTCCTCTCTCCTTCCTTTGATCTCTTGTTATCGATTTCCCCCTCTCCTTCTTATTTGGCTTTTTTCTTTCTGTGTCTCCTGTCACAGGAAATAAACGACTATGTGACAGGTTACCATGATGGTGTGTTGCTGTTTGGTCATGTGGTCAGAGAGAGGATGCTTGCTAAGATGGCAAAAAAAGAAGCAGGAATATTTGGACGCCCCAGTCCCAAACCACAGAGCCCCTTCAGGAATCTCTCCTTTGAAGGTAGGACCCGGGACATAGCTATATCCACCAATTGGACTTCCACCAAGTCTAGGTTCTTTTCCACCAAGTTTAGCTGCATAACCAAGCAAAAGTATCTACTATTATTCCTCGCAGCCCTCAGTGATGTCAGGGAGAACTGGCATACTGTACACCTGATCAGCAATTTAGCATTGTTTTCACAGTCAGAGTCCAATGCAGCCGACATAGAACCCCTAAAATCGTTTGTGATATATTTCACAATAAAGAACTTTAGGACTTGTTTGTCACTTTAAGTCTATTTTATAATTTAAAAAAATCTCACTACTTCTGTCTTGAATAACAGTTAAACTGTCTATCCGTCTGTGTGTATGTGTGTATTTCTGTGTGTGTGTGTGTGTGTGTGTGTGTTCAGGTATGGGCGGACTGTACGTGCTGGATGAGAACGGTGACAGAGACGTGAACTTCTCGGTCATCTACACCACTACCAACAATGAGGTCAGCTTCCACTATTGTGACAGCTTCAATCCACAGCTGTCACAATAATCAAATGATCACCTTTTCGGTTAAACATTAGAAAACACTTTTTACGAGGTTGTTGAGTTACAGTGTGCAGAGGGTGTGACTCTGTTATATGCACTCCCCCCCCCCCCCCCCCCCCCCCAGTACAAAACACTTTTTGTGTTTGACACGTCAACGAATGAGACCAGAGTGGGAGACCTCTACCCCTCTCTGACCTGGCCGGGGTCACGCCTGCCCGACGACAAACCTGTTAGGCCAAAGGATAATGGTACTGAATGACCCCTGCTGCTGTGGACATGCAGGACACTGTAATGCACACCCTACACGTGGTTGGATTGGGCATCTGAGCAGTAGGCTGTGTTGTGGAAGGTGGTGTGGATTCATATCCTGGGCGGGTATGTGTATTTGTGTGGTTCCAGGTTTGCAGTTTCAGGATATCATAGTGATCGTGTTAAGTGTCAGTGTGGTAGTGGTGACAGCCATCGCCCTTCTCTTCTACAGGTACGTACACACCACTCTGTGTTCTCAGTGTACTGTACCAGCATTACCTGACAACATGCCTTGAGCTGAGAAATCAGTTCACTTTTGCGGTCGTCCATCCTGCCTTGGACACGGCTAAAGGATTGGTTCAGTGTGCCAACCCCCATCCTCCACTCATTATAGTTATCTCAGTAGAGGAAGGATGGAAGGTTTAAAGGTTGTCTTACTTAACTCCTATTGTGCTGCAGGCAGAACAGGAAGGAACGTCAGAACCAGAAGAAGTGGTCCCACATCAACCCAGACCTGCTGGGGCCGCTGGATGGGAAGGAGGTGTCTCTGAAGGTGAGCTGGTCTGCTTGGTACAAATGGTTCTCTTCTCATCTTAGACCAGGTTCTCATAACTGTGTGTGTTTTTTCGACAGATTGATGAAGATAACAGGAAGGACAGCATCTACCAGATCCAACGGGCTCGCTATGACAAAAAGGTCCCACAAAAAGGATGCATACTTCCAAGCTATATCTAAAACCATATGAAGAGGAGACAGTCATGGAATGTGTGTGTGTGTGTGTGTGCCTGTGTGTATTTCAGCCTGTGATCCTGAAGGAGCTCAGACACACAGACGGTAGCTTCAGCGAGAACCAAAGGATTGAGCTCAACACTGTAAGACTTCAAACATCATGTCACCTCCTCTACTTACGTCATTATATAGCAGTCTTTCCTAATTTATGTATTTATTGCCAGTAGATCAAATTTCAACATTACACACAATTAATTTGCCAACTACTGGACACAGAACAACAGGACACGTTTGAATAATGTGACATGGTTGGCTGCGGTACCGAAAGAGACATAAAAAATATAATATGAGCCACGAGAATTTGAACTTCCTCTTTAGTGGTTACATTCCCACGTTCTTCCAGTCAGCTGTTCCTTGATCCAGTGGGCATATTTGGCAGCTGTACCTGCTTGTAGGCCAGAGCCAAACATGCCTACCTGAATGAGGTTTGACCACATACTGAACACACTTTTCATAAGCGTACGTGTGTTCAGTGGTTTGGTGATCGTATCAAGGAATCTTTTATCTCTGTAGCAGTCAGCAGTAAGATATACGGCCCAGACCCTGATACCTGCCACAACTGGGTGATACTCCAAACTGTGGGAACAAGCGTGGGGAATCATCGTGACAGGGATGCCTTCATTTAGACTGACACATGTCCACACTTCACCTGCCTTCTTTCTCTCCTCTCTCCCCACTCTCTCTCTCTCTCTCTCTCTCTCTCTCTCTCTCTCTGTCTCTCTCTCTCTCTGTCTCTTTCAGTTACTGCGTATCGACTACTACAACCTGACTAAGTTCTACGGGACGGTTAAGTTTGAGTTTGGCGTGTTCGGAGTGTTCGAGCTCTGCGAGAGGGGCTCCCTCAGGGTGAGAGGGGGCGGGGTTAAATGGGAGGGGGCGGGGTTAAATGGGGGGGGGTTAAATGGGAGGGGGGCGTGGGGCTACGGAATGGATATGTTTGTAATAGTTATAAAACTGATGTAGTTCCCATATGTAAACAGTTTTTTAATTGTCTGTTTGATACGCACCCTGAACATTTAACCTCACGTAGTACTCAAAACACTAAAACTTTAACAAGGCTCCAAATAGTTGATAAGTGTCTTTTACAGTTCTCAGGGGGCCCTGCGTTATACGACAGCACACAGGTGTAAACTGACCAACAGTAATGTGTTTTTTTTTCTCTTTTCTTTTTTCCACAGCATGTTCTCAACGATAAGATTTCCTATCCTGAGGAGACCTTTATGGATATGGAGTTCAAGATATCAGTCATGTACGACATAGCCAAGGTACCCTGTTAATGCAGAGCTCTATGTTTATAACCAAGGTTACAGCACGTATTACCGTACATCTATGTATCTTCTGTACACTGTATAATGTCTTGTACATGGATAACATATCCGTTGTTACAGCGTAGTAAAGAGTGGACCCAAACGCAGCACAGATACAATGAGGTGATTTATTGAGGTGTTGTCTTGAGCTGTAGTCTTGTGTTGTGCACCAGCGGGTCGGCAGGCATACAGGTACTGGGTACTCGGATGACGATCCAGGGCACAAAGAAAACAGGTTTACAGAAGGCAAGTGAATCAAGCAATGCTTGAGGGTCAAAAGCGCATACTACCACAGTAGCTGTGACAACGATCTGACGAGGAGTGGTTGGAAAGCCAGGTTGAAGTATGCAGGATGATGAGGTAACGGGCAGCAGGTGTGTAGGGTCTAGGCAGGACGATACAGGCAGGATGGTACAGGAGAACTAGCAGGGGGTGTAAAAGGGACAGGGGCCAGGCCGTGGCTGTGGCCGTAACATCCGTGACATTGGCCGGGTTTCCCAGATTCGTTAAGAAGCTCTTAACACTAAGAGCTTCTTAAGAACGTTCGAAGAGCGATCTAGAACGCTCTTCGAACGTTCCTAAGAAGCTCTTAGCGTTAAGAGCTTCTTAACGAATCTGGGAAACCCGGCCATTGTCAGTATGCTACTAGTTAGTAGTGTGAAGACATACGGATTCCCTTTACTTATGTGAGTCTACGCTACCTCACTGTACCTCTCCAGGGAATGTCCTATCTTCACACCAGCAACATTGTGGTCCACGGACGGCTGAAGTCCACCAACTGTGTGGTAGACAATCGCATGGTGGTCAAGATTACTGACTTTGGCTGCAACACCATCCTTTCTCCAGGCAAAGGTACGGCCCTCTGACTGTCAATATTGTTTAGTGCTGAAGGGGCTTTGAAGATGTAGCCCCTCCATAGAATCTCCACCGTGAGATTACAGTGGAGAAAGAGATAATGGACTGGAAACATGAGAAAACTTCATGACACTGTCTTTGAAAACAATTAAAAAGCCTTCATTGTCATGGCACCATCATAATGAACCATTAAAACACCTTCCACTTCAGGATCTCGCCTTCGTCGGGGAGTCAAAGGCATTTCATTTAAAACGTGTTGGAAAGAAAAACATTGCTTATTCAAAAGACTGCTTTAAAAGGCTCACACCAGTAATAAAGTCAGTGACCATGTGATTGAGCCTTTTGTCTCTGTGTGCTCCTTCCCTCCTAGACCTGTGGACAGCCCCGGAGCACCTCCGCATACCGGGCACCTCCCAGAAAGGAGACGTCTACAGCTTCGCCATCATCGCCCATGAGATCGTCCTGAGAAAAGAGCCCTTTTACACAAAAGCCTGCTCCGACCTCGTAGGTAAAGATCGCATCTCAGTCACCACCAACCATAAAGGAAACTCTATGAGTTCTCCGGAATGGACAGGATTAGAGAAAAAGCTCCATCTACTGGACACTGTGTAAAATGCAATCCTCAAAAAGTTTGAATCACTGGCATCTGTTCTTATTCAGAAGACTTGAACAGGAAATGGGTGTGTGTGGTTTTATTTATTTTTTGCTCAGGTTTGTGATGCAATTCACGAGGAAACGTCTTTTGTTGTTTGGTTTCAGAGAAGCTGTTCAGGGTTCAGTATCCCAGCGGGCCTCTCCTTTTCAGACCCGACATCAGCTTTGAGGCTGCGACAGAGAACGAGGCTGAGGTAGCACATAGCGAAAATGTCTGTGCCTGACGTGGCTTAAGATCTGTGATGGTAGATGGTAATTCTGTTTGTTTGTGTGTATATGGATGCTTGTGTGTGTGTGTGTGTCCCACAGCTGTACATGCTAATAAGGTCCTGTTGGGAAGAGGACCCAGAGAAGAGGCCAGACTTCAAGAAGCTAGAAGTGTGTCTGGGCAAGATCTTCAGGTACACACAGCGTAGTGCATGTGTAGGGAGTAGTAGGGAGTCAGGTGGCTGAGCGGTAAGGGAATCGGACTAGTCATTTGAAGGTTGCCAGTTCGATTCCCGGCCGTGCCAAATGACGTTGTGTCCTTGGGCAAGGCACTTCACCCTACTTGCCTCGGGGAATGTCCCTGTACTTACTGTAAGTCGCTCTGGATAAGAGCGTCTGCTAAATGACTAAATGTAAATGTGTACACTTCGATGTGAATGTGTGAGCGTGTGTGGGCATAGGATATACCCGGACACCCTATCACGTCTAATACATCCCAAATGTGGTTTGTCTTCCCAGCAACCTGCACCAGCAGGCCAACGAGACTTACATGGACAACCTGATCAGACGTCTGCAGATGTACTCCAAGAACCTGGAGCACCTGGTGGAGGAGAGGACCTCCCTGTACAAGGCCGAGCGGGACAGGGCTGACCGTCTCAACTTCATGCTGCTGCCAGGGTACACAATCCTGGAGCTCTGGGTCCTACCTAAGCTGGGCCGTGTTGGGGAAATGACTCGAATGTTTTCTGAATCCACCTGTCTGGTTCAATTGTTGGTTCAATACGAATCATTTGCTCTCGGATCGGCTGAGAGCGACCAGGCCAGACTATTTCGTTTTGACGCCAATAAGGCTATCTTCCCCCCCCCCCCCCCCCCCCCCCCCCCGTAACCTCTCAGACTAACCTATGCCTTCCAAACCCTCCACGCCCGTGCCCCTCCCTCCCCTGCTCTCTCCCAGGCCGGTGGTGCGCTCCTTGAAGGAGACAGGCTGTGTGGAGCCCGAGCTGTTTGAGGAGGTGACGGTGTACTTTAGTGACATCGTGGGCTTCACCACGCTGTGCCACTACAGCACCCCCATGGAGGTGGTGGACATGCTCAACGACATCTACAGGAACTTTGACAGCATCCTGGACCACCACGATGTCTACAAGGTGGCTTCCTGTGTTGGGACTGGGGAGGGGGCGAGTGGGGGTGGATTTGCGAGGGGTTTCATAGACTGACTGATTGATGATATCTGCAGTGACGTCATGCTGTATGCTACTGTGTATCCAAAAACAGATGGGTTAAAACAATGCCTGTTGCTCTCCCTCTCTTTCTCTCTTTCTCTCTTTCTCTCTCTCTCTCTCTCTCTCTCTCTCTCTCTCTCTCTCTCTCTCTCTCTCTCTCTCTCTCTCTCTCTCTCTCTCTCTCTCTCTCTCTCTCTCTCTCTCTCTCTCTCTCTCTCTCTCTCTCTCTCTCTCTCTGTCCATCTCCCTCTCTGTTAGGTGGAGACAATAGGCGATGCTTACATGGTGGCGTCGGGGTTGCCGAGGCGGAACGGTAACAGGCATGCGGTGGACATCGCCCACATGGCCCTGGACATCCTGGCCTTCGTAGGGACCTTCCAGCTGCAGCACCTCCCAGGCCTGCCCCTCTGGATCCGCATAGGGGTGCACTCAGGTACCCCGCTGCTGCACACAACACACCCATCCAGAAAACGTACTGTACTGGTTAGTTTGGGAGCAAGTGTTGCTTTCTGTCTGTTACACTCCAGTGGAACTCACAACACAACAGTAGTATTTATTGATTCTGTTTTGTTGACTCGTTGTTTGTATTTGTCTAGGGTAGTCTGGTCCCATGTAGACATTTAACGGTTTAGAGAAACTGTAGGGAACTGTAGGGAACTGTAGGGAACAGTCACTTTTCTGTTTTTATCAGGGATCATTTGTTCTTGCTGTGACTGTGAATCGGCTGTGTTTTCAGGTCCGTGTGCAGCCGGGGTGGTTGGGAACAAGATGCCTCGCTACTGCCTGTTTGGAGATACAGTCAACACTGCCTCACGCCTGGAGTCTACAGGCCTGCGTAGGAAACACACACACACACACAAAAACATACACACACATAACTCTATCTCACACACACACACCTACACACACACACACAAACATACACAGACATAACTCTGTCTCACACACACACAAAAACATACACACACATAACTCTATCTCACACACATACACACACACCTACACACACACACCCACACACAACACACAGTATCTTCAGCAGATAACCCCATCCATCCTTTGTCTCCAGCTTTAAGAATCCATGTCAGCCAGTCCACCATCAACATCCTTCAGAGAACAGACTGCCAGTTCCAGTACGAGCAGAGAGGAGAGACCTACCTCAAGGTCACTGGGTTTCCGCGCGTTTCATTGTCTTATGTCCCAGCTCTTGTCAATTAGTGACTATGTACAATATACTGTTATCGATCGACCAAGCCTGTAGGGTATGTGTGTGTAACATGTGTGTCTAATGGGTGTGTGACTCAGGGTAAAGGCAAAGAGATGACATACTGGTTGACAGGAGTGACGGGTACAGAGCACAACCTGCCCATGCCCCCGACAGCGTGAGTACACCGGGACAACTAATGACGACTTTCAAATGCTACATTTAAAACTCCTTGGTAAAATACTATATGTAGTCTAGTCTATAGGCAGTATAAATGATGTCAGTTACTTAGATGACGCCTTATATGTTGTACTAGAAACAGAACGATTATAATTATACTATTGAGTGTGAAGAGTTGGCGATCACTTAATAGTCCAGCGAGAATCCTCCTCTCCGGCCATCATCCTGCCTGTTGTCTCGCCCAGGGAGAACTTCCAGAGGCTGCAGCAGGACCTAGCGGAGATGATCGTGTCCAGCCTGGAGAAGCGAGGCCCAGGGCCTGAGGGCCTGGACAAGAGGAAGACCCTGTCCACCAGGATCCGCCGCAGGGACACCGCCAGCAGCCAGGGGGATGGCCTGCCTGAGTACTTTCACCTAGCCATCACAGATGACCCCAGCACCTACCTGTAACCCAGCGCTAACCTAGAACCCCAGCACCTACCTGTAAACCAGCACTAACCTAGAATCCCAGGACCTACACGTAACCTAGTATTAAAAAAAAAAAACTCAGCACTTACCTATAATCCCAGCACCAACCTGTAACCTTGCACTTACCTATAACCCGCACCTACATGTAATAATAGCACTCACCTATGGTCCCAGCACCTACTGTACTGTTACCTCAGCACCTATACACTGCACAATGATGAGGACAGTGCACCATTGGCAGAGTTTGATGGAAGTTGCAAGATTGTCTGAGATACATCTAAATCACAAACCAAAAGCGTTGTCTTGTGTTTAGGCAATATAAATGCCTATATATCCCTAAAATGAGGAATGAATGTTTCATATATGACCAGGCCTGGACTGGTAATCTGGCAAACCGGGCAAATGTCCTGTGGGCTGACGCACTTGGGGCTGATATGGTATTTCATATATAAATCTTTATATCTTATTATATTTTTTTTTATCAATTTAAAATTGGCCAACGACCGGCCCGTAAAGCAGGGACAGCGGCCCATTGGTTCATTTTCCATACTGACACTGGGCTGGCCCAATCACATCTCTTAGCTCTTTTGGTGTACTGGTGGGTGGTGTCCGACTGATTATGGTGGGCCGGTCTGAGCAAAAATGCCAGGGCCATTTTTTCCCCAGTCCAGCCCTGTATATGACTAATTGTAGCATTTAGGTATAATAGTGACTTTATATGCTTCAAAATGCTTAATGAATGCTTTTTTTGGACAAAAATATGTTTGCGATTTGAAACGAGTCCATGTGGTGAACAATGAACTTTATCTTGATACTTTCATTCTCCTGCCTCCATTGTAATCTTGAAAATGGAATGTGGTCCTGTGTGTGTACTGAATTGAAAACATCTCATATCTTCTTCTATATGTCACGCCCACAGCCGTATCCACGTCTGTGTTTGCCTTCCCTTGTGTGTCCTTGTGTTCTGTGTCCATCAGGTTCGCCTGTGTCCTGTTGGATGTCTGTCAATGGTCTCGTTAGTGTTGTTGCATTCACCTGTGTCTTGTTTGGTTTGGTATTTAAGTCCCTGTTATTTGTTCAGTCTTTGTCGTGTGTTTCCTCTAGCCTGTGTCTCATACCTGTTTGTCCCTGTTGTCTCCACCTTTATTAGTAAACCTTTGTTGTTCCGTGCGCTCTGTCTCGTCTGTCTCCTTGTGCTTGGGTTCACCCTGCACCTCGTTACAATGTATGTCTAGTTAGACCAAATGGCCTGCCTCTATACAGTCTCTTTGATGTTGAATATTTATCTTAACCAAATGCAGGGTTTCCCGCAGCACTTTTCAGTTAAGGCGGCCGCCTAAGCAACACTCGCCTGCCGCCTTAACTACGTCGTCAAATAAAATAGCGATATCTGCCGTTGTCCTGTTTTCTCCCTTCCATTCTTAACCGTTCCATGATTTGTAGATGTGTGAAGTGTGTGTGTGTGTTACTTTATTAAACTGTCAATCAGTTTCTACAAAAATGGGTGTATTGTTGTGTCTGGGTTCTGTGTCAAAATACCTGTCAACTGCGGAGCGTTGTATTCTACTCTTTTGAATACAACACAAATAATCAATATTGTTTACGAAATTAACTAATATAAAAATAATGTACAGTACATTTAAATTAAAACATCCTTTAAGAAAGTTTTCATTGGAATCCAATACTCACAGTAGCAGCACATGTGGCAAAATATTAAATGATCTTGCCTCACCAACACCACAAATGACCAAAATAAACACTTAAAAAGCATTACAGATGCACACGTTAAGAACAAAACACAGACAAGACAGTTTAATCAGTTGGAGCACTGCACAGTCTTGGTGGTCACTAAGGCTGCATCCCCCAGCTCAATTGCAGGAAGTGGGATCACATGTTCCCTCACAGACCTGCACATTACCAGGCCCCCCTCCCCCGGACCCCACTCCCCCTGACCACCACCACACCCTGGGGAATCCCTGCAGCAAGGAAGACCCTCTTCCTGGCTGAAGGCTGTGTGGCCCCCCCCACCGTTCATCTGGGGCCAGGATTGAGGACTTCCCCTCTCCCTCTGTAACACCACTACAGAACCATGGTATCTGGGTCTGTCCATAGATGGATGGTTTTTATCTGGAACCTCCAGACCTGCCTCTGGGTCATCTGGAGAAGGCACAAGAGTCACTGTGTCAGCACTATGAAGCCAACTGGCTCTGTCAACATGTTATGTTACTATGTTTAGGAGAGAAACCAAGCTTGGCTCAAAACATACACACGACAAAAAAGCAACCTGTAGCTCCTGCCTCAAACTGTCATTCATAATGACGGTTTGTCATCTCAGTTACTAATCAGAAAATGCCAGTTCTGCAACCCAATCAACTATGTTCTTTGGCCAAATTGTTGTGCTATGTCCCCCTCAGGAAGACAGAGGCTGCAGTTAGGTTGTACTAATAAGGAATGTCATGTTGGTATGTCTATCTCTGTATGCAGTCAGGATTGCCCAGTAACAAACTATTGTGTCAACAGCACAGTAACTGTGTGCTGTAAAAGTGCATGGGTAACTATGCGTCTGAGTGGAGACAATCACCACACTTTCGCAAAGAGTAATTCCAGAAACCTTGGGACTTGCATTAGCTCCCTTGCATCTGCTGTCTTATTAGCCCTCTTTACTATCTCTGCTGGTTCAATAACACACTGGAGGCTGGGCAGGGGCAAATCTAGGTTCCCACTTTTGGGGGGGGCCTAAGCCTTTTTCCTGTGACCCAGCAAAACTAGGGGGGGTCTAGGGGCATGTTACCCCAGAATACATTTTTGAAAATATCCTTTTCAATAGTGTCCTCTAGTGGGTTTTAAAAAGAGAAATTAACACATTTAGATTTAAAATATGAAAGACAAATAAAAAATAAAATAATATATATTTGTTTTAATATATTTTTTTTGGGGGGGGGGTGGGGTAATGAAACTTTTGGGTGGGCTAGATACGCCCATGAGGCTGGGTTAAACCGTGTCACGTTTAACACGTTCAGTCACGCGTCTGAGTGTGTGTGCATGATAGTTGGGTCAGGTGAGGACTTCTGTGTCCTCCTAAACCAGCGGATGTTTGCTGGCTGTGAGAGAGCTGCTCAGGGCCAGGAGGCGTCCCCTGAGGACCAAACAGAAAGGGGAACCGAAACAAGGGGTTCTGAGCTAGGGAAGTCAAGCTTCATCTAACTGCTGTACCAAACTCCTTACTTACACTAATCTCTCCTCTGATAGAACAATAACTGACTACAGCTAGGAGACATTTCTTTTATGGGATGTTTCCCAGACATGGAATCAGTTTACGCCATTTGTTTGATTGATAACATTCAGTGATTTTCAAGTATTTCATATTTCAGTACTTTGATACATTTTTTTATATCGGAATCAACTTCATTGTTTTTCTCTCACCTTTTGAGTTAGTGTGTGCGGCCCGCAGTCTGTATATGATGAACCAGAGGCAGAGAGCCAGGATGGAGCCGTTCACCACCACCCCGACAGAGACCCACACAGCCGGGCTGAGAGCAGGGTCTCCCATGGTGGCCGAGTCCTCTGTCCCCCACCCTACCACAGGGGAACCTAGACAAAGAAGGCACATGACACCCTCACTACAAAGCACTATTTAAATGATTAGTACCTGAATACAAGAGAAGAATCATCTCTGAGGGAACTGAATCTGATGATCTCCGTCAGTCGTTATCTGCATGCCAGCAGAAAGTCGCTAGTCAAGAGACCGCACCAGAAATCTAGACTCGAGTGGACACAGCTAGGCCTGCAGACAGTGAACAGAACACTTACTAACCTGTGGCGGGCTGAGGCCGAGGCAGGGGTCTTCCTGAGGTCATCCAGAGGTCATCTTGTGGGGTTGGAGAGGGGACACAGGTGACGAGTAGTCTGTCCCACTTCCTGCCAGGAGGACAAGCCTCCCTGCTCATAGCGATGGCAGGTCAGGTGGCTGGCCGTCCACACAGAAGAAACCTGCTGCCTCTCACCTAGAGAGAAGCGTCTGAGAAAAACATACAAGTGGAGCCATGTGGACACTGAGAGACACAGAGAAGGGAGGAGAGTAGTGGAATAAATATAGCCCCTCAACAGACGTTTCAGTTCTGCTGTTTTTGCAGGAAAGAGTGAATCACTGAATGTGTCCCGAGAGAGCATGAGAGAGAGAAAGAGAGAGAGAAAGAGAGAGAGCATGAGAGAGAGAAAGAGAGAGAGCATGAGAGAGAGAAAGAGAGAGAGCATGAGAGAGAGAGAGAGAGATAGAGCATGAAAGAGAGAGAAAGAGAGAGAGCATGAGAGAGAGAGAAAGAGAGAGAGCATGAGAGAGAGAGAAAGAGAGAGAGCATGAGAGAGAGAGAAAGAGAGAGAGCATGAGAGAGAGAGCATGAGAGAGAGAGCATGAGAGAGAGAGCATGAGAGAGAGAGAAAGAGAGAGAGCATGAGAGAGAGAGCATGAGAGAGAGAAAGAGAGAGAGACAGACACAGGAGTGGAACAGGCAAGATGATGGTGGTGGTGATGAGGTGGTGACACACCGATACAAGATTCGGGCCACTAAACTTGTACATCCTGTGACAACAATGTGCATCAACCTAATAAACTCAACCAACACAATGTTGGCTAGGGGCACAGTTTTTATTTTTTTATTTACAATAAAGTCAAGTGCTATGAGTTCATCAAAACAAATACAAAGTTTAAATTCACATGTACAAAAACACAGGCATCGATCATGACAGTGATATTGGCCCTGAGAATTGCATTGTGATGACAGTTTAACTCAAACGATAGTTTTTCTACGCAATCTCAACAATATATGATGACTTCTTACCTCATTACAATCAACAGCATTTGACTAATAAGCAGGTCTAGGTTTAGGCCATGGGCATGGTTGGAAACCTCAAACTCAAAGTGTCCACTAAAATGAAGGCTTCATTGCAAAAGGACAATCATTTAGGTGAATACAGCAGCACCTCATTCCTATGCCCAAGGCATGTATAGTTCAAAGTCAACTGAGCAGGAAAAAAACAACACATAGGCAATAAGCATCACACGCTGCTAGAATTCTTGATTTCAAACCGTTGATCACTATAGCAACGTGGCCCCTGAGGACGTTTCCTGATAGCCGTGTTCCACTCCCTCCATAGCCCTCCCTTTCAGGGGGTGAACAGCAGGGGCTGCATGTCCGTGAAGGTGAAATTGTAGACGAGGGGCAGGCCCTGGTGAGCCGTGCTGTTGAAGCCGTCCCAGGAGAAGGGGGGCAGGCCGTGCTGGGTGGTGGGGCCGTTCACAGCCTCGGCCTGGAACTGCTCGGCCATGTGGTAGTCTGTCACCTGGAGAGGGAGGGAGGGAGGGAGGGAGGGAGGGAGGGAGGGAGGGAGGGAGGGAGGGAGGGAGGGAGGGAGGGAGGGAGGGAGGGAGGGAGGGAGGGAGGGAGGGAGGGAGGGAGGGAGGGAGGGAGGGAGGGAGGGAGGGAGGGAGGGAGTCACATTATTCAAGCATGTGTCCTGAGAGAGAGAGAAATCAATTGACAACAATTTCAGGTATATATTTTACGTGCACGTTTCATGCTTTATTGGACAGTGTAAGCAAGTGTGACAGGAAGGACAATGAGAGAGAGAAAACCATCAAGCCATGCAGCAAAGGGCCCAAGCCAGATTCAACCCCAGGTCACTAGGGTAAGGTCTCAGCCTACATGGTGCACACGCGTTTCCGGTGAGCGATCAGGGCAGCACATTTCTGGTTAATTCTCGTAGATGTCATACCTTAGTGTCATAACACCCTCCTGGACTGGGGTGTGTCTGCTTCAGGTCATTACGACAGCAGATGGACTTGCAAGGGTCTCCTTTGGAGTAGGGGTCATTTTTGTAGTCTGAGGAGGAAAACAGAGCGATATAAAATGGTGTCAAACTAACCAAAGAAATTCACAGAAAATAATCAAAGAAACGAATTTACGATGAAACAATGAGAGAAAACGAGTCTCTAACCGTTGTATCTCATGATGTATTTGAGGGAGTCCAGGTCCTTCACCCCAGCCTGGTCCCGTCTGAAGATCTTGGCCCGTGGGCACAGGTCATAAGAGAAGTCATCTCCATACTCGTCCCACATCTTACCGTAGCCACTCAGGGCGTAGATTTTAGAGTGGAACGGGATGTTGTAGGAGGGCCAGTAACCTGAGGAGAGCAAAGGGAGAATGAGAGAACGTCAGAGAGAATGTGTCGAGTAGAACTCCAAATGTTGAGTCGAATTTCAAAATATGCTTCATCATGTTGTCAAAAATGCCCCGCCCCCCCCCCTTAAAGTCATTTTTATGTTAAACTTTTTACCCTTTATAATTGTGTGTGCAGTCTAGTGCATCTCACCCCTGCGCAGAGCCTGCGTCTGGTCTGAATACTCCACCAGGCCAGGGATCTGCTCCACCACAGTCAGAGCTCCATCCTCCAGGCTGTGGCCCAGCTTCACTCTGCTCCTGTCCAACACCATGTACTGGTTGTTATAGGTACCTGGAGGGAAGCAGGCACATGAGAGCGAGGGAGAAGCAGAGGCAGATAATGACATTTAATGTTTGTCTCAGAAAACAGGAACCAAAACTAAGGCTAAAACAAAACCGCAATGTCACTCCAGAAACAAACAAATACATTTTTATGTTGCTACACCCCCCCCCCCCCCTCACCAGAGTTGTACAAGGCAAAGGTCTTGGCCCACTGCTCTCCGGTGTTTGCCAGGGAATGTGCTAACCGGACCCTCTGCCAGGCCAGCAGGCTGTGGGGGGTGATCTGGGAGAAGAGGGAGGAGTTGAAGACGTTGTTGGTGGTCTGGGTCATCATGAGACCGTTGCCCAGCAGGTAGAAGTCATCCAGAGACACTAGGAAGCCTGTGAGACAGGAAGGTGTGGGGGGCAGGGGGGGGGGGAGCACATGGGGGAATAAAGAGACAAAGTAGTTAGAGGCATTATTCATGGCTCTTCTTCAGGGGATGTTTTGACACATGGGTATTTCTTACCAGGGTAGCTGCTGAAGGATAGTTTGCCAGTGGCGGTGTGGGGTTCGCTGACACGGAAGTCCCAGTGTTTGTAGATCCGCATGGTAGCAGCGTAGGTGTACCAGCTGGAATGGGCAAACAGCAGGTTCTCAAAACCTGGCAGCATCTGCATATGTAAGGGACAGATGGTTGAAGGTCAGCAGGCCTTAAATAGCACACACTGAATATGACTGAGTACATTAGGATTGGGTGGAAAAACAGCTAGATATCTTGCTGATGGATTCATTCATCCTTGGTCTATACAGGGGATCCCATTCAAAATAACATATCTTACGTGGGAGATTAGTACATTGTAAATGAATGTTGTCTTGTGTTTGTACATGGCGTCAGTGATACCGATCCTAGGCAGGACGGAGTAGGCATGACCGCTAACCTTGATGAGGGCAGAGCAGTGTCCCATCCCTGGCAGTTGGAAATCACGGAGAGGGGGTTTGGTGTTGGGGACCAGCGCAGGGATCAGGTCCAGCAGGTCGCCTACAGCGTTCAGGAACTGGACCGCAAACAGCGACAGAGGCTGTGGAGAGGCACACATAGCACACATGTACGTGTAGAGCAATAGCATTTATTTGGATATGTATGTTTTTGTATCCATCTCCAGCCTACCTTTTGGCCTTGTTTTTTGGCCCAGTGTGCCACCCCTGCCTGGAGCCCATCCATCTGGGCCACTATGAAGCCAGCGTGTCTCCACAGAGGGTCGCTGCCCTTGTTTAGCTTCACCTGCTCCCTGGTCCATGCATCCTGCTTACTGACACACACAAGGGACACTCCGTATAGTCATTGAGAATCGAAAGCCAATGCTGATATGAAATGTAGTGTCTGAACTGGGTGTCTTTACTGTGGTTGTAATGCTTTCTGTGGAGGTGAAGAAAGTGGCTCACTTCATAAAATCCTTCACTGGTCCTAAGACCTTGGGGTCCTCAATGAGCTGGGGATACATGTTGGCATAGTGGCTAATCATTTGCCTGTTGAGAAATGAAAAGAAACCGAAAAAAAAGAAGTGAAACTTTTATATCCATATGCATATGGCTGTGTGGAAAATCCCTTCCCTGTCTATCCACCCAGCTAAATATTATTCAGTGGCATAAATGTATTCAACAACTTTAAGGAAAAACAACAAAAGCAGCACTCACGGGGCAGTGAGGAAGCCTTCGAGGAAGCCTGCTAGGAAGAAGGTGACCTCGTCAGACTCGTTAGTCTTTCCATAGCCTGCCCGCAGCTCCAGCACGCTCCAGCCCGTGAGAGAGAGGCTGTCGTTGAGGTATCCATACGCACCACCCTCCTTCTCCAGCACCCCCTCCTTCAGTAGGATTAACTTGTGTGTGGCGTCCCAGTAAACTGTGGCTGCTGTTATCTCTGGACAAACATATCAACAATTCACCTTAGTAAATCAGCTTTGTTCTATTGGTGCACTGTACAATAAACTCCAGCTTAAGGAAAACACCCTGATAGTAAATGCTCTCAGACTGGAGAACTGGGGATATACAGTAGTTCTGGACTGCTGTGGGGAGTTTTTCTAGCAGGTATGAGATTGATGACCAGGGCTGCCTGAGAAGGAACATGTCTACATCAAAATAGCAGCGTTGTTGTTACAGTGTCAACTTAAAGGTACTTAAGGGTATGAAATCTGAATTGCATAGGCAGTCTGACATATGGAGGTTTCTAGTACAGAAGAAAACATAACACCAGAAATGGAAGTGCTAATAAAAGTTCCCACCAGAAGACCGATATATGCTGTTGTAACTTTTAAATAATAATATTAAATATATAGATAGCCAAACAAACGATAAAGCTCACAGATGCAAAGTAATTCTTTAGCTTATCTTGTTCAGAAGGAGATAGTTGGTTTAAGAATATTTTGAGCTTTTTAGCTCGCATGTAGCCTACTTACTGTTAGGGCTACCGCTGGTGAAGGTTATAGCCACACCGAGCAAAGAAAAAATACATAGCCTCGTCTCAAAAAGCATTATAGCCTAACGCGTGAAAATGTTTACAAGACTGGTAAGAGCAACCTTCGCTCACAATCTGTACTAGCACAAACACAGGACTGAAAGCATGAGGAAGAAATTAAACTCGGAAAGCGCATACAAGTTTCCTCAAACCAAGGTTCGCTTCTTTACTCATTGGCAGATCCGGGGGTGCGGAACTTGTCCCGATTGGTTACAATCTGGGATCGAATGGGAAGGGAGTAATTCTATCTCACAATATTCAATGCAAAATCATGATTACAACACACTTGAAGCACACTTACAAAGCAATAAAACCGCATGAACAAACTGTAGCAAATAATTACACTGTACAACATACAATACAATGATCATTCGGATCAAGCGCAAAATCGGTATTAAATCAAGATAGACGAAACAAAATGCTTCACCCCAGATGGGACTCGAACCCACAATCCCTGGCTTAGGAGGCCAGTGCCTTATCCATTAGGCCACTGGGGCTCGTGCGTCCATTTTTGACATTATCTTTCTATTTAAAGTACGAATCGTAACAAGGCATGTTCAGTTGAATTATTTACGGTGTGGCAAAAAAAAATATATAATTATATATTTTTTACAAAAAATGTGACATTTATAGTCTGTGTCAGTGCGACTGGTCATATACCAAAAGATTACAGCAGACTGTGAACTCGCCTGTTCTGAAAGACAGTAAGCGATGGGTTTATTCCAAACAGGATCAACTCTGTGGGTTTCTCACGCACTATAATAAATGTATAATATTGACGATTATGAACACATACCAAATCAACAGTAGACTACACAGAGGACTCGATACTTAGTTGAATGTTTTATTTCAAGAGTTCATGAATTTGTCCAACTACACGTTTCCCCTTGTTTTCCAAATTATCCTGACAATGACGAACACTTAAATCAGAGAAATGTCAAATCACGCAGCAATCAAACACGCCCATTCAATAAATGATATATAAAATGGGTCTAAATTGTGGATTCACCAGTATGTGCATTTATTCCCTGCTGAAAATATCATTACATGCATAGAAAATCCACAAAACAGTTAAACAGCAATCAGATGGGTATACAATGATTGTAAATAAACTTCATAGATTTGAAATTTGTCACGTAATAAATTAGATATAGGTCCTTTTATATGTATCCCAGTCGCTTAGTATTGACTGGCCCCTATCTGGCATAAATGTACACACTATGTAGACTGTATTTTAGTCTTATACCTGTTTCGTATTTATGTCTTGCTGCAAAACCAATTGCTCTCAAAAGCCAAATAAAGTTGAAGTTGAGATGCTTTTGGTAATGTACTGTAGAGGCAGAAATTGAGTTTAGTCTGATATACCAGCATCACTATCCCTTTCCTAATCTATAGTTCCCATCAAGGGAAACAGCTTCCCCCCACTGTCACTCCCTTCATTGTCAAACAGGAAAGTTGGGCATTAATGCTTTGCATTGACCAAAAATAGTGTAACAAATAAAGAATCATATGGAATAAAAACAGCTCTTTACTGTATTAAAGAACAACGCTCATTTGGTACCAGGCCTCCATCTCTGACAGCGACAGTAGACCTAAAGGCTGTTCTCAGCCTGAGATACCTCCACCCAGAGAACAAATGTAGAATTCTTTCATCTCAGCGGGACTTAATGTAACATAGGGGGTTTAGGAAAATGTATTTGGTCAACGAAGCCACTTCTCACAGAGCCCACGGTCTGTTCCCTCCATGCATACACATCATATAAACCCCTCTGGCCGAAAACAGACCCATCATTCACACCACAGTCCAACCACTCACGACCGGGACAAAAGGCACTGCCCATCCACACCATACAGTCCATAAGCAGAGCATCAGCACTCACTGCAGCCTAACATTTAAATAACATACATTCAGTTCAATGGATATTCTGGACTCATTTTAACAATGTTAAAATTGCCACTCGTATCTCGAGAGAGAATGAGTTGAACAGCAGAGTTAAGGTCTTCTGTTTGAACCTGTGGAGTCCAACAAGAATCAAATTGACTAGGTTCAGTGTCAGAAAATGGGCTTCATCACTATTTACAGCAGTTATTAAGAAGCTACAGTACAGAAGTATTACAGTTAATAGCATTACAGTCCAATAGCAGAACAGCCCAGTGTTATTCTCAGTGTCCAGTGTCCTTACCCCATGAACCGTGTTCATGAAACCAGTTCGGCATCCTGTACTACAGGAGCAGAGTGAGTGAAGTATTTAGTCGTTTGGTTGCAGAGGTCAGGCTGATGCTCTGTGGGCTATCGACACCCCCACTCCCTCTCATTCATCATCAACCAGCTTCTCAGCACCGTTCTCAGCCTGTCTGCCCGCCCCGCCCTCCCCTCCATCGCCCTCCCCTCCTCCTCCTCCCTCCTCCTCCTCCTCATCATCCTCCTCCTCTGTGTAGGAGTGCGGCTGGTTGCCGTAGTTGATCATGGTCCTGGAGAGGTCCACCTCGATGGGGAAGACGTCGGCCTCTTTCAGGACGGCGTAGCACTCGTCGTAGTAATGCGACATGCCCGACACGAAGCGCTGCAGCTGGAACACGATGTCTTGGACTGGGGAGGGGGTAGCGGAGGAAAGGTGGAAGGATAGATGTTAATAATTACCCTAACCGCAGATTTAAAGAAGGAAGAGAGAAATAGAGAGAGAAACAGGAGATGGAGAGTGTGGTGTGGACACAAAGCAGAGGGGGGGGGGGTGAAGACAAGCTGTGGAAATCAGTTCCATTAGCTTAGAGGGCTATCACTGAGAGGTTGTGTGAAGGTCCGTGATCTGTTAGTTAATCACTGTGGGACGGATCCAAGAAAGCAGCAGACCTGTTCATAAAGACTCACAAATGGAAACTTGAAATGATAAGACGTAGAGTGAGGGTGAATGAGACAGAGAGAGTGAGAGAGGAGGAGAAAGAAAAAAGACACACCAAGAGACAAGAGAAAGAAAGGAGGGAGAGAGAGAATTAAAGGGAGGGCAACAGGCACCATTTTAACCCACTGTGAGCTGGCCACATCTGTTTTTGGATACACAGTAGCATACAGCATGACGTCACTGCAGATATCATCGATCTGTCAGACTATAAAAGCCCTCGCAAATCCACCCCCACTCGCCCCAGTCCCGACACAGGAGAGAGAGACACTGACCATGTTTCTGGTCCAGCAGCTCTATCTTCTCCAGCACGTCCTTCCTCATCTTAGCGAAGCGGGCGCGAGCTTCCTGGCGACACCGCAGCACCAGCCGGTACTCGTAGTTACCGGTGCTGACCCGGTACATGGGCTCTCCCATGGCCTGGGGAAAAAACAGCCGGCACACACAGTGTAATCATGGAAACGGCTCAAGATACCACTCACACTTAGTGACAGGTGGGAAGAGGAGGGAGTGTAGAGTGACGTAAAAGCCATGACTTTTTCTACATGTTGGCACTTGTTTGAACAGGTGTTATGGAGGAGAGGTCGCTACTCACAATGCAGCTGTACTCCTCGTCATCCATCTCCTTCACCTTCAGACAGTAAGACTGGAACACACAACACACCAACTGTTATTCTATACAGGTTGAGAGGTCACTGGTTGAAACTGTAGAACAGGCTCTTTTTAACAGAATTTCTGTGAAAACAGCACTGCTGATTCACAGCATGAAAGGTAGCATGGTGGATTCTTACCAGGTACTCAAACTTGACGTCCAGGTACTTGCGGATGGTGAGTTTGGTGTCTGGTATGGCCTTGTGTAGGTAGGTGTTCAGATCGTGGAGCATCTGAAAAACAACATTTTGCTGACTAATAGCAATGTCTATTGTTTAGACAAGTGACTTATAAGGGGACACCAAAAACTCATATCCCTGTTTTGGGGAAAACAAAACCCTGATATGAGGTCCGGGTGACAGGACTGGATATTGCATATTGTAACTCACAGGCTTGATGGTCTTTAGAAGCTGGATGCCGTATTTCTCGATATTGCGATGGGCTTCAGCAAACTTCACAAAGGCTTCACTAGCTGCAGCCTGAGGCTCCCGTACCCCGATCACAGAGAACACATCCCCGAATGCTGTAGGGTGTCCAGAGAGCAGGCAGAGAGATACAGAGCAGGGGAGAGAGAGCAGGGGAGAGAGAGTGCAGGGGAGAGAGATAGTGCAGGGGAGAGAGAGAGAGAGCAGGGGAGAGATAGAGCAGGGGAGAGAGAGAGCAGGGGAGAGAGAGAGAGCAGGGGAGAGAGAGTGCAGGGGAGAGAGAGAGAGAGCAGGGGAGAGAGAGAGCAGGGGAGAGAGAGAGCAGGGAGAGAGAGAGAGCAGGGGAGAGATAGAGCAGGGGAGAGAGAGACCAGGGGAGAGAGAGAGCAGGGGAGAGAGAGAGCAGGGGAGAAAGAGAGCAGGGGAGAGAGAGCGAACGGGGAGAGAGGGAGAGAATGGGGGAGAGATAGAGAGAACAGGAAAGAGAGAATACAGGGGAGAAAAGAGAAGAGAGTGACAGGAAGAATGAGGACCAGTAGAGGGTGCTCATGTATCACAAACATGTTGCGTCCTTTAAGGGCTGATGAGATGAGTAATGCTTCAGTAACTCACCTCTGTGTGTCTGTGAGAGTTCAAAGAATGCTCGGAGCAGCCTCTTAGTGTGCTCCATCAGTCCTGAGAGGCGGAACCAAGCCATAAAAGTTAAACAAACAGAGCCACGCAGCATGGAGAAAGGCCGTCAATACCTACGCGACTTAGAAGAAAACGATACTTAAAAAGGAAAAGAAATCCAGGTACCTTTGTACAATTCTGCCGTTTTCTCCAGCTCCTCAAGCCTCTTCACCAGGCCATCTGAAAAGGCGGAGAGAGACCTATGAGTCATGTGTCTCCCTGCCAACCCAGATGACAACACACGCATCCCTAGTTCTGGACTCACCGTTGCAGAGTATGGCTCTGCTGAGCCCCAGGGCATCGGCCGTGCCGGAGCTCATGTTCTCCACCAGACGATGCTTCACCTTCTTCAACACTGGAACACAGAACATACTGAATACCTTGCACCGGTACACGGACCCATAAATATAAAGGCACACGGAACACTCACAAGGTGATTCCCAAGTTCGGTTCTCTATTCAGAATGTTGCCATGTCATTTGTGTCATCTTTAGCTTCAGGCCCCTGTTAATTAGCTCTAACCTGTTGAGGAGTTAGAGCCCCAGGGTGGAACAGTTACCTATGTCAAGTGATTTCCCCTGTTTGGGGTCAGCCTGCAGTTTGTTGTAGTGGATTGTGGCCTCTCCCTGGAAATAAAATAAGTATTAAGAGCAGGAAGTAGCAGGTCGCCAAGTATTCCTACATCTATATATTTTATGTCGAATGCTTAAAACCTTTATTAAAACATGTCAGAAGATGGCAACCAACCATGTCATATTTTAGCACACAATATCTCACAACCAAGGTGGAATGCGACAGAGAAAATGTCAGTGCAGGCAACTATCCACGATGGCCCATTCTAATCCTACAACACCAACAGAGGACCACCATTCCCCATCTCCGTTAATCCACTGACGCTAACAAGCTGGTGGGGGGCTCATAGCTTCCTGTAGGTTCACAATGGAGCGCTAAAGCAACACTGCCACGCTGCACTGGTGACGTGATGCAGAGTGTTTGACACTATTGTTCTCTGCCCACTAGCACCGCTGAACTGCATGCAGTGTCTTTCCAAATCGTACGGCAGGAGTCTGACTCTGATCTGGCTGGTAGCTGGTGAATAGAACACCTGGGAATAACAAACGATAACTGTAAGTATCTTTGCGTTTTGACCGTATTGGTTGTGGTGAGTGTGTTCCACCGTTGACTTTATGGGGTGATTTTTCACGCACCCTTAAAGGGGAAGACTAATTTGCTTGTAGTATTAACTCAGAGTAAGGGAGCTATGATGCTACCAGATGACGCTTTATAGGCTTATGACGAACGGGCTTCCATGCCGAGTTGCGTACCTGGACAGCTTGAATCATCTTGGCCACCTCCACCTTGGTCTTGCCCTTCACAGGTTTGCCGTTCACCCCGGTGATCTCATCGCCTGCTGCCAGAGTGCCCTCCAGAGCAGCAGGGGTGTTGTCAAAGACCTGAGACACACCAAGACCTCAGTCACACAGATATAGCATACCAGTACAGCAAGACTATAGATTCATATTCAGATTGAAAATCTATGGAAAGAATTCCAACTCGATTTGAAAGATTATCTAATGATCAGATTAAAACGAGCAACTTTTGTTGTTGTTGCTATTAGCAACACTAGCATGTAGCTTACAGTGTGTGAAAATGAACATCTGATATCAAGCTACAGTACAGAAGCGAATCGACATTTGAGTTGGTTGATCACGACAGTCAACAGGTTTATTAGTGAGTGGATGACCTGCACAATGTAGAGACAGGGGCAGTACTGGGCCCCGCCCCCGATACTGATCCCTATCAGGTTCTGGGCGTCCTTCTTCAGGGTCACCGTCCCTGGCACTGTGGGGATCCCCCTGTATAAACACACCATGGACATCAATCTTAAACCTGGGTTGGAAATCACACCACCACACATTGAAATTGTTCAGACGGATGATTACAATGACATGTAAGGCAGTTGACAACTTACAATTTGTCCTCCTCCAGCTCATAGTCCATGTCCGTGAACATCTGGCTGTATTTATTCTTTTTAATCTGTTAAATGAATTGGGGGGGGGGGGGGGAGTTCCAAACCTGTAAACATCTTCCGGGAGATACATTGAACAACCTTTACGTAACGACCTTTTCCAGTGACTACATCAGCCACAATGCGTTAAGCAATGGCACAGTAGAAAGATCAGCTCGTCACTCCTTCCTCTATTTCTGATGCCATCTTATTTTTCCAACCATCAAATAATATTAGCAAACAGCTGGTTATAACTTGCCAAATATAGTAGTTGTAGCTAGACTTCTCTAGCTTCCAATGTAAAAGTGTGGACTATATATTGTGGCCAGTTCCTTTACAAATAAATGCAAAATATAACGTCTGAGTTAATACGCTATAGTTCCAATCAAAATGATGATGCTTACAAGCCAGCAAAGAAGAAGCTGGCTATTTTTGTTTGGCTAATGACTGACGAAGCTAGCTAGCAGCAGGTGCTTTGCTGATAAAGATGGGAAATAAATTACCTTCCACGGTCCAATGCAATAAATAACACGCCTGTTTTTATCCTCACATAAACATGTGTGAAACTGTAAAACAAGTCTAGAATAAAACCGTTTCTCAAAATATACACTTTATTACAGAATGATTCATCTTTGCACCACTCGGTAAGCTATCTCAACCTGCTTGAACAGACTCAGTCAGGCTACTCTGTGTATCTAGACACGTCACTTCCGACAATTTAGCGGAATCTGTCAGAGAGAAAGATCATATTTCTAGATCATTTTTGTGTTAGAGCCTGATAAAAGCGTACTTTTATGATTTCAACTTGAGAACCGAGTACCATGATTGGCAATGGTCGGTGTTTACATTCTGCCAACACTGTGCCGCCGTTGTTTTGAGTTGGTTTGGGCTAGTTTATTGAAAAAAGCCAGCATTACTGATTGTTACTGATTAGACTTTTGAGAATGTATCTAGATTTGAGTGTTGTTTCACGGATCAAAGTAGGCAGGGACGTGCATATAGGCTATGGCCTTTTTTTCCAGGTCAGACCAACTGCCCTTCAAAATTATTGTGCAAGTCCCTGAAAGTAGGCCTACAACTTAATAATTACATGTAATCAATTTGACACTGCAACTACCCATGAACCAATCCTACTGGATTCAATCATCATTAATCAGTGACCAATGCAATCAATAGCAAAGATCCTAGAGCTACAGCACATTCAATTCATTGTATGTTCCAGGAGAGAGACAACTTTTCTCAATTCAGACCACTGGCAAACACCCTGGATCTAAGACACCTCACACAAGTGAAATTGTAACTATGGTAAGGTTTTAAACATTCTGTATTGAAGCTGTAGGTCTACACATGATATTTATAAATATGCTAGATCTAACTGAGAATTATCTCAATCATGATTTGCCTGTTTTCAGGAACTTGAGCTGAAGAATGTAGAGCTGAGAGCTGGGGACACGTTGAAGGTGAAAGGGAAGATTCTGGATATGGCTGAGAGGTAGGAGCAACTCAACCAATACTTTTAAACCTCACTGAGAGTTTAACAACAAAACAAACTTCTACCATTACATGATAGTAAGCCAAAACAACACACCGGTAGTTTGTATCTTTGACACTTTGCGTGAAATGTACCATACTGAACAAATGTACCCCGGAAAATATGGGCTCTTTCGTTCCATTCAGGTTCCAGATTGACCTTGGCTGTGATTCTGATCACCTGGCTTTGCACTTTAACCCCCGTTTCCATGACGACGACGATGGCTCTGTGCTCGTGTGCAACTCGAAGATTGCAGGCTGCTGGGGAGACGAAAAGAGGGAGACCCACAACCCTTTGCAGAAGGGCTCTACTGTCAAGGTGAGCAGAGGGAGGAGATCTGTGGAGAGAATGGCGGAAGGAAGAGGAAGTGCTTGTATAAAAAGTTTGGTTACAAAACAATTTAATTTTTTTATGATAACATTGAGGACATTCTGCAGTATATCACGCTAATCACATTAGGTGCACATATGAGATTAGTTTTAAAAATAAAATCAAATGTATTTGTATAGCCCTTTTTACACGCAAGCAAGTCACAGAGGGCTTCACATACGCCCATAGAACTGCCCCTCAACCAACCTAAACCCTCAAAGAAGACAAGGAAAAACTCCCAGAAGGAGAAAAAATGGAAGAAACATTGAGAGGAGCAATTCAGAGAGGGGTCCCCTCCTCCAGAGATGGTTGGCGAGAAAGAGGAGCAGAACACAGGCTAAACATAGTCATACAGTGTCAATGGGTTTTGAAACACCAAAATCCATTGTTCAACTTTATAGATGTAGGACAGGACCGGGAAACTCGCTGTTGGCCGTCATGGACACTGGTTTCCGGTTGACGACCAGATCCAGCGTTGGCCGACCGACGACCAGGCAGGTGCTAAAAGCTCAGACCCCCCAAACCACAAGGAATGTGTGTGTGTGTGTGGGGGGGGGGATAAAGATGGAAGAGCAGGGATTAGAGAATGCCAGGCGCAGCTAACAGTTACAGTCATAATAGAATGAGATCCCCACCGGTCAAGTGTGGACTAGTGCAGCAATTTAACAGAGCAAAAAAGGGTATTTGATGCAGCCCCACATACATCTCAATTGGAACATGAAATCTGTTCCAGGGGAAGGAACTCTAAAATAAATTATACTTATACGAATAAGGATGAAAAACAACCCGTCCCCTGTTGTCTCCAACGAGTAACAGAAACTACTATAACAGTAACAAAATACAGCAATGGAAACTATTGCAGTAACAATCTACAGTAACAGGTTTACTTTATGTGTACCATCTAGATGTAACATCCAGATGGGACAGTATGAACATATAAGCTATAATAACAATTTAAAAGTTACATGTGATACACACATAGGCAAACACACCCCAGATTTACATAGAAAGTAAATACTTACCTTCAACAATCGTAGAATGGACTAAACACGAACGTTTTTAACCTAATTTTAAATGTTGAAACAGTATCAGCCTCCTTAATTGAGACAGGTCATTTGTTCCAGAGAAGAGGTGCTCTATATGAGAACGCCCTGCCTCCAGCTGTTGTTGTTTTTTACATTGTGATGCTATGCTAACTGAGTAGTAGTAAACCCAACTAATACAGAGTGTGAGCCACACTAGGTCATCATCAGAGGCTAACGCATTAATTGATATGGATATAGGGTGGATACCTGAGGAAAACTATTAGCCACGGCATCTGAAAACCAGTTTATAACTAAATGTGTAATCATTCTAACAATGTACTAATGTCTTCCCCCAGATTGTTCTAAAGATGGCAGAAGACATGTTTGAGGTGGAACTTCCTGATGGTCATGAGATTCAGTTCCCCAACCATGAGAGCCTGGATATCTGCTACGTCCGGATCAAAGGGGACTTTCAGCTCAAGTCCTTCAAGATCTGCTAGGAGAAGCTACAGATCTCTGCTATGGAAAACAATTATGTGTTTGTGTTGATCCAGTTAGGTAGATTGAGACTACATTGTTACAACTGGATCAGATCAGTGCAAGTGCCATTTCTGATTGGTTATTATAATGTTCCTATTGTCACAAATAGAAATGTGTATTTATTGGATTCTAAGAAGAATGAGTTTATTCAAATAATTCAGGGTTTCTAACAATTTTGACAAGATGAACCACATCATGAATTAATTCACATGAAATATTTAGAAACATGTTTTTTAAACAATTTCAATAAAACAATAGTCAATAACAACTGATCTCCATTGCAATTATGTATTTTACCCTAGATATTAATTGGGTGGAGGTTGTTCAAGACATGACTACAGACGAATAAACTGTGAAGAGATGGCTTTGTTTAAAGCTTAAACAGCTGTCATTCCCCTGAGACACAGCTGAGACCCCTGATAAGACAGACCTGCGTGGAACGCATGTATGGTCAGGTTTAGGTTTCAAGGCAAATACAGCATATTTTATGTAGGTCCCGGTGTGCCTCAAGTAATGAAAATATGATTATGCACGCATGCCTATAATTGTAGCCTTTTTACCGTTCTGGTGCCATCTGGTGTTTCAAATGTGCAACCGCATCTCGAGTGTTCGCAATCGCTTCCTTGACTTTTTAGTCATTGGTTTATATCCACGGTTGAGTGAGCTCTAAATCAATGTAGTTTATCATACGTAAAATGAAGATTCCCTACGTTTTAACATTTATTTTGAGACCATATGTATTTAACGATCAAAGCTCTGTTGCAGTTCTAATAACTATAAAGGTAAGTGCTAGCATTATATGCGTTGCTTTTGACGTTGTATCCAGGATTTGCGACTTTGTGCTTGTTTGTTTAACTGATTTCGGTGCTAGCTAGCTAGCTTTAGGCTACCTCCATTGTGTTGTTAACTAGATTCAGTGTTTGCCTTTAAGGGGCAATTGACTGTTTTTTTGGGGTATTTCACACTGTTCCTTAAGGTCTCCGAATAGGGTATGTAACATTGGTTGGGTTGAAAATGGCCCGGGTGCTGTTCTATGCCCACTGACAGATCCTCTGAAATGTTCCCGGGAAAAACACTAGCTTTTCTCGTTTTATGGTATGCTCATTAATATTTAGATGAGCTGCGCGCTGATTGGTTGGTTTTCAACGAGTGAAGCTGGGGAGCAAAAACGCAACACTGCCAACAGCAGCACTCGCTGAAACACCGATGTTGGAGACTTGAAGTACAAACGCGCAAATAAATCTATTGTGTCTACACAACACTGTTTTCAACAGATTGACTATATATCATTTGAAATGATAACATTACTTGTTTCCACTTCTGTTGTTGAAGCAAACTGGATTGACTTGGGTGGGTATAACATTAGGCTACAGATTAGCAACCAAACCATATCCTGATTCTACTCGGCTTCAGTTAGCTAGCTAGCTCTAAATAACTTGCTGAAAAATAACATGACCAAGATCTGGACAAACATGCATCGTGAATTGTAGATTTACATTACACAGGTTATTTATTTGAATGAAACACAGTCAAGAACATGAACGTTAGCCCCATTGCCAATAAACTAGGCTAAATCATCACACATTCAACCTATGCTCTTGTCTTAGCAAGCTAAACTTGTTTACATGCCTACACAGTCTAGGTGTTACTAGTAACAGTTACTAGCAATGCTACCGTATCCTGTATCAAGGACCTGCCTTTTTCCAGTTCTTTCAAATAGATTAACTAGACAGGCGAAAGCAATAAGCCAGACTGCTGTTCATTTTTTGGAAGCTTCCCTTCTAATGCCGACTACAGCTAGTCTAGGTAGAGTCATTTGATGTGTGTAGAAACGTATTTAGCATTCTACCTGGTATGCTATATTATACAGGAAACGTTAGCATTGCTATCAATTATGTCACTCGGCTGGCCTGGGAACGCCTCGGGGTCCCCCAGGAAGAGGTGGTGGAAGTGGCCGGGGAGAGGGAAGCCTGGGCCTCCCTGCTTAGGTTGTTGCCCCCGCGACCCGATCCCCGGACAAGCGGCAGATGACGACGACGTTAGCATTGCTAATAACTGTTAGCACAACACCATACTGTCCTTATACTATAGGCTGTTGCAATGAGCATACGGTCGGAACAGCACCTCTTTCCAGGTTCAGCTTCCTAGCAAATCCTGCTTGCAATTGTCCAAGATTGTCAAAACTGTCTTGGGTGAAATGTTCAGAGCAACTGAATGATTGAGTGTCGAACTTCGCCGGGATCTTCTCATAAGACAACAGCAGCCATGCCTGTTGAACGTTTGGCTCCTTGGGAAGACTGTGAGTGTTAGCCTTCCCTGTACAGCCTGGAACACAGCATTTACGACCATGGTCCATTTTCAATATCCTTGTTATAATTCAAAACGTTCTTCTTTGTAATTCCTTATAAGTAGCTTACACAGAGCAGCGCGCAGCTAAACTAGTATCGGAGATAGACGCTACCTCGGGCTGGTCTGGATGTAAAGGACCGGTAGCTTTGTTGAAAAGCTAGCGTTTTACAGCCACATTTTTTCTTTTTGAGATTTGAATAGGAAAGAGGTGTCAATGGACTTTGATATTGATGAAGAAAGTGTTTTGTCCGTCTCTTCATAAACGGAGTGACTAAGTTCAGTTGAGTTCTGGATTTTAATAAGTATTTATCAATCTGCAGATTGGGAGAGAAAACCAGACCTCTGACAATAAATGACAACACAACACCAGGCTTAGGTCTCAATCAAGTCTCTCTCCGCTCTGAAGGACAGAGGACCATCTTTTATAGGGCACAAAAATGTAAACATAGATAGTGACAGTCAGGCAGAAATGACGTTACAACAGTCTCAGAGAAAGAGATTCACAGCTCCCAACACATAGTTGGAGCTCTCCTTGTAGTCATGACAAGGACCATTTAGCCAGTACTTTCTCCTGATCTCAAACATCTATTAACCCTGACACATAGACACAATCTACTCTTATTAATAGCAAGCTGACATGAGAACATACTAACTAGTATCCAATGACTAGTTCTCTTGATTAGTGAATAATGTAAGCACACAGGAAATCTAAATTTCTTCCACACAGGCATGCCAGACAGACCACCTGGAAACACGTACTGTAGGCACATAGCAATCCTTGAAGACTCTGCTGTCCCACTTTAAAAGTATTGGTATGTACTTGCCACCTTCAGTAAATGTCCTTTTGATATAGTTAGTATCTGGCATTTCTCTTAGCTTTCATTGTGTGTTGTTTCATTAGACTTTCCTTTAGTAAAATACATTTTGTTCACAGGTGTCCAGGCAACTGTCTCTTGCAAAGATGTTGGTGTTGGGACGTCCAATGCAGACCCTTTGTGCCTGTCATCGACACCTATAAAGAGACCACCCAAAAGACCTTGTCTAGACCTCGGAATAACTAATAATAAGGAATAACGATTTTTTGCTTCCAAGGAGGCCCCAGCACCAACTCACAAATGAACAATAGGAGAGATACCTGTAACGACTGAAGAATTGATTTGGATATTTAGTCCTGCTGAGATCTGTCATTGTTTGTGTTGCTATCTAAATAATATTCATATACTCCTATGGTTCAGCTTTAATGCTTGTCTTGTAATCATTTTCTGATCAATCTTGAAACTGTCTACACTATCGAATGAATATCAAGCACAAGATTAGTTGGGGTAATAAACAGTCAAGACAATTATTTTATTTGATTAATTTTTGTAACAAAGCACAATTCACTTGTCTATTCCTCTCAGATTTAGGGTCAAACAGGAAAGCTTGAACGATTGCGTTTCTACGAGCCAATTGCGATAGGCCTCCATCCACTGTAAACATTAGCGCATGGTACATGTCCGTAATCTGGTCAATGCCACACCCCCACCCTCCTACTTGCCCGCCCCTCCGCTCCTCATTAGCCCCTCCGCTCCTCATTAGCATTTAAAGCAACAGACACCAAAACAGCTCGTTCTGAGGAAAGCTCATTGTGGGACTACTCGTAGTAGCTATAATTCTGCACCGTGGCTGAATTTCGGGAAAGAGACTTCAGATACAGTATTAGGGGACTACTAGGCCTCTATTTAGCATCCAAAAACAGCATTTCATGTGACCTTTTTAATTTAATTTTTAATTTAATTTGACCGCCCTCGTGGGCAGCATCAAGAGTGTGTGTGTTCTGTGCTGCTGTGGAGTCAATATAAGTCGACTGCTCATAAACATTCCGTGATTTAATTTCTATGTTGTAACTATCTGTTTTAAATACAAATTAGACACAAGCAATAGAGTGTATTAATATGATTTGATTTAAAACTTCATTTTATTGTTAATTTAAATGTAATGCTTATATGTAGTAATTAATCATTTAGGTTATTATTTTGAAGAAAACCTAATTACTATGAGAAGTTGTATGCCAGATATTACGTTTTTATCACAGTTTTGGGATGCTCCAGTAAATATAAACCTGAGAAACTTACACCTGTAACCAAATGATTAACATTACAAATGCAAAGTGAACAATATGACAAACTTAAGTTTCATGTGAAAGCTGAGTTCTCATTATCTTGTAACTGTTTCTTCCAGATCCCCTACTGGCCAATCATACTTGATCATAGGAGAGACTAGACAGAGAAGACATCTTAAGGCTCCAGAGAGACTACAGAGACTCAACCAGACACTACAAAGACTCAACCAGAGAGAATACAGAGAAAGACAACCAGAAACAGCAGTAACCAGACAGAGGATCAACCAGAGAGAAACAAGCTTCCAAAAACTACATTTACATTCATTCATTTAGCAGACGCTCTTATCCAGAGTGACTTACAGTAAGTACAGGGACATTCTCCCTGAGGCAAGTAGGGTGAAGTGCCTTGCCCAAGGACACAACATAATTTTGCAAGGCCGGGAATCAAACTGGTAACCTTCTGATTACTAGCCCGATTCCCTAACCACTCAGCCATCTGACTCCCATTAAATGTAAGGTTCCTTATGTAAATAGTATTTTGTCAACCTGTACTTTGTGTTTACAAAAATGTTCACCTTTATTGGAACATTTCATATGAATCATCTTAGACCATCAAGTCATTTCATTGTTAATTTGCTTGAAATGTGTATTGTGTATGGTTAATCATATAGCCTATCATTTTTGAAGAAAACCAAATTACTATAAAGAGTAATTGAATGCCAAATAAGTTTTGTCACAGCGTTTTGTGTTTCTCACGTCAAAATAGACCTGAGATATTACTCCTCTCACCAAATCTTCAACTTTACATATGCAAAGTGGACATAATGACAAACAAAAGATTTCTTGTATATGTGAAAGCTTCAGATCCCCTTCTGGCCAATCATACCTTATCATGGGCGGAGACTAGACAGAGGAGACACCTTAAGGCTCCAGAGAGACTACAGAGACTCAACTAGAAACAGCAGTAACCAGACAGAAGATCAACCAGAGAGAAACAAGCTTCCAGAGACTAGATACAGGATCCAGAGAGACCAGAGAGAGAACAAAGAGAGAGCTGAGTTATGGAGACACATCATTGTGACACATGTGGGAAGAGCCTTTCCTCATCCAGTAGCCTCAAGAAGCACATAAGGATCCATACTGGAGAGAAGCCCTACAGCTGTGACCTCTGTGGTAAAACCTTTAGACATGATAAAAGTTTCAGATTTCACTGCAGGATCCACAGAGGAGAGAAGCCCTACAGCTGTGACCTCTGTCCAACATGACAGGACACAAGGAAGATACTCTACCCCTTTAACAATGGAGGGGAAGCTGTGTCAGACTGGTTAAAATCTTGGTAAACAACATTAATAATCTTGGTAAACACTGGCTGACACCTTTCAGTTTTGAAGCACACATTTGTAATGTTATAAGAAACCCATCAATGTGCTCTGTTCTGGTTGACCTATTTATCTCTGCAGCCCTTTAGAGTGTTTCTGTGTTTGACTTATTTGTTGAGTAAGACATTACATTATATTTCATTCACTGTACGTCACGCTAAATACACCAGATAGTGCACATAGAAAGTACAGCAGAAGATCAAGAACCAGAACAAACAAGACAGTCAAGAATACTACCTTATTTTTTAATTGTTGTTTACTTTATTATAGTGTTTATAGTTTTATGGTCGTATTTTCATGGATTATCGAATTAAAATCTTCATTTTGACACCATACTTTCAGAGTCAAGTTCCTCTATGGATACAATGTTGTAAAAAGTTTGGCACAGGAAGTGTAGAGATACACAACTCATTAATGATTCTCTCTATTTTCTCTTTGCCCCGTTATGCTGGTGTCGTGAGTGCTCTAGCCAAGGACATCAGGTGACGAGCGATAAATATGTTCATAATCACAAATCTCTTAGCACACACTTAACACAAGTCTATGGGCTAAACTTTGGACACTCTTTTCCTTTCTTTCACACAGAATGCATTCAAGTTCTGCAATTTTTGGGATAAAATCATTATAGTTACATTTTGTTCGACAGCATAGTACTGCCAGGAAAAATATCTATTGAAGATCTGTATTGTTTTTGGAGAAATGTGGAGTAATGAAATCTATACTGCTAATTCAATGCTGCTATTTCATATTTCTCTGTTGAATAAAATGATAATCAAGATAAACAAAATGTGTAATGACAATGCTGAACATCTATTCCAAATATACTCAATGCTTCAGATATAACATGTAATGATATTGACAAACTTATATTACAAATATGATCATGCATATGTGATTGTATCTGTGAAAGTGAGAAGTGGGCCTTGGTCAGGAGAATATATCTGTGAGAAGAGGAATGCAGTCAGCCCACTGGCAGGGAGGGCTGATATGATTTTCTGCAGAGAGCTGTTTGACATCAAGGGCTACGGGATGGGGGAAGGGGGATGGCCACACCATGGGACAAGGAAAGAATACCATGGGCCTCATAACTCTTGAGAGTGGACGTCATCAGAATGTGCATATTGATGATGCATTTACTTATAAATTATGAGGCATTGCATTCAGGTGAGGAACAATGGCAGAAAATACCCACTGATACACCGGTAGGTTCACTGAGGGACAGAATGGTGAATGAACCCATGTGGTATTATGATAAATAGGTTTGAAGAGGGTGTTGGCAGCGTGTTCATGCCAGGGCCAGTGGTAGTGCACCTCCTGGTAGTACTGAGAAGCCAGCTGGTAGTCTCCTCTCAGCTGAGCATCCCTGGCAAAGAGCCCCAGCTGGGCACAGTCTAGCTGGGGGCGAGGCTGGCTCTCCTGGGCATCCACTGATAGGATCTGGAGAGGGGGAAACAAGAGAGCAAGGTAAACATTGAGAGAAAAATAACTCAATGGATGACAGACGTGGAACGTCACAAGGCTGGTTTGCTACTATGGCCACATCTTCAGACACATCTAAGGTGGTAAATAGGTGTGTTTTACCTTGTGGAGAGCCAGCAGCGAGTTCCCCCGTCCCATCCAATGTCTATAAAGCCGAACAATGGAATTTGGTGTTTCAAAACCCATTGACACTGTATGACTATGTTTAGCTTGTGTTCTGCTCCTCTCTCTTACCAACCGTCTCTGGAGGAGGGGATCCCTTTCTGAATTGCTCCTCCCAAGGTTTCTTCCATTTTTTCTCTCGTTGGGAGTTTTTCTGGGAGTTTTTCCTTGTCTTCCTTGAGGGTTTAGGTTGGTTGAGGAGCAGTTCTATGGGCGTATGTGAAGCCCTCTGTGACATGCTTGCATGTAAAAAGGGCTATACAAATATATTTGATTTGATTTGACACAGCAAAGTGAATGGAGAAGTGTGCTAGCGTCATGGTGATTGGATTGTGTGATTGTGAAGTGTGTTTTATGATAACTCTCTCTGCTCCAGCGGGTCTGCGAAGCAGGGGGTTCTGGGAATAAGCAGCTCCTTCACCCTGTCAATAGATAAAAACATTTAGTCATTTAGCAGATGCTCTTATCCAGAGCAACTTACAGTAAGTACAGGGACATCCCCCCTGCGGCAAGTAGGGTGAAGTGCCTTGCCCAAGGACACAACGTAAATAGCACGACCAGGAATCGAACCGGCAACCTGCTGATTACCAGCCTGATTCCCTAACCGTTTAGCCATGTGACTCCCTTGTATCCTTGGTATCCTGTAAAACAAATTGTCTCTCTTCTGACTATTACTCACTTCCCTACCATACTTACAGTTACTGTTCTGAGTACAGTAACGAGGCAGTTCCAATCAAATGATAAACACTTATGACCACCTACACCCCTCAATCCTTTAAATCTCAGTCTATACAGTCACTGTACCTTGGAAGTACCTCCTCAGGTGGTCGTTTGGGCACCAAGGGCTTCTCCAGAGCTATTTTGATGACAACATAGGTTCTGGAGTTTGCATACATAGATCGAGGAGTGTGGAGGGTTATGTGATGCATAAACTGGACCTGCAGTGACATCCTTCTCAGTGACAGTGGCGTCGATCCCACTCACCTGGCACCTCCACGTTGACCTGTGGCCATTGACCTTCCCAAGGACACAACGTCCCAAGAACCAGCAGGGTTAGCGGGGGACGCATTTCGTGACAAGAAGGAATACAACAAGCCTGTCGTGAGATGCACCCCCCCTCTATTGTCTGTTCTGTATATCCCCGCATCAAATGATTCTTACTGTACACTGAGGGCAATAGTATGAGTAACCACAGTAAGTTTCAGGCATGTGACACTTTCCTAGTCAGGGTTAGTGGGGGGTGTATTTCGTGACAAGAAGGAATACAACAAGCCTGTTGTGATATGCACCCCCCTCTATTGTCTGTTATGTATATCCCAGCATCAAATAATTCTTACTGTACACTGAGGGCACTAGTATGAGTAAGCACAGTAAGTTTCAGGCATGTGACCCTCAGTGGCGGCCGGGACTTTGCAGAGGTCCCCCGCAAAGTCAGAGCTCGAGGCCCCTCCCCTAAATCCACTCAAAATGTATCTCCATCCTATCTTATACATTGCTGTCTATCTCTTATACCTTTAACTATAGCCTATATTCACCAATGTGAGAGAGAAATAAAAAAAAAGTTAAAAAATAACATAACCACATAAAATATCGAAAATCGTTTTCTGTCAAAATTGAGATTTTTGATGTTTTCTATAGTTAACGTAGTTAAAGTTAATGTATCTTATACTTAAACTGACATTTACATTCACAATGTGATTACGAACAAAAGGATTTCCTTTCCATATTCGCCACAGAACTAGAATGAAACAGAGTGGAATCTTTGAATGCAATTTTCTCCCTTATCACTTTTTGACACGGGTCAACTTTAAAATTATGTAACTTCAATTGTGATAAAGATATCTGAGTGATTTAAAAATATTTGTATTCAGGAGAGTTTGTTGTTTCCAAATATGTAGAATACCCAGAAAGACCCAAATGTTCACGATGTGAAGGGTTTCCGCAGGCCTCCACGCATTTGTCATTGTTCAAAACCTAAAACAGCGCTAGCCTTCTGATAGTTTAGCACCATGGATAGCATCGCCGAAATAAAGCACAATCAATGGAGGAAAGGATTTTTTTTTATTGCCAATAAGTAGGCTAAGCAAGTATGTTTATTGTTGGTTGCTGGTGAAGACGTGCTACTGCTAGCCACCTGCGGCTGCGGTAGTGTTTCGTCAGTGGAGATGTTGATTATATTTCTCCCTGGCTGGTTTAAATAAGTGTGTAATCTTCGGGTGTTTTGCTCGAGCTTGTATAGACAACAGTTTATTGCTGCGCTTTTGAGCACCGCTTGCATATTTTCTTTTACTCATGTCTCTACCGTCATCTAGCAGAACGTAATGATTAGCATTTTTGAAATGTGCGCGTTCAATTGGCGTAATGGGCAAAAGGCACGTAAGATACGCAAAAGCCATTGTTGCCAGATTCAGGGATTTTGAGACTATTTAGCCCATGGAAGTGGATGAAGATCTGTTACGTTGCCTACATTACGGAATTCCTTTACCTGGCAGTTGAAACTTGGGGCCCTCAATGAGCGCCTCAGTAATCTTTTTTATATGTTTATTTTTATTTTTATATAGCCAGTCTGTTTTTGGATATGCAGAGCGGGGCCCCTCAGAGCGTGGGGGCCCCTCAGAGCGTGGGGGCCCCCCGCCTCGCGGGGGCTTCCCAGCCGCCACTGGTGACACTTTCCTAGTCAGGGTTAGCGGGGGTGTATTTCGTGACAAGAAGGAATACAACAAGCCTGTCGTGAGATGCACCCCCCTCTATTGTCTGTTCTGTATATTCCAGCATCAAATGATTCTTACTGTACACTGAGGGCACTAGTATGAGTAAGCACAGTAGGTTTCAGGCATGTGACACTTTCCTAGTCAGTGTTAGCAGGGGGTGCATTGCACTTACATCTAATGGAAAACCTGCCATGAAATGCTCTCCCCCCGCATACGTTTCTATCCTTCTACGCCAGCATTATGTACATTTAATAGCATAAATTGAATACCATTACATGTGTATGTTTAGGGTGGACAGGTCTGAAAACAGAATAGTCCATGCTATAGGTGAGGGATTATTATGTTTTATTTTTTCATTTATTTCATTGACTTAAACAATAAGAATAATATTTCCTGACTTAAAAAATGATTTGATGTTTCTTTTGATGTTGATACATTGTTTTTAGTATTTGTCTTTTGTAGGCCAGGCATATGAACCTTTGGTCCCTTTTCAGAACAGCTGATAGCCTATTCTGTATCAGAAGGCTGTTGTTTTCGACCTGTCTGAGTTACCCATCCTATATACGCACACGCTAACTGCATTAAAATAGCATGTCTTTGAACCTATACATTAGTATGAAGAGCCATGCCATGTGAAATACTTTGAATCTACTTTGAACAATAATCATGATCATACTGGGGTATATTTCCTCAGAATGCAATGTCGTGGAGCAAGAATGTTGTTTCGCGTTCGTTACTATACCGTTTGAATGACGAATTTTAAGGATTTTGTGTTGAAAATAGCATCTGATATTTACACCGATAACAGTCATCCTTGTCAGAAATATTAATCTATCAAGCATTGCACAGTCAGTCGGTGAACAAGTTTAAGAAAGTTTATTGCTTGCGGCATGCAAATGTTTCATTGCTCTTCTTCATTGGCTCCTTGCACAGACCTGGTGCGCGTGTGTGCGTGCGTGTTTGAGTGCGTGCGTGTTTACGACATCAACCCTGATTGAAACACAACAGGATCTCTTGATGTCTAAAAGCTCCTTCACATAAGTGTCAACAAATGGTCACCAGACCTTGCGTCTCCACCTATAGTCTTTGTCACACAGTATACCCTTAAAACAACCAAAAAAACCCTCTTCTTAGTCCTCAGCCCCAAGATAAGGGTCTTGAATGTTTACTCACAGCTCAGATTTGGGGTTAGGCCTTTCTTTGCACCCAAGTAATACTGAACACAGAATCCTTCTTATACAGGATAAATATGTTACATCTTCAATTTTTCCAACAATCCTTCTCTTGAATTCAACAACAAAGACGGTATAATGTGAGACTTCTGTCTCCCCTTCTTTTGGATGCGATGTCAAGACGAAATTCTTCACTCTTTGAATCGCGCACGCTCCCGCGAGGGGGTGCCAATCCAGAGAGTCATGCATCGGGTGATACAACACCTGTACCTCTCACCTGACTTGTATGGAGGACCAAACCTGCCATATTTAAAAATGAATGAATGAATAAATAAATGTCCACATCCATGCATTTAGACATAAATAAATGAATACATGTACTAATTAATGCACAATTGTCAATCAATATTACCTTATAATTTACATGTATTTATATATTTATTTGTGTATTCATTTATCTATTCATTTATTTATTCATTCATGTATTCATTCATTTATTAATTCATGTGTTCATTCATTTATTCATTCATTTATTCATTCATTTATTCATTCATTTATTCATTCATTTCTGTATTTCTTCTTCTCAATATGTTAATGAGATGTGTCAATCAAAATTGGTAGGCGGTATTTGACACACCATTGACTAATCGTTTTCCACGCTTTGTATTCGATTATGTAGCCTTACATCCATCCTTGCTGTCATGGACAACATAGCCTACATGGACAGGCTGGCCGACCTTGTTGAAAACAAAGATTTAATTCACCATATATGATATTTGGATAAACAAACATGTTATAAAGATTTTAATACGTTAGTTGTGGGCTATCACTTAACACCCAACTTCACTACGCTGACCAGCCAACCATGTGTTTACCCCGATAAAAACGTAAACATTTTAAAATAAAAAATCCTGATTGTTGATTGTCAAACCAACATATTTGTCCTGTGTGTAAGAGCGAGATAGACAATCTGGCATATAGCCCCCAATCAAGCAGAAGAGAAATTTGTGAAGATTGACGACACAAAGTTAATCATCGAAGATGAAAAGTAGTCCTAAATGGAGTTGTATGCCCCATAGCACATATTTTACAAAGACTACGGCAACAAAAGCCAAACGTTGCCACATTATATTGGGAATGGGATGCCGTTGCGACGGTTATTGTTGGAGCAACAAGTTGCCTAAATAGCCTGTAGCCTATGCCATGTTTATGTACATGTCAGCTTTACATGTAGAAAAGAAAATCTCAGCGAAGGTGAAAGGCTTGGTGACCGGCGTGGAGAAATGCGCGTCTAGTGTGAACAGCATCGCGCCATTCGTAGTATATTGTGGCGCTCCAGGGCGCTTCGCAGCCAGTGTGTCCCAGGCGTTAGCTAGATTGAATCTATGGCTCTGGATTGATTGCAATGTCTGAACATCAGTTTCCACGCCTACTGGCCTCCTCTCATTATCATATTGGGAACAATGAATGAATGAATGAATGAATGAATGAATGAATGAATGAATGAATGAATGAATGAATAAATAAATGAATAAATAAATGAATGAATAAATAAATGAATATATAAATGAATGAATGAATAAATCAATCAATCAATCAATAAATCAATACATAAATCAATACAAAATAAATAAATACATAAATGTAAAATATATGTAACTATTGATTGACAATTGTGCATTAATTAATATATATTCGTTTATTTCTGTCTAAATGCATGGATGTGGACATTTATTTATTCATTCATTCATTTGTAAATATGGCAGGTTTGGTCCTCCATAGACTTGCACATTCTCTGCAGCAAATCATATCACATTGTGCACCCCCCATTCCTACCAGTAAGCTTACTTATTGCATTCCTCTTCTCACAAAAGTGCAGTGAGGTCAGCTAGAACACACAGAGCCAACGTCTTTTCACACCTGGGGGGTATTCCAAGTAGCGGGTTTAGTGAAAACTTTGAGTTGTTTAACCCTGAAAACAGGCATACTCCGAGTTCCACGTTCCAGAAAGAGAGGTAACGAAACCTTTTGGTAAGTTTCCATGGTAACTTACTCCTTGAAACTAACCTGCTCTCTAGCAGGTTTTCCATGCCAAACTCGGCGTTTCTACCGATCCCTTCCCACTTTATGAGCCTGATAGCGTTGGAAGACACGGCATATCATTTCCTGGTTCAGCCGAGCGATCTCAAACTAAATTTAATTTGCTTAGTTATAAGCTGTGACACAAAGTTAAGACTACAGTTTGATGTGCTTTAATTCCCTGATGAATATTTAAGTTAACGTTACCGTTTCCTGTCACAATCTGTAATTTATTTTAGCAACATTCTCAGCCCTTGGGTCTTCATCGATAGTGTTACTCGCAGTGGACTTGCACTCAGAATTGACCAAATGCCTTTTGGCACTGAAATAAAGACAAATAATTGAATTGTATTTGGTCTTCTTTATTGCCTACAAATAGAAATCTAACAATGAGTACAGTAGCCTATTTCTATCGGCTATTGTTCCTACAATTAACATGATTCATATGATTCCTACAATTTACATGATGTAGGCTACGGTCCTGTAACTGTTGTTTCAGCAAATCTATTTCAACATTGTTGGGGGTCAATATATTGGCAAACAACCAAAACTAATTCCCCTATGGTTTGAAGGAAGATGGGAAACTGAACAGTGTATTAACATTAACCAAATAATGCCAATACCAATGGAATTACAGTTATTTGACTCTTTGGGTTAAATCAGAGCAAGAATGGTCAAATTAAGGTTAAATAATATAATCATTTTATCATAATGCAAATGAATGCAATCAATGAAGTTAACTCTTATGCATAACAATGCTTCACAATTCCTTTTATAGAACAACTACAATTACACCAGAATCTTGACCCTTACTTATCAACATGTCTAGCAATGCTAAAGTAAGTTACAAAGATGTGAGAGCCATCAAGTTGAGACTCTATCAAGTAACTCCATATTTGACCATATGAGAGGTTGGGGCAGGTTGATAACCTTACAAGATCAACCTTTATTCGTCTGCCCTAAGTACAACATCTCTTGGTCAAAATAGAAATTCAGTAAATTCAACAACTAATATTAATGTAGGTTATTGTTCCTACAATTAACATCACTTGTCACCATGCATCCTCTCGTAACTGGTGTTCCAGTAAATCTTTTTCGAGATTAGCCTTTATTCTTCTACCTTAAGTAGGCCTACACCATCTCTTGGTCAGTTTTTGGCACTTTCTTCATGAGCTGCAATTTGTACAACTCACTTACTTGTAACTGGGTATACATGAGATTACATTAGCTACATTTCACAGTTCCACATGCAAAATTCCCCTGCCATTAAATGAACATCTCACTACATACAGCATCCATGCTCTGTTCAACAGGATCAGAATGTGCAAATCGTTTATTAAATATTAAATATTCTCACAATGTCAGTGAAACTGACAATTCCGCACAAGCCTGTAAATAAAAGTAACCTATACATGGGGAGATAACTAGCTACCATAAATAATTCTCTGAATCCATTTCTGCAGCAGCAGTCAATGTCTCTTCGTCATCTTAATCATCATCATCATCATCTTTTGATGAAAAGCATTCTGTTGGGGGAAACTGCTACTACAAATTGAAATAGGCACCAATTGATATTTACTTAGTATCATGTCGAATATGATTAAAACTAAGGTGACGTCGAGGCAACAATCACAAGCGTATGGCTATAGCCTAAGCAAAATATGCGTTACCTGGTCGTAGTATGTTTTTACATTTAATAAAACATTGCACACCTTTTCTCCTGTAATATTAACAGACAGTGGGGTTAAATGTTCAATATATGGACTGGCTATTGCCTTCAAATGTATGCATTGACTCGGCAGTAATGTCTCCCACGCCACTTGTATACGCTGCTACAGGCGTGGTGCTTTTTTCCCGGATATGTGCTCGACCATAAACACAAAATCAAACTTGTATCTGAAGTTTGGTGGAGTATGCAAGGTTTTTTGTCGGTGGATCCTAGAATTGGAGCTCCATCGATGTCGGCTTTTAATAGTTCTCATGCCCGCTCTTAACTCTGAGTTGACGTACTCCAAGTTGAGTTAACAAATTAATATCAGCTTTTCTGGAACCGAAGTTTCGGAGTTTCCCATGTTAGAGTAACTCAACTCAGAGATCAGGGTTAATCTCAGAGTTTGTTAAACCCTACCTCGAATACCCCCCTGGTGAGTCTAATGCAACCACATTAGACAAACCTCATCAGCCCTCTTGACACTCTTAGTATGCTGATTGATTACCCACCAAACGCCAATGCAAAGGAACCATAGAGTTGGGGGACCCTCCCCAATCTGCATGTGAGGCCCTCTTGCTAGCTTTCAAGCTTGAGACAACACGTCTCCAGCAAACCAATTGTGTTCTCCGTTGTGGCGGGAATTTGAACAAAGAACATACCTTGATCAGAACCTCTGAGGAAAGTTCTTCAATACTTTACCTTTACCACAAGAGTAGGTGGAGACCTATGAGAAGGATATTTGAGTAATGTTTGTTACTTGTTTTAATGTTGTGTTTACTGAAATCTTGGTTCTTGTAACTACTCCTTCCTGAAAGATAACCACGTCATCCTTGGTATCTAAACAAAGCTAATACAATAGAAATATCATTCAACTATATGTTGTGACTGTACCAAGATTTTCAGAACAATATTTGAACAACAATATTTCTCCAGTCAACATAAACCTGAGAAACATACACCTCTCTCCAAATGATCCACATTACATATGCAAAGTGGGCAATTATTACCAAAATATTTCATTTATATGTGAAACTTCTACTGGCCAATCATACTTGATCATGGGCGGAGACTAGAAAGAGGAGACACCTTAAAGCTCCAAAGAGTGAAGGTTCCAAAGTGGAACCATATGGTTCTATGAACAATCATTATGGATTTAGTGTTCACACAATACCTTTTCTTTTATAAGAGTGTATGCTCCACAGAGTTTCTTAGAGGATGTGCGCATGTGTGTCTCGCCAAGTAGAGTCCAGGCCAACACATTCACGGTGCGTGTCCACTACTGCGGAGCGGGTCCAATTCATTTTCAATGAAACCGAGCGTCAACGCACCCGTTTTTGTTGTTGTTACGTGCATTGCCTACAATTTATATAGGCCTATGAAAATGTGCACATTTAGAACATAGTTTCAAGGACTACATTGACCATTTGAATTCACATCTAAAGGAATAGTGACATTTGTCTGAGACAGTGCATTGCAGTGCCTGCATTGTCACCACGTAATTTTATCAGAAAAACATCGACTTTTATGAGGCTACTGGTTTTACTTGCTTACACATTTAGCTAGGTATCACTTACTGTCTGAAAAAAAACGCATATGCTTGGCTGCTGGTCAAGTTTTTTCGCTTTTTGGGTAACCTCAAATCCTCCATTAGCCTATCTCCTCTCCAACAAGTTAACTAACGTTAACTTTTTGCGCTCAACTGACAAAAAAAAGTTTTAGGTAACCATGACAACGCAGAACGAAGCAAGGTGGATCACAGAAGTGTACAATTAGGGGGGGGGGGGATTCACACACTTATGTTTTTCTTAACAAACGGAAATAAATTGAAAATAAATAAGAGACATAAGACCGATCCATTGACTGGGTTCATAAAAAGAGAACATATATTTTACATATTTTCTGCTGTATATTGGGGGGGGACAGATTGGTATTTTCTCAATATGGGGGGGGGGGGGGGACACACGACACATTGGAAAATGTCCACTAGTGGTAAATTGCGACGGTGGACAGGAAGGGTAAAAAAGGAGGACAAAAGGGCAAAAAGACGGACACGCAACAGCGGTCCGGACAAAAGGTTGGAAAACCGGACTGTCCGGCCGAAATACGGACGTCTGGTCACCCTTACGTTCCTGAACGTACCCCGTTCTGGTTTACGGGCAATGAGTGCAAGGCGGGAATTCCAGGATCATGAATCTGCTCTCACCTGGGGGGTAGGCTATTCCAGGTAGCGGGTTTAACAAACTCTGAAGGCCGAATTATACTACTCCGACTGCGTTACGGACAGACAAACGGAGTCAGACGGATTCATTGAATTTATAGTAGGCCTACTCCGAAGGCTTGGGTGCTGAAAACAATTCACTGACAGAAAAGTAGGTGGAGCAACATTTTTGAAATCCTGCCACCAGACGTTATTGTGTGTGGAACCAATTGTGGACCAATCACAGCCAAGGGGTATCCGTAAAATTACGGACAAGCGGACGGATAGTCAGAAAAATCAAAAGGTGCACGTACCGTAGTAAAGTTTAATAAATGTATTTATATAGCATATTTCATACAAGAATTGCAGCTCAAGGTGCTTTACATAAAATCAACAAAAACAATAATACAAGTGATAAAAGTAATAGAACTAAAATATATAACAAACCAGACTAGCCGCACTCTATCTGCGGTTTCTCGAATCCGTCTTAGATCCAAGCTGCACTTGCAGTTTCTAAACATATAACAAAACACACTCTCGCACAGTATTTGTGGTTTCCCAATAAAATGAAATAAAAAACAAAAATAAAGGTTTTTTTAATTATAATAATAAAAACTCCAAAATTAACAAGATATAATAATACAAATAATAATACAAATAAAAGAAGAATGTAACTCAACAAAATACAATAACTCAATAAAATAAATAAAATGTAACACATAAGCAATAGTGCAAGTCAAACAGAAGCCGCAATCTTTGCGGGAGTCCAAAGCAAATCTATCAAAACAATGATATAACTACTAAAAGTTGTAAAACCCTTCTGAGAAAAAAAAAGTGTTAAATGCTTTGGTAAAAAGGTAGGTTTTCACATGACATGAAAACTTCACTTTAGGACGTTATTTAACATTAACATGAGTTCCCCTAGCCTGCCTTTGGTCCCCCAGTGGCTAGAATTTTTGATAGGTGTAAACCGAGCCCTAGGTATTTTTCTAAGCCTTTGAGAAAATCAAGGCTCAAACGCTTGGTTTGAAAATCTCCTTTTTTGTGATGTCACAACGAGCCAGGCTACCGCCCTTCTCTCTGCTTTGCTTGCTGGAAATGCGCCGACACAACTTCCCAAAGTTTTGTATGTCTGTGCCAAACATTTCAGCCACTACTGTTTCCTCAACTTGAGCCAATACCAAGCTGGCCTTGCTGAAATTAAATTCTGGATTATTACTAACTCTCCTTGGTCAAGCTATAAACCTTGGACAAGTAAGTTAACTAACGCTATATCATTTAGTTGCTTTACTGTATATGGTTACCTAGCTTGCTACCCTTAGAATGTGGCTGTAACATTAGCTCTGCAGCTAACAGCTGAGTTACTGTTGCTAATGTAAAGGTAGATGGCATCAAGTGTGTGTGTGTGAATACAAATGCTGTAACGAGAGTGTTGTAGGCCTACACTTCTTTGTTATTTGGATAACTGTCTGCTGTTGGTGTTATGGCGCGCAATATCCGCCTTTCTTGTCACTGAAATGATTATGAGTGTGCACCTCTGCAAACCAGGGTGATCAGATGAGAATGGGTTAATTCAAGGCATTTTACAGCAACAGGGGCTACAAGCCATTGCGATCAAGGACCAAGGCTGAATTTCAGGAAAGATACTTCAGATACAGTAAAAGGTAACCACAAAGGCCTATATAAAAGCATCCAAAAACAGCATATCATGTGACCTTTAAGCTGTCTTTTAAAAATGTCTAGCGTATTTGCTTAGTTTTGGTTAATAATCTAGCTGCAGAATTTTGAATGAGCTGTAGTCTTTCAGTGGTTTTCTTGGGAAGACCAGCAGAAAGTGTGTTACAGTAGTCCAGCCGGCTAGATATAAAAGCATAAATTTACTTCTCTGCATCATTTTGGTTTATGAATGGTCGTCCCTTGGCTATATTCCTCAGATAAAAGAAAGCAGTTTTGGTCACTTTATTAATGTGAGAGTTGAAATTCAAATCTGAGTCCAGGATTACACCGAGATTTGTCACCTCTGGTTTAAGCCAGGGGGTTAAACCTCTTAGATTCTTAGTAAGCATCTCTCTTTTGGATTTGGGGCCACATAGTAGGACTTCAGTTTTGTCTTTATTTAATTTAAGAAAGTTATAATTCCTCCATTTGTTTATTGTCAACAGGCAGCTGTTAATTGAATTGATGGCCGTTGCATCGTTGGGTTCAGTGGATATATATAGTTGTGTGTCATCCGCATAGCTATGGAAATTCCTGTTATGTTCTCTAATTATATGTGACATAAAGAGAAAAAAGTAATGGATCTAGGCAGCTTCCTTGAGCAACCCCGTAGCATTTCTCATGTTTCTTAGACCTATGGTCTCCTAAACTAACATAAAACTTCCGTCCTGGGATATATGATTTCATCCAGTTCAGTACACTGTCTGTGAACCCAATAAGCTTTTCCAGTCTATTGATAAGGATGTTGTGATCAATCGTATCAAATGCTGCACTGAGATCTAACAGGATAAGGATAGAGACTTTATTTGCATCAGAGTTTAGTCTGAGGTAGCAAATTATTTTGGTGAGAGCAGTTTCAGTACTGTATAGTATGTATGTATTCTGTGACAGTACAGTACAGCAGGTATGGAGAGGGGTAGTAGGACTGAGTCAGAGGAGCCTGTCAGACTTGACGAGCAGGAGCTGGGGGAGAAGAACAGACGTAGCCAATCATATAGTTTCCTGCCAAATATATTCTCTGTCAGTTTGGTTCTGTCCAAGTCTGTTCAAGGGTGTTTTTGAGGATATTTGTCATTAGTCATATTATATTTGTTTTCTTCTTTTTTTAATTGCTACATCACAACTTGAATTGCTGTCAAAAGGAACATTTCAGACATCATAAAACATCTTATGCAGAAATATAGTAATATAACAATACAAACTGCAATGCACAACTATCTCTTGGGTCCATTTATTACTGTTGTTTCCACCATAGTGTGGGCTCTGGTCTCTTGAAAATATTTGGTTCCCTGTGTCGTTCCATAGCTTTTATCGTAATAGTTTTTTTTAGGGCTGTCAAGCGATTAAAATATTTAATTGTGATTAATCGCATTATTTCATATGATTAATCGCGTTTAATTGCAATTAATCGCACAATTATTCAATCTGTTAAAATGTTACCCCAAATAAATGTTTTTTTGTGGAAATAACATTAAAAGGGCGTACTTAAATTCAGATTCAGCCTAACTGGATGATAATGTCCATATAACAAGTTCAGATGGAACACAACTTAAATTGTTTATTTACTCACAAACTATACTGCTGTATAATAAACATCCACAAAATTAGACTTATTCTGGAATATAAAATACATTAAAGACATGTTGTCTCATAGCCTACTAAGATATCCTGCTCAATAATATTCAAATCTCACTCAAACATACTTCATATACTTAAGCAACCACAGATTGACCTCAATATTGAACAATTCAGTTTCTATCTTGTTGAACCCAGTCAGCTGCTCGCTTCTTTTGCGAGTGTTGTCTTGTCTGCCATATAATACCGGCGCGAATGCTGCTGCTGCTACCGCTACCGCTGCTAACGCTGCAAACAGCTGCGTGCTTTGCTTGCATGTGATAGTTTAGGCTGGAAGTACTCCGGTGATAACTAAACTCAACCTGACAAGTAGGCTACACACAGCCTTAGTTTTGTTAACCGAGCCTTCTCGCAACTTTTCGAAATGAAACTTCCCGTCTAAAATCCCTCTCTCCATCATTCAGCTACCATCGGCAGTCAAAGTCATGTGATTCACTCAGGTGATTCCCAGGGTCAAAAAGAAACCTGCGTTAATGTCACAATTTGTCGTTGCGTTAAAGTGAGATTGCGTTATCACGTTAACTTTGACAGCCCTAGTTTTTTAAAATCTCTTGATCTCTACCTCGCTGAAATACGTCAGCGAGGTAGAGTGCTCTGATGCTCTAACTATCTCAACGAGATGCCCCTGAGCTCCACGGCAGGCTGTTTCCGAGGCAACTCAAGAGTGCCCCCTCGCCAGTTTTCCCAGCTATCACCTGTGTGACCTCGTGTGTTTCAAAGGCTAAGCCCAGCGTCAGCGTTCTGAAGGAGAGCGCCAGGGCCCCCACCACACAGGGAAGAGGCCGAGCTCCTTCGTCCATTGGGTCATGCAAGGCCGCCCTCAGCAAGACCTTCGACAGCCGCCCTCAGCAAGACCTTCGACAGCTACAAGGGTGGGAAGGACACCAAGGAATCGCCCAAGGTTCTGTAACCTTGCTCTTAGTTACAGTGTGACTTGCATAGCACAGTACTTATCAAAGTAGGCTCCGGCAGGGCCGACAAAGGCCGTCTGTGCCGGTGGTTTGTCTTAGATCAGAGAGCATCAGACACAGCAGACGGCTGCCAGACAAATAACAAACTCACACTCGCGTAAACTCACATGCACACACTAGGTGGTACGCGCGTGCACAAGCTTGAACGTGCACGGGGGCACACACACTCACAAACACCAGCAGACTGCACGGGCTGGACACAGACACATGCACACACACTTATACAAATGACTTGAAATGTAATTATTCTTCAAAGAATCTGCCCTGTGCACCCTCTCCCTAGCCTGGTCCTAACCAGACCCTCGTACATTTCATTTGTACAGAGGGTCTGGGATCTCTCCATTGACAAACGTTAACTTCCTTGAAGGCGGGTCCTCTGTTGAAGTTTAAAACTATTGGATCCACCCAGAGCCACTCTGATTTGCCATAACCAATCGCAAGCTTTCGCCTTGGCCAACTCCTTCACCACTACTGTAACGGAGCTAGCTGCCAGAGCTGGAAAATCAAACTTTTCCCAAACCCCGTGGGGAGGAGGGCCACAACATCATGGCCACCAACAAAACTCAGCAAGGTTCTTGCTCCGGCTTTAACCTATGGATATTCGGCTGCGTTGCCACAACCGCAGAATAGTTTTGCTCGCATCTTTCTCCGCCGCCATTACTGAACTACTCAAACTGGTGCACGACATTAACGTCATCGTTCTCAGCTACTCCCTCTGTTCGCTGATTGGATCTACAAAAAATGTGTTTCTGGAAACCGACTTCAGAGCCGAGCTCCCAGACCTAGTACAGACGCAAAATCCAAATTGAGCGGAAGTACGTAGGAGGGCAGAGCCAGGCTACCCTCTCCTGCCCCCACCCCGACACCTCCCAAACTAAACTGTAGTGATAGTAGTAGTGATGCGTGCTGTGTTTTATCAGCCAGGGGCCACGGTGAAGCCTACTACAGCTGAGAGTGTGACTGAGGTGGAGCCACAGGCATGGCCACAAGAACATATTTTATCAGGGGGGTGGGGGGGCTTTGGCTTTTGGGCTGATGGATTTGTAAATTAATCAGATATTCTTTTCTGACAAGCCATGGTTAGCTGAATTTGTTTTCTTGTTTGAATATTCTTCTCGTCATTCACACCAGATCGACTTTTGAAATATATTTATTTCTCAAAATCACAATCAACATTTTACATATAAAAACGAAATTGTATTTTGAACAATTTTATGAATAAAAGTGGAAAATGTAAAACCTGTTGAAAAATAACTTTATTTCAAGTCATATCATTTTTAATTTTCATGCTGTCAGCAGGGGTTGCTGCAGCACCCCTAGTTCCCACGGCCATGCGCCTGTATACCTTACTAACTAGTTAACGCTATATCTTTATCAGAAGAATATGTCATTTATAGCATCTTCCACTAAGCGGTTGGACGTTTCAGAGGAGGTTGGAATACGTCTACGGGTCGTTGTGACCCACAGCCATGTTGTGACAACTTTTCATCATACAAAAATAAAGTTAAACATTTTCTTATATTCATGAGCGAAGCTAGTTCAGGCATGGCACTCGGGCAGCGTGTCATATCACCCAATTGCACACACACACACACATCCATGATTACCTAGTATTCTGCGCTGCTGCCACCCACCACCATCCCCTTGTCCCCTATGTTGTCTGTCTGTACTCCCCATTGGGGGATTTAACTTGTTACTCCCTGCCTCATGTCATGGATGTTGCAGTTAAAGCAGGAAGCGCTTACCCATGTACTTCCATTTCACCAAAGTTAAACCATGTATATGAATAAATGGTGATATCAATCACATGAGTGTCTTGACTGAACTTGGGTTGTCTGCAAAGTCTATTACGCCACCCTCGTGCTGTCTCTAGGTCGTTGTGACCCACCGCAGTGTCAAAACGACTTTTCCTAATACAAAAACACACGTTTTCTTTTCTAGCATTACAACATAAAGGTCTCCAAAACGATTCTAAGGTCGAAATCTTGTCAGTAGTATGTGGATAGGATGAAGTAGTTTATTAGACTCACACTGAGTCTAATAAACTACTTAAATCTAAGCACTGTACTACTACAATGCATTTCGATATTATTGATTAGTAACACAATTTCTACACCAAAACCCATTCCCATGCATCCTTGCCCCCGACGACACAGGAGGTGTACAGAAGACAACAACTGAGTAAATTGGAGTTTTCTGCAGCGCAATCTAGAGGACATGGGCTGCCTATACAGACAACAAGGACAGCGTGAGGGTTAAAGTACAGATACAGTTTCAAGAACAACCTGCATGACTCAAAAAGGTCTTTGTCATAGTTAAAACAATAACAAACCAACCAATAGACCAATTCTCTATTAGAACGTCTCTATCACGTTGTATCCGTAAACTGTGCAACTGAACATAAATCCCAATACAAGCAACTCAATCGCTACCAAGATGAAACTTGAAACCGACATTGTGTATGTAGTCCAAATATTGATTGAGGCTTAGGGGGCAAAAATCAATAAAAATCATAATAAATAAATATGAGAGAGAACAATGTTTGTGCTCGCCGAAGAAAAGCAAACCCCAATTAGAAATGTGTGCTTCAAAACTGAAAAGGTGTCAGCCAGTGTTTACCAAGATTCTACCCAGACTGACACTGCTTCCCCTCCAGTGTTACAGGGGTAGAGTATCTTCCCTACGTCCTGTCATGTTGAACTGTAGATTTTGTGTTACTGCATATTCCGTTCTAGTAGGAGCAGGCCAGTAGTTCTTCGATACAGAAGTTCTCTCAGGTGGTGACTGGTGGGACAACTTCACCCCCTTGGTTTTTCAAGTGCAAGAAACCCTTCAATATGTCATTTGTTTGACATAAATAGTCAGTGTGTGCTGCTTAGATCTTCTCTTTTGTGTGGGTCCTGCAGTGAGCTCTGAAATGGCCAGAGTGGCTAAAGGTTTTATCACAGAGGTCACAACTGTAGGGCTTCTCTCCACTGTGGATTCTGTGGTGAACTGTCAAATCCCCAGCCAGTCTAAAGGTTTTACCACAGACGTCACAGCTGTACGGCTTCTCTCCAGTGTGGATCCTGCTATGAGTTCTGAAATTGCCAGAATTGCTAAAAGTTTTACCACAAAGGTCACAGCTGTAGGGCTTCTCTCCAATGTGAATTCTGCGGTGAACTGTGACACTGCAAGCATGGCTAAATGTTTTACCACAGAGGTCACAGCTGTAGCGCTTCTCTCCAGTGTGAATCCTGCAGTGAACTCTGAGATTGCTAGTATGACTAAAGGTTTTACCACAGATGTCACAGCTGTAGGGCTTCTCTCCAGTGTGGATTCTGCTGTGAACTGTGAAACCACTAGCACTGCTAAAGGTTTTACCACAGATGTCACAGCTGTAGGGCTTCTCTCCAGTGTGGATTCTGCGGTGAACTTTCAATTGCCCAGTCAGTCTAAAGGTTTTACAACAGAGGTCACAGCTGAAGGGCTTCTCTCCAGTGTGGATCTTGCGGTGATCTGTGAAATTCTTAGCACTTCTAAAGGTTTTACCACAGAGGTCACAGCTGTAGGGCTTCTCTCCAGTGTGGATTCTGCTGTGAACTGTGAAATTGTTAGCACTTCTAAAGGTTTTACCACAGAGGTCACAGCTGTAGGGCTTCTCTCCAGTGTGGATTCTGTGGTGAACTGTTAAACTGTTATACTTGCTAAAGGTTTCACCACAGAGGTCACAGCTGTAGGGCTTTTCTCCATTGTGGATTCTGCTGTGAACTATGAAACTGCTTGCACTACCAAAGGTTTTACCACAGAGGTCACAGCTGTAGGGCTTCTCTCCAGAGTGGATACTCATGTGCTTCTTGAGGTTACTGGATGAGGAAAGGCTCTTCCCACATGTGTCACAGTGATGTGTCTCCATAACTCAGCTCTTTCTTTTTCTCTGTCTGGTCTCTCTGGATCCTGTATCTAGTCTCTGGAAGCTTGATCCTGTCTGGATACTGCTATTTCTGGTTGAGTCTCTGTAGTCTCTCTGGAGCCTTAAGATGTCTTCTCTGTCTTGTCATGATCAAGTATGATTGGCCTGTAGGGGATCTGGAAAAAAACAGTTACAAGTTAATGAGAACTCAGCTTTCACATATGAAGGTAACTTGTGTCTGTCATTTTGTCAATTTGGGTTGTTTAATGTTGATAATTTGGTTACAGGTGTATGTTTCTCAGGTTTATATTTATTGGAAAAATAACACTGTGATAAAAACGTTATCTCTGGCACACAACTCCTCATAGTAATTTGGTTTCCTTCAAAATAATAATAACCTATATGATGAATTACTTCACAATAAGCATTACATGTAAATTAACAATAAAAGGACTCTGGATTGGAATAGCAAAGTTTTAAATCCAATACACACTCTATTGCATGTCTCCTTTTTTATTTAAAATGGATAGTTAAAGAATTTAATTCACGCAGTGTTTCCCCTATGTTGATTTTGTCTTGGCGGCCCGCCACGGCTAAATTTCTGCCGCCACGGTATCAGAATTAGGGCTGTACAAGATTTTAGGCCATCTATCAGCAGCGATGAGTCGTATAACTTATTTTTTCAGTTCATTAAAGACTGTAATTGTATTAGTCTACAGTTATTGCAGTTATTAACTGGTGTTTTCATTGTTTGTATTCTTCCCCTTCTAGCATGCCTGTTGATTTGATAGATTGCTGCCCTTGCTCACGTTTGTATTTTAGGTGCATTATTATGCTGAAGTAGTTTTAATTAATAGTGGGTATATTGTTATTATTTGCTACAGAATGCTTAGCCTATCAAGATCAAATGAAGCCGACAGTGTACATACTTTAGAGTACCTCGATAGGCTAGGCTACTGACAATTTACAAAATGTTGTTACGTCAATTATTAATTGGCAGCATATTTCTGCCATTTAGAACACACTTTAAGTTGCCGAACTGTATTGCTTTACGGAAAATAGGAAAAAAATATATGCAAAATTACATTTGTTATAAGACTCTTACATTAACCTACTCCAAAATATAGTGTTAGAACTTTATTTCGGCCGAGAAGGGGGGGGGGGTCGCACAGACCTGCCCCCACTCCAACAAAAAAAATCCTAGGGGAAAAACTCGGAATGTTTATGAGCAGTGAACTTGTTGGCTCCAGAACACGGCACACTATCTTTACTCTGCCCACGAGGGCGGTCAAATTAAAATACACTAAACGTGAACGTACGCACTTAGAGACACACAACACTGTCTACTTTTCACAGCGTAGGCCTACTAACATATCCCCATTCATGAAGGCAAACACTGAATCTCGCAAACAACACAATGGAGGTCAAGCTAGCTAGCCAACACCAAAATGAGTTTTAAAAACAAGCACAAAGTCGTTAATCCTGGATACAACGTCAAAAGCAACTCATATAGGCCTAATGCTAGCACTTACCTTTATAGGTATTAAAACTGCAACAGAGCTTTGATCTTTAAATACAATAGGTCTCTAAATACATTTTAACACGTAGGCAAACTTCGTTTTACGTACGACAAACTACATTGAATTAGTGCTCACCTAACAGTGGACACACGAATGACTACGGTATGGGCGGATCGATCCTAAAGTATCAATACTTTCGATACTGGCATTGTATAAAAAAGATTTATTCTCAATTTGAAATATCGATTCTACCTGGGATTCATTTTAATCAAGTGATTTTAGAATATTTTTTATAATAGTAGTTGGCCGTATAGTATAGAAATGTACTTTAATCACAAAAGTCAATGGGAACTATTTTTTTCTTCCGCTGTGTCTGTGCTTATCATGAGTTCATCAGCGGTAGCGCGTCACGCTCTCCCAGTCTCACTCAGTGAAAGCACACAGCGCAGATTCGAGGGCATTGCTGCAGTCATGACTGAAAGAAAAAAAAGAAAAATCTGGAGTTATTTCACTCCAGTTAACAACGATGAAGCATTACTTCAACAACCATTCGCCATTGTGGCAATAGACCAATTATTTGTTTGTAAACATTCGGGATGCGCGCGCAATGTGGTTGCAGAAAACTGGGAAAGGATAGCATTTTAAATGGCAAAAGGACCACACGAATTGTACAAATAGTTTGATTTAAAAGACCAAAAAGATGGAAGAGGACAGCCTATAAGAGAGCAAGCGATTACCCATTGATCTGTCACATCAGAATTTTTATTTGGGTCACAAAGTCTTGAAATTTGAGTGAGAATGTCGCCCGGTACAGACCGCGTAGTTGAGCGGCAACCATGTCTTCACGTAATGTCACCAGTGCTCGAAGTGGGCCGGTACTCACCGGTACGCAGTACCGGGACCTCTACATTTTACCCTTAAGCGTACCGGCAGAGAATGTCTAATATAGAGAGAACTGCCACTCTCGGGAAACTTCCGGGTTATGAACTGGTTGAAGTTCCATGTGAGGGCGCTAACGAGCGAGCGCCGAATGAATGGAGGTCTATGGTATGGTACCCCTCAAAATCCACTTTTCTCAGGATAGAATTTTTTGTCTAATAATTTGAATTCTGAATTCGAAAGGGGAGGCAAAAAAATACACACTGCTGACTGTTGGATTGTTTTAAAGTTGCCTTTCTGTTCTAAGAAGCTTTTGAAAATGTCATTGACGTCATACACATCTTACGACCAGAGCTACTGCTTGACGGCAAGCTCTGGTCACTTATTTTTTTCACTCAGGGCATCGACAACACAGCTGACAGGTTAGGCTCTCCCCGTCAATACACATGCTAGAAAGAGTTTTGGCTTGCTAATGTTGTTGCTAATGTTGCTAATGCTCGACATTCTGATTCCGCTTCGGATGCCATCAAGCGGGAGCTCTGGTCGTATCAGTCCTTCACTAACCAATCAGCATTCATTAGCAGAATGCTAGCGTGTTAAAGGCAACAACAACTCACCATGTAAGAAATCAAAATGACATAAGTACTTGTTAATTCAACTTTCGAACTATAATCCATGTTGAACATGCAAAAACTACAATCAAATCTGAGATTTTTCAACGTCAATCAGGCGAAAGAGACAAATTTAGCCGTTTAGCTCCATAGACTCCCATTCAACATGGACTCGCTCGCGATCACCCCCAGTGGAACTCTGGTGGAACTGCAGCCAAATTCGGTACAATGGGGCTCAGTAGGGAGTGGCAAGGCTCTCCTTAAACAGGCTCTGGTACCGGCACCTTTTCTTGCGTACCGGCACCTTTTCTTGCGTGCCGGTAAGCTAGATTCGAAAACGTTATCTAGACAGCATCAACTGATGCCTGAGTAAAACAGATTTTTCAATGCTGCTTTCAAACCTATAAACTAAACGACTTTCGTTTGTAAGTAGCCTAATTATGTTAGCCTGGCTTCAGAAAGGCACTAAAAGAACGCGTGTGCCAGAGCCAGACACGTCACCAGAGGTCAGTGACGTGCAGTCAGGTAGGCAAGGTAGGCACTGCCTACCCTGCCAACATTCAAACGTAAAAATGTTTATTAAATAATTGTATTTAATAAACTTGTTTTTGTATTTTTACTGATTATTCTTGTGATTTATATATGCAATATGTGTGTTATTCCAATTGTTTAGACGTTACGATGACAAATGTAGCAGTTACGCATAATCAAATACAACAAAATGGTGGAATAAGCAGTGCTTTTACTGTCCATTCATTGCGGACGACAACGAAAAGCTCCTGTATTCTGTAACATGTACGTCAAAAAGCACAACTCTGCCAGAGAATGTCTAATATAGAGAGAACTGCCGCTCTCGGGAAACTTCCGGGTTCTGAACTGGTTGAAGTTCCATGTGAGGGTGCTAACGAGCGAGTGCAGAATGAATGGAGGTCTATGGAGCGGTACCCCTCAAAATCCACTTTTCTCAGGATATAATTTTTTGTCTAGTAATTTGAATTCTGAATTCGAAAGGGGAGGCAAAAATAATACACACTGCTGGCTGTTAGATTGTTTTAAAGTCGCCTTTCTGTTCTAAAAAGCTTTTGAAAATGTAATTGACGTCATACACATCGTACGACCAGAGCTACTGCTTTACGGCAAGCTCTGGTCACTTACTTTTTTCTCTCGGGGCATCGACAACACAGCTGACAGGTTAATGTTGTTGCTAATGTTGCTAATGCTCTGACATTCTGATTCCGCTTCGGATGCCATCAAGCAAGAGCTCTGGTCGTATCAGTCCTTCACTAACCAATCAGCATTCATTAGCAGAATGCTAGCGTGTTAAAGGCAACAACGACTCACCCTGTAAGAAATCAAAAGGACATAAGTACTCGTTCATTCAACTTTCGAACTATAATCCATGTTGAACATGCAAAAACTACAATCAAACCAGAGATTTCTCAACGACAATCAGGCAAAAGAGACTAATTTAGCCGTTTAGCTCCGTAGACTCCCATTCAACATGCACTCGCTCGCGATCACCCCCAGTGGAACTCTGGTGGAACTGCAACCAAATTCAGTACAATGTGGCTTAATAGGGAGTGGCAAGGCTCTCCTTAAACAGGCTCTGTTCATAATATATGTTACCCAGGATATTGTTACAGCTAAACCTAGCTTCTGTAGCCAACCTATCAATCAAGGTTAGGAGCCTAGGACAAATTCACAGTTGATGGACTGTCACTGCATTGCTTGACAGACAGTTCGCAAGGTGAATAAGTTAACACTGTTGGTTATTCAAATATAATGAATCATTATTTGATTATTAATGTCCAAATAACACTGTATACAATATGGTATGGAGGGTTAAACTTGCTAGCCATAGGATAGGCTACAAAATGAATGAACCATTTTGTATGCAGGAATGACAGCATGAAAACACTCCGATGTCGAGCAGGCTGAGGAAACAGCATCAGGGCTTCAGGTGAAGTTTATGATAATAAAACATTTTGTTGTTCAGCATTACAGTCTCATCATCACAGTCTCTTTTTTGGAGAGTGCAATTTTTAGATTATACAGTTATACTAGCTCTTTAGGGATAGTATACAGAATGGCATCTTGATTTGCACTCCGGGGGGGGGGTCTCACCAAGTCTGAGACCAAACCTACGCCCTTGCGCTCACCTATCTCTACCAGGACCCCACACATCATCAAGCTGCAGGCTGGAAACACTGTTAGCCTATACCAGGTGGGTGAACATTACCAGCTTCGCAGCAGGGGCAGCGTTGCTGAAGCCCAAGGCCCCCACTCTGCTGCCTGCTCACCTGGGCAGGTGTGCCTGGTCTTCGGACACGCGTAGTGGAAGCACTCCTGAGCCTTCAGGTAGTCAGCCCTCAGCATGTAGAATGCCCCGTAGTTAAACTAGTGGATGGGTTATTTCGCTCTTGAGTCAGCCGCTGTACAATCAGCATAACTCCCAGAAGACGACATCATTAAGGTGAGGACAAATTGAGAGAGAAAGAACTTAATGGATGACACAGCACAAGGCTGGTTTGCTACTGTCTCTGTGGACACATCTCCAGACACATCTAAGGTGGTGACGAGGTGTGTTTTGCTTTGTTGAGAGCCACGTGCATCTCATCCACCAGGAATACATGGAGCTGGCTGGGGAATGTCTGGAGCTACTCAGCATCAGTGAAGGCCTCAGTCCTCAGCCTCTTCTCCCGTACGATCTTCACCACAGAGTACTGAGAAACACACACGGACACAAAAACAGTAAGAGACAATGGAAGAAACGCTTCCACTATGTTTCTTTCATTTCATAAAAACATTTTCATGTCTGAACCTCTATTTAAACATGAGAGTCCATAATTAAACCCTACTTTTTAAGGGTGGCTTAGAAACACCAAAAACATCCCCATTGTGGATGGTTTTGTGATGCATAAACTGGACCTGTAGTGACATCCTTGTCAGTGACAGTGGCGACGACCCCACTCACCTGGCCCTCCACATTGACCTGTGGCCATGGCCGTGGGAACTAGGGGTCCTGAAGATGCTGCCGCAGACCCTGCTGACAGGACGAGAATTTAAAATGATTTGACTTGAAATAAAGTTTTGGATTTTCAACAGGTTTGACATTTTCCTAATTTATTCATGAATTGTTCAGAATAAAATTTGGTTTTTATATGACAAATGTGGTTTGTGATTTGGAGAAATAAATATATTTCAAAAGTCGATCTGGCATCAAATAATCAGCCCAAAGGCCAAAGTCACTGACTTATTGCATTCCTCTTCTCACGAAAGTGTAGTGAGGTCAGCCAGACCACACAGAGCCAACATCTTGTCACACCTGACGAGTCTGATGCAACCACATCAGACAAACCTAATCAGCCCTCTTGACACTCTCAGTATGCTGATTGATTACCCACCAAACGCAAATAGAAAGGAACTATAGAGGCAGAGGCAGGAGGACTGAGTAGTTTGTTAACCGATACTTTATTCCACATGATACAATATTGTAATATTTGATTTGGCCTATGGTTGTGCTCGCAGCGGCTCCCTGCCGCACCCAACGGGCAGAGAGCAACGACAGCATTCCCCTTGAGAAAGAAGAAAAGAGCAGACAAAGGGGTGGAGGCTGGGGGAGGTGGAGGCCGCAGGAGATCGAGAGCGTCTGTGTCGCACAAAAGTCTGTGGATTAAACTGTGGCTACTTTTTAATTGCTTTCACACGTAATGCATTGAATGACTGCAATAGTTTTGTTCAAATCAATATGGTAACATTTTGTGAGACAGCGTAGTCCTGCCAGGAAAAATTAGCTATGGAGCTTCAAATCTGAGGATGGGCAGTATTTTGTGAGCCTATCTTCATAATAGTTGGTAAATGCGAAAATAGCCCAGCATGTGTGTGTTTGGCGTCTGGTTTTGGAGAGAGACCCTGTCTTACTGCATGATAAGTGGTACTCTACTGGTGTCCGACAGGGCTCCGTCCTTGGCCAGTGGCGTAACTATAGGGAGTGCAGCTGCACTCGAGCCCGTGGCGAAAGGGAGCCCGTCCTCAATCTCAAGTGAGAACTCTACCTGAAGAACTGACCAGGCCCCTCGTTCCGCGTAAATCACAGATATGGAAGCAAATCATGACCAAAATTCAAATAAAAATGCATTTCCAGAAATACTTTTTCATATTGAGAATGTGGCTGCATTATTTGACTCATAAATATTAGTAATCAATCATCCTATTTGCACTTAAATTTTCTTCTTTAAGACTGCTCATTCTTTCACTTAATTAAAATGAAAACGAAAAAGACTTTTGAAATTTCATTTTCAAAATATGCCCCAGCAAATAGATACCAAAATTCAATTTGAAATGTAAAATTCGAAAATGAAAATGCATTTCATTTTAAGAACGTGGCTGCAAAATCGTGACCACAATTCAAATTCAAATGCATTTCCAGAAATGCATTTTCGTTTTCGTGTTCTGCCCGCGAAGAACTGCCCATAATTCGAAAACGAAAATGCATTCTGAGCGGCGCAGCAGAGTGACGTCGGTAGCCTCTCTTCTTCAGCTCCCTGCTGACTCATCTTGTTCGGTAGGGGGCGGTGTGCATATACGCATTGCACTACATGGCAAAATTTGCCGGAAAATTGCAATAGGGTCCAAATGCAGTGCTCCCTCCTCAGGCCCCTCTAAACCGGAACTCTCTCCTCAGGCCCCTAGAGCCGGAACTCTCTCCTCAGGCCCCTTTTTTCATGTGTATCCGAGGTATTAGTGCCACTGTGGTCGGAGGATACTGTAGGCTATTTATATTAATAGGCTACCTTACATTGAACTTCGGTTTTAGCATAAGTCAATAATGTTTAACAAAGCGGAAATTAGCATTGCGGCTAGCGTTACGTATTGCTAACATTACAAACATGATCACTGTTCTAACCCTGGCAAGCATAGAAAATAGGTTTGGCAGTTTAGCGTCATCTAGTGGTCATTATAGAATATCACATTTTTTCCGTTGGTCATTTGCAGCAGCAACAGCTGGCTCGTGTTATTGTTTATTGTTTCCACGGCAACAAGAGCCGGCTCTGAAATAATTCATTTTTTAACGTTGATAATACAAACAACACTACTCTCTTAATCTGAAATCAATATCCATCCTTGTATTTATGTTAAATGTTGCTTCATCAATTACCACTTCAATCATAAAGATGTGTAATAGCACTAAACATATATTCCATATTCCAATAATGTAGGATTACGGTGTTCATGGGAAACTTAGGCTACTGCAGGGGGATAAATTAACAATAACCATGCCGAGAACATAGCCTTATGTATCGTTGATGAAATGCCTCATTTAGGCTATCACCGGCCAAACTGGCTAGCGAGTTTCTCGTCTCGTCTCGTCATCTTCCGCTTGTCCGGGGATCGGGTCGAGTTTTTATTATGAAAATGAAATTTAGCCCGCATTTGGAGGGTGTTAATTTAGAACTCTGTACCTAACGCTAGCCGCAATGCTAATTTCCGCTTTGTTAAACACTATTGACTTATGCTAAAACCGAAGTTCAATGTAAGTTAGCCTATTAATATAAATAGCCTACAGTATCCTCCGACCAGCGGTGGCACTAATACCTCGGATACACATGAAAAAAGGGGCCTGAGGAGAGAGTTCCGGCTTCAGGGGCCTGAGGAGAGAGTTCCGGTTTGGAGGGGCCTGAGGAGGGAGCACTGCATTTGGACCCTTCTCGAAAATTGACTGAATTACCGGGTCTTTAGAGGACGCATCACAGATTATGGCGCTCCCTCAAATTGTGCAGATACTTGTAAGGTATTTTCTTGTGGGCTTTTATTGTGACAGGGGTGTGTGGTTCTGACGTTGGAAGAAAGTGAGTGAAGTGAAATGCTATATGTGGGGTAGATACAGTAAAGATGTACAAAGTGTGCCCGAAGACCGTGTCCGTCCCTTATGATTAATGCAACATAAACGAACCCAAACAGTCGGCTACATACTGATAGGATTTGCTGAGCTGGTAGAAACTAATAATATAGGCCTATCTGAGTCTGATGCCCGTGACCGAGTAGAACATGTCACAGAGAGCTTGGCTGCATACTCTGCCGTCACAGACATAGACATATACTATATGTCTATGGTCACAGACGTACACATTAATGAGGTTGCCATAGTAAACCTCTCTTCAGTCCTGGAACGGCTGGATGCTGTGGAGCCTCGAATGGGACGGGGACGACCAACCATCCACATCCCGTTCGAGTCCATCGAAAACTATTTATTAAATGGTTTAAAAATAAAGGACATATTGGAGCTGTTCGGCGTAGGCCACCAGACCATCCGTCGGAGGATGCAAAGCAACGGATTTATGGAGCTAGAAAGCTGACAAAAGTATCTGAATTTGAATATGAAAGATCTGAAATATTTGTGTGTCGAATTTCAGAAAACTGAAATATTTTACAGTTTATTATATAATATCTGAATTATTTGTATGTCGAATTTAATTAAACTGAATCATTTTGATCCAAAAATACACATTTCAAAAATTCAGATTGCAGGAATTCAGATTTTTGAAATTCAGATTGCTGAAAAGGCCAAAGGTGAAACAGCTTGCTTTCACAGGGAAAAGTAGACGATTTCAGAACGACCGAACTTTACCTCAGAACAAAAGCTCAGTTGCTCGTTGGAGGAACAGTATGGAGATAGTGCTTATGAAACTTGTAAAAACTTGTGTCTTCTCCTTTGCCAAAATCGGCAGTAACTGTTACCAAGTGAGTCGAGACAGACTCGGAGGGCGGCGGAGACCAACGGAAGACGTGGAACAACTGGCAAAGCTATAGCCTATATTTATGTTTCGTTGTTTTCTTTTCTGTGTTGGGAGTTCTTTTAAGAGCTTGATGCCATCAACATCCAGCCTGATATAAAATCATGAACTTCAATTGTGTGTCTTAATTATAATGCCCACACAGAAAATCCAGGTTGAATCAAGTCACGCTAGCTAGCTACTGTATTGCTAATGGACAATTTTGGATGGTCAAGCATATTTTTCTCCTATCAAAGTCAATGACAGCCTATAGGCTATGTTCATTTGCTAAGTGACATTTCATATGGTTATGGATAGTGAAATATTTGCTTTCTGAGAGATCGGACATAGCCTAGTATTTAACAGCATATGGAGTTATCTATCAGAATATATCTGTAGTGCGGCCGGGTGTGATTTGATTAATCGTCCACACGTCGTCTGGAAGTCAGTTTCGATCAAATACCAACTATCTCCATACTACATCTTGCCGATGTATCTTCTACACATCGGGCCGACGTCGGCAAGACGTATGTGTGCTATCCCAGATGATCTGGGTCTTCCTCAAGCAACTAACTCGGTCACGGGCATCAGACTATATTATTAGTTTCTACCAGTTCAGTTAATTCTATCAGTGTCTGCACAATTTGAGGGAGCGCCATGATCTGTGATGCGTCCTCTAAAGACCCGGCAATTCAATACATTTCCCGGCAAATGTTGCCATGTAATGCACTGCGTATGTGCACACTGCCCCCTACCGAACAAGATGGGTAGCTCGGTCAGTAGGGAGCTGAAGAAGAGAGGCTACTGACGTCACTCTGCTGCGCCGCTCAGAATGCATTTTCGTTTTCGAATTATGGGCAGTTCTTCGCGGGCAGAACACGAAAACGAAAATGCATTTTTTGGAAATGCATTTGAATTTGAATTGTGGTCACGATTTTGCAGCCATGTTCTTGTAAATTAAAATGCGTTTCTGGAAATGCATTTGAATTTGAATTGTGGTCACGATTTTGTAGCCTCGTTCTTAAAATGAAAACGCATTTCTGGAAATGCATTTTCATTTTCGAATTTTACATTTCAAATTGAATTTTGGTATCTATTTGCTGGGGCATATTTTGAAAATGAAATTTCAAATGTCTTTTTCGTTTTCATTTTAATTAAGTGAAAGAATGAGCAGTCAGAATGAGCAAATTAAAATGCAAATAGGATGATTGATTACTAATTTTATTTATGAGTCAAATAATGCAGCCACATTCTCAAAATGAAAAAGCATTTCTGGAAATGCATTTTCATTTGAATTTTGGTCACGATTTGCTTCCATACATAAGGCCGCAGCCAGGTTAGATATTAAAAAACAATGTGCAGGATGTTGTTGGAAAATAGCTAAAGCTAGATAGGCTAAACGTTAAGATAGCATAGCCTATCTAGATAACAAAAATAAAATCAAACATTCACCAATCAATTCACAATGTGTATTGTAATAAGCAGTGTTGGGAAAGTTCACTTTCTACATAAACTAGTTCAGTTCATAGTTCATAATTCAAAATGTTGAACTTAGTTCAAAGCTCCAAATAATGAGCTAGGTTAGTTCAGTTCTTTTTTTCAATATGTGGCTGCCGTCTGCAATACCGCTCTCTGCCTCTACGCAATACGGCGTTCTCACACTTGCCATGCATTAGGGATGTGCATCTCCATCACTGAGGACGATGGGATACACATCTTGATGCACTGCCAACGATCAGATGCATTAAAGATACATAAAAGCAACTACTAATGCGATACTATACGATTCACCCCTATTGCGATGCAGTGCGATTCGACACGATGCGATTCAATGAGATGCGATGCAAAGGGAATATTATGCTATGCAATTTAATAAGGTACATAATGATTTACATTTATGCTATGATTTATTTATTTGTCAGACTGCAAATCATCAATTAACTAAACAAGTGAAAGTTTTATTTCACATATTAAACTTTTAATAATTAGACAAGCCCTTCTCTTCAATATTGTTTTAACAGTTCAAATGTACGATTTAATACGAAAATCAATGAAAATATGACGCATGCATGCCTATCATTGTAGCCTTTTTACTGTTCTGGTGCCATCTGGTGTTTCAAATGTGCAACGGCATCTCGAGTGTTGGCATCCTTGACTTTTTACAGTCATTTGTTTGTGTCCACGGTTACGTGAGCTCTAAATCAATGTAGTTTGTCGTACGTAAAATGAAGTTTCCCTACTTGGTAAAATGTATTTAAAGACCTAATGTATTTAAAGATCAAAGCTCTGTTGCAGTTCTGATATCTATAAAGGTAAGTGCTAGCATTATATGCGTTGCTTTTGACGTTGTATCCAGGATTTGCGACTTGTTTTTAAAACTCATTTCGGTGTTGGCTAGCTAGCTTTACCTCCATTGTGTTGTTATCTAGATTCAGTGTTTCCCTTCATGAATGGGGATATGTTAGTAGGCCTACGCTGTGAAAAGTGGATGTCATATGTTTTTTAATGCTATTTAAATGTAGACAGTGTTGTGAGCATAGATGTGTTTATATATATCTATGGTTGTGAGTCCCAAGGTACGTACGTTCACGTTTTGTGTATTTTAATTTGACCGCCCTCGTGGGCACAGTAAAGATAGTGTGCCGTGTTCTGGAGCCAATACAAGTTCACTGCTCATAAACATTCCGTGATTTAAATTCTGTTACTAAAAGGAGACATATGCAATACAGTGTACACAGTAAAATAATTCAACACATACAGTGTTACATTTAACTCTGTTTCAGATCATATTTGGTCCCACTTGAAAATACATTTACTCTTTAATCAATGTCAGTTTTTCAGAGTTAATTCTACTCAAAGTTGTATTCGAATTTACACTGAAATGTGTACAAACTGTGTTTTAATCACACTCATCAGAGTAACATATGAAAAAAAATTGTTTGGCACAGTGGGGAAACGATTCGGCAACTTTTAGATTACTAGCCCGACTCCCTCACCGCTCATCGCTCATCCATTTGACTCCCAGAGGGAAAAGTGTTCAAATGAACACTGAAATGTGTAAGAAATATTGATTTGTATTATTTTTTGGTATATATACTTGTATAGTGTTATTTTAAAAACTCAAAGGCATATCAGTGTTATTGAATTACTGAAAGCTAATGGAAGGTCAAAAGCAAATTAACACAGATAACCATACCAGCATTTATTGTAACTGTATTTTGACACCAATGAACAACTACAGATGCTAAATGACTAAATGTATGTCAAAGGGCCTATGATAAAGCAAGTTTTCAACCTGGTCACTTCATATGCATGAACATTTTCCTGAAAAGCTACAGTAGCTAAAGGCAGAGTGAGCAATAACAATCTTTCATGGATCATGATCACAACAGATTCAATAAAAAAAAACAGAGGCATTTCAGATTCTACTTTTCCACAGATAACTAGGTGTGGGCGATAAACATACCCGATATGATATTTAGCCCAATGCACTTTAAGAACCTGAGTGCTACTGGGCACCTGCATTGCCATTGCCATTTTAGAACAGGTAAGGGGAGTTGTTAGGCACAATGCGAAGCGGAGTGCCGAAAACCCCCTTTACCTGTTCTAAAATCTGCGTAAACCACAGACTCGCGGGGTTTATTGTTTTTTTAAAACTGTTACTACAAATATTTGATATAGTTTCATCAATAAAAACAAGTAGAAACAAAATAGTTTAATAATAAACCGTCTTTCTTCCGCTACGACAAAGTATAGTTCCTACATAAATCGTTGCCACACAACAGCCAGATTGACATCTTTGCCGTCTTTTTCGATTTAAAATATTCGATGCGCAGTCATATCGAATTTTAAAGAATGTTATGAGGACAACCTGTGAGTTTATGCTGGATTTTACAACGGCATGGAATGTGATATAGCCAATCACAATCAAGGATGGGAACAACCAGTTTTAGAATTTAGAATATTCGTTAACAGCCCTAATTCATACCATTCTCAGCCTCAACAGCTGACTCAGCATTGCGCATCTAATCCAAGAGTTCTGTGGTGGCTTTCCTTGATCACCTTTTCTTTGATTGTGGTTGGCCACTTCAGGAATCTGTAGGCTGTGGTCTCACCAAACAAAAGTCTGAAGTCTTGTCCTATCTGCAGTGCAACAAACAGGCTTGAAAAAATAAAATACCTTTTTCTTGAGTGATATCTAAGGCATTATTAGATATTAGGCAGTATTTTGGTGATATAGTGAACAAAAGTCATACCAGTCCTGCTGTGTGTCCAAAAATGATCGCGTTTTAAAGGAGACATGACATGAAAACTTCATTTTATGATGTTATTTAACATTAATATGAGTTCTCCTAGCCTGCCTTTGGTCCCCCAGGGGCTAGAATTTTCGATAAGTGTAAACCAAGCCCTGCGTGTTCTTCTCCGCCTTTGACAAAATGAAGGCTCAATTGCTCTGTTTGAAAATCTCCCCCTAGTGACGTAGATGGGGGGAAGGTTACCTCCCCTCTTTCTGCTTTGCCCGCCCAGATCATCTGGCCCGCCCATGAGAAACTTAGCTACCACCGTGCAAGGGTGAGTGCGATATCGGTTTTTCCTGGAGAGACATCATGGCGAGCAAACAAACGATGCATTAAAGTTGCTCAGTGCTTGGATGTACAAATGCAAACACAAATCTTTTTTAGTTCCTTCATCCGAGCCTCTGCACAACCACTATCTCAATTGTATTTTCGTTGGAAATGCGCTGACACAACTTCCCAAAGTTTTGCATGTCTGCGCCAAACATTTTAGCCGCTACTGTTTCCTCAACTTGAGCCTACACAAAGCTGGCCTTGCTGAAATTAAATTCTGGATCAATACTAAATCTCCTTGGTCAAGCTACAAACCTTGGACAAGTAAGTTAACTAACGCTTTATCATTTTGTTGCTTTACTGTATATGGTTACCTAGCTTGCTACCCTTAGAAAGTGGCTGTAACATTTAGCTCTGCAGCTAACAGCTGAGTTACTGTTGCTAATGTAAAGATAAATGGCATCAACTGTGTGTGAATACAAACGCTGTCACGCCAGTGTTGTACACTTCTTTGTTATTTGGATAACCGTTATGCTGTTGGTGTTATGGCGTGTGCGATATCCGCCTTTCCCCTCATTTAAATTATTATGAGTGTGCACCTCTGCAAACCAGGGTGATCAGATGAGAATGGCTAAATTCGAGGCATCTTACAACAACGGGGGCTACGAGCCATTGCGATAAATCCGTTGTAAACATTAGCGCATGTTGCTGCCCCTCTCCTCCTCATTAGCATTTAAAGCTACAGAAACAGCGCGTTTTGAGGAAAGCTCACTGAGGGACTGCTCGTAGTGGCTGTAACTATTCACCAAGGCTGAATTTTGGGAAAGATACTTCAGATACAGTATTAGGGGACCACTAAGGCCTATATAAAAGCATCCAAAAACAGCATTTCATGTCTCCTTTAATCACATTATATCATATGATTAATTGCAAAAATATTCAATCTATTTAATCTGTTTTACCCCTCTGTTTATTTTTTTAACATTAAAAGGGTGTACTTAAAAACTTTGATAGGCCTAACTGGATGATAATGTCCATAAAACAAGTTCAGTTGGAACACAATTTAAATTGTGAGGGAGTTTTATTCACTCACAAACTATACTGCTGTATAATAGACATCCACAAAATTAGACTTGGCGTCTGGCGGCTGAAACTGGCGTCTTAGCTTGTTCTGCTTCAAGCTGTCACAAGCTGTCACTTTAAGACAGACAACACACTGCGGTCTGTCCTCATTAACAAGCCCAAACAAAATCTGCAGATTTTTTTTCACATTTTCTGCGGTTATTCAGTCTGAAATTCTTGAAAGACTTGCGTCAGAGCGACCGAAGATATTCCACAATAGTTTGATGCCAAATATGGTCAGTTGAATGTTGACAGACTTTGCAAAAAAGTATTGATCCATCCTCATAAAGATCGAGTGAAAATCCCTGGCCCTGTCTATGGCTGTAATTTTGGTTGATAAGTGTTTTCGTGTCAGTTGTTCAGGGCTGAATCTCTGCATTTTTGGCTAAGGTTTTAATATTGGCTACAGTAGCTAGTCAAACCTGAATGTTACTGTATCAGTTTCAGGGTTGACAGACGTCCTTCAATTGCTATCACAGAACAACCTACACTGGTGGCAATGGGCTCTGTTTACAGGTTAAATATTTTGAAAGAATAGGGATGTAATATGAGTTGACAAGTTTATTTAAATTTGGCCTCAGACCAATGCATTGTATTTGTAATTCCGCGGAATTCTGCACTCGCGAATTACGTTTGTGCCTGTGTAGGCTACAGGTGAAGCCAAAGACAATATATGTGTTGTCATATTTTCTAGTATTTGCCTTGTAAGGAAATTGCTTTGGAAGCACATTTGGCGATGCTTCATCCTCTGCTTTGCATTTACGTGGAGCCCGGTGAAAAACTTGTCCATGATATGTAAGTAGTGTAATTTATTGATTAATTCCATCCGCGCCAAGGGGGCGCGCCCCCCACTTTGGGAACTTCTGCATTAAATGAATGTGAAGGTAAAATTAAGGTCAATAAGCTGACTCTATGTTGAAGTCAAATTGTGGTGTTGGGAAAGCTAGCCAACTCTGTTGCCAAGTTGTCGCCAAGCTAAGAATAGCTCAAGCTGCTCATTTTGGCTGTGTGTCATGACTCATTAGCTTCAAAGTAACCTGATGTAGTTAGACAACACATTCATACTTCTAGCATTGATGGTTGCTAGCTAGCTCACTACTCTCGCAATCCACCATCCGAGGCTGTGTGCACAGTCCTTTGCAGGAAAATGCAAGCAAAACATAAAAGCTAGTTAACTTACCTATTTTTACGGAGGTACTGTTGCAAATACATTACAGCTACCTCACAGAACTTTGCTATTCCAATCCAGAGTCCTTTTATTGTTAATTTACATGTAATGCTTATTGTGAAGTAATTCATCATATAGGTTATTATTATTTTGAAGGAAACCAAATCACTCTGAGGAGTTGTGTGCCAGAGATTACGTTTTTATCACAGTGTTGTTTCTCCAGTAAATATAAACCTGAGAAACATACACCAGTAACCAAATTATCAACATTACATATGCCAAATGGACAAAATGACATACACAAGTTTCCTTCATATGTGAAAGCTGAGTTCTCATTAACTTGTAACTGTTTTTTTCCAGATCCCCTACAGGCCAATCATACTTGATCATGACAAGACAGAGAAGACATCTTAAGGCTCCAGAGAGACTACAGAGACTCAACCAGAAACAACACTAACCAGACCGAGGATCCACTAGAGAGAAACAAGCTTCCAAAGACTAAATACAGTATCCAGAGAGACCAGACAGAGAACAAAGAGAGAGCAGAGTTATGGAGACACATCACTGTGACACATGTGGGAAGAGCCTTTCCTCATCCAGTAGCCTCAAGAGGCACATGATGATCCACACTGGAGAGAAGCCATACAGCTGTGACCTCTGTGGTAAAACCTTTAACCGTGCTTGCAATTACACAGATCACTGCAGGATCCACACTGGAGAGAAGCCCTACAGCTGTGACCTCTGTGGTAAAAACTTTAGCAAGGCTTGCCATTTTAAAGCTCATAGCAGGATCCACACTAGAGAGAAGCCCTACAGCTGCGAAGTCTGTGGTAAAACCTTTAGCAAGGCTTGCAATGTCACAGTTCATAGCAGGATCCATACGGGAGAGAAGCCTTACAGCTGTGATCTCTGTGGTAAAACCTTTAGACATGCTAACAGTTTCAGATTTCACTACAGGATCCACACTGGAGAGAAGCCCTACAGCTGTGACATCTGTGGTAAAACCTTTGGCAAGGCTAGCAGTGTCACAGTTCACAGCAGGATCCATACGGGAGAGAAGCCTTACAGCTGTGACCTCTGTGGTAAAACCTTTAGACATGCTAACAGTTTCAGATTTCACGACAGGATCCACACTGGAGAGAAGCCCTACAGCTGTGAAGTGTGTGGTAAAACCTTTATCAGGTATAGCAGTTTTACAAATCACCACAGAATCCACATGGGACCCAAGGGATTCAGATGGCTGAGCGGTTAGGTTATCGGGCTAGTAGTCAGAAGGTCGATGGTTCGATTCACGGCTGTGCCAAATGACGTGTCCTTGGGCAAGGCGCTTCACCCTACTTACTGTGAGTCGCTCTAGATAAGAGCTCCTGCTAAATGACTAAATGTAAAACCTTAAGCAAGGCTTGCAATGTCACAGTTCACAGCAGGATCCACACTGGAGAGAAGCCCTACAACTGTGACCTCTGTGGTAAAACCTTTAGCCAGGCTGGCAATCTCAGAGCTCACTGCAGGACCCACACAGGAGAGAAGATCTAAGCAGCCCACACTGACTATTTATGTCAAACAAATTACATATACAAACATTTTATGCATATCTACGATAGAAAAACCAAAAGGGTGAAGTTGACCCAGCAGTTGGAAACTACTGGCCTGCACCTACTGGGACAGCACATGCAGTAACACCAGATCTACAGTCCAACATGACTGGTTGGTTTGTTATTGCTTTAATTACAAGAGCTGTTGAGGCTCATGCAGGTTGTTCTTGAAACTGTATCTGTACAGGAATACAATACTTAGTAGTTCTGATGAAGACGGATAATTGTGTTGTAGGGCTGTATTGGCAGAGACCTGAATAATACAGCCCCTTTGTCACTGGTCACCCAGACACACGTCTGGGATCGTTGATTTGCATGACTACTTCACGACAATCACACCTTAATGACACACCTCTGGAGAGATGATCTCAACAGTTGAGTAGGAAGGTGGACCGAGGAAGACATTGAAATTCACTAAAAGTTGTGTTCCTGTAAATATAGTTCTAAACAGCTTTTAATGTCATGTTTGATAGGATTGTGTTTCTTATTTTATGTACCACATTCTAGTAATAATTGTAATGATGTAACTTGTATATTTACCGGGTTAACAGAGATTGTGCACACAGTGGTCCAACATGCGTTGATATATCCCCTGTCTTGTAAAATAATCACACTTGGCCTAATTGTGTCAATACTGAAGGATTGTTAAGTATTTTTGCATTAGCACCTAGGCTTTGGAAAGACCGATCTGAGGACATTACAATATATTTAATTCACCTTACGTCAAGCTAAATACAACAGATGTACAACCAAAACAAACAAGACAGGCCTAACCTATACCTTATTTTTATTGCAGTTGACTATATTATAGTATTTATAGTTTTATGGTCCTGTTGTCATTGATTGTCTCATTAAAGTCTTCTTTTTGACACCATACTTTCAGAGGCAAGTTCCTCTATGGATACAATATTGTACAATGTAATATAATTTCTCTATTTTAAGAGAATGATTAAATGTCCCAGATTTTATGAGGCAAGACTTATCCCCCAAAACGGACCCATCAAGTTTGTTCAAAGTCACCCCTTCAGCATTTGCACCCCCGTTATGTTGATGTTGTGAGTGCTCGAGCCAAGGACACTGGACATCAGGTAATAAGCGATGGATAGGTACAATGAATTGGCAGCTAACAAAGCAGCTGCTGACTTAATAAGACTCAAACAGTCCTACTATGATCAGGGGGAAAAGCCCGGAAAACTTCTAGCATGGCGCATTAAACAACAACAAACAGAAAGATCTATTAGTTGTATTGAAGCCCCAAGTGGTAGAACTATAGTGGACCCGACAGAGATTAATGAGACCTTCAGAGTCTTCTATGAGAAATTATACAGCTCTGAGTGTTCTCCTAATCTGGACACGCAGACACAATTCTTAGACAACCTTGATATTCCCAAAATTTCGGAAGAAAGTAGAGCATTAGATCAAAATGTAACTGTATTGGAAATTGCAGAAGCGATTGGCTGTATGAAGGCTGCCACTTCGGCCGGTGTTGTATCACCCGATGCATGACTCTCTGGATTGGCACCCCCTTCGCGGGAGCGCGCGCGATTCAAAGAGTGAAAGAGTTCGTCTTGATATTGCATCCAAAAGAAGGGGAGACAGAAGTCTCACATTATACCGTCTTTGTTGTTGAATTCAAGAGAAGGATGTCTGTTATCTGTGTAAATATCAGATGCTATTTTCAACACAAAATCCTTAAAATTCGTAATTCAAACGGTATACGCGAACCAACATTCTTGCTCCACGACATCGCATTCTGAGGAAATATACCCCCCCAGTATGATCATGATTATTATTTGTGTAGCAGGTTCAAAGTATTTCACATGTCTCTCTTCATACTAATGTATAGGTTCAAAGGCATGCGATTTTAATGCAGTTAGCCTGTGCGTAGGGTGGGTTACTCAGACAGGTCGAAAACAACAGCCTTCTGATCCAGAATCAGCTGTCCTGAAAAGGGACCAAAGGTTCACATGCCTAGCCTACAAAAGACAAGTACTAAAAACAATGTATCAACTATGTATCAACATCAAAAGAACCATCGAATCCTTTTTTAAGATAGGAAATATTATTCTTATTGTTTAAGTCAATGAAATAAATGAAAAAATAAAACATATTAACCCCTCACCTACCATGGACTATTCTGTTTTCAGACCTGTCTACCCTATACATACACATGTATTGGTATTCAATTTATGCTATTAAATGTACATAATGCTGGCGTAGAAGGATAGAAACGTATGTGGGGGGAAAGCATTTCATGGCAGGTTTTCCATTAGATGTAAGTGCAATGCACCCCCTGCTAATCCTGACTAGGACAGTGTGACATGCCTGAAACTTACTGTGCCTACTCATACTAGTGCCCTCAGTGTACAGTAAGAATAATTTGATGCTGGGATATACAGAACAGACAATAGAGGGGGGGTGCATCTCACAACAGGCTTAATGCACCCCCTGCTAATCCTGACTAGGACAGTGTGACATGCCTGAAACTTACTGTGCTTACTCATACTAGTGCCCTCAGTGTACAGTAAGAATCATTTGATGCTGGGATATACAGAACTGCCTTGACATAAAGAAATACTTTGTGAAGATGTACCTCAATAAACATTAGTAACAAAGAAAATAACACAAAAGGAGTCATGTATTTATCATACACTAGATTGTGTTGGTTATGCGTATAACTACAACAGGACAGTGGTTGTCCTGTCAGCTCATTTGTACTGTTTTCCAAAATCAGAATACCTACCAGCAGGTAATATGGGACTGCAACTGCATTGCAAATAATAAAAGGTTTATATTAATTAATTGTATTCAATATCTTTAATTTTATAGTGTCTGTTATTCACAGAGTGTGTGCATTGCACAATATGGGGCTAGTACGAGTAACCACAGCAAGTTTCAGGCATGTAACACTTTCCTAGTCAGGGTTAGCAGGGGGGTGCATTAAGCCTGTCGTGAGATGCACCCCCCCTCTATTGTCTGTTCTGTATATCCCAGCATCAAATGATTCTTACTGTACACTGAGGGCACTAGTATGAGTAAGCACAGTAAGTTTCAGGCATGTCACACTGTCCTAGTCAGGGTTAACAGGGGGTGCATTGCACTTACTTATTTTCACTCTATATGTTGCCTTTAGGAAACATAATTAGAAGCTCTGGGGTAAATTTTCACTGTTATGCAGATGATACTCAGCTATACATGTCCATAAAGCCTGGAGAATTTCCACATGCTATGGAAAAATGTGTTTCCGGGTTGAGAACTTGGATGACAGCAAATTTCCTTCTTCTTAATTCGGATAAAACCGAGGTTCAAATTTTCGGCCCTAAAAAATGCAGAAATAATGTATCCAATCTGACCTTAAACTTAGATGGTGTCAAAGTACCTCAAAGCCAGTTGGTAAAAAATTTAGGAGTCACATTGGACCCAGACCTTTCGTTTGAGTACCATATTAAACAAATCACCAGAACTGCATTTTTCCATCTACGTAATATTGCCAAAATACGAAAATTCCTCTCAAAGGATGATGCTGAAAAACTAATACATGCTTTTGTTACGTCCCGATTGGACTACTGCAATGTGTTGTTCTCTGGCCTCCCAATTACCTACTTGAAAAATTTACAGCGGGTACAAAATGCTGCTGCTAGACTATTGACAAAAACAAGAAAGTTTGATCATATAACATCTACTCTTATCTCTTTACACTGGCTCCCTATCCAAGCCAGAGCTGATTTCTAAGTTTTACTACTAACTTACAAATCTCTACATGGATTGGCACCACTGTACCTCTCCGGTCTCCTTGCACCCTATTGCCCCGCAAGGACTCTAAGATCTCAAGATGCCGGCTATCTGGTAATACCCAAAATTAAGAAAAAAACTGCTGGAGGTAGGGCGTTCTCATATAGAGCACCTCTTCTCTGGAACAAATTACCTGTCTCAATTAGGGAGGCTGATACTGTTTCGACATTTAAAACTAGATTAAAAACGTTCCTGTTTAGTCAATCCTATGATTGTTAAATGTGTGTACTTTCTATGTAAACCTGGGGTGTGCGTTTGCCTATGTGTGTATCACATGTAACTTTTAAATTGTAATTTTAGCTTATGTTCACACTGCCCATTTAAATGTTACAAATAAAGTAAACCTGTTATTGTATATTGTTACTGTAATAGTTCCGTTGCTGTATATTTTAATTGTTATAGTTTACTAGTTGGAGACAACGGGGGGCTGGTTGTTTTCATCCTTATTCGTATAAATATAACCTATTTTAGAGTTGTTTCCCCTGGAACAGATTTCATGTTCCAACCAAGGGGGGCTGTCGCTGTCTTGGTGTGTGGGGCTGCATCAAATACCCTCTTAGCTTTGTTAAATTGCTGCACTAGTCCACACTTGACCGGTGGGGATCTCATTCTATTACGACTGAAACTGTTAGCTGCTCCTGGCATTCTCTAATCCCTGTTCTCCTCTCTGTCCCCCCCACACATCCCTTGTGGTGTGGGGGGTCTGAGCTGTCAGGACCTGCCTGGTCGTCGGTCTACCAACGCTGGACCAGGTCGTCAACCGGAAACCAGCCTCCATGACGGCCAACAGCGAGTTTCCAGGTCCCATCCAACGTCTATAAAGCCGAACAATGGATTTTTGGTGTTTCAAAACCCATTGACACTGTATGACTATGTTTAGCTTGTGTTCTGCTCCTCTCTCTTGCCAACCGTCTCTGGAGGAGGGGATCCCTCTCTGAATTGCTCCTCCCAAGGTTTCTTCCATTTTTTCTCCCGTTGGGAGTTTTTCTGGGAGTTTTTCCTTGTCTTCCTTGAGGGTTTAGGTCGGTTGAGGGGCAGTTCTATGGGCGTATGTGAAGCCCTCTGTGACATGCTTGCGTGTAAAAAGGGCTATACAAATACATTTGATTTGATTTGATTTGACTTACATCCCATGTAAAACCTGCCATGAAATGCTCTCCCCCCGCATACGTTTCTATCCTTTTACGCCAGCATTATGTACATCTAATAGCATAAATTGAATACCAATACATGTGTATGTATAGGGTGGACAGGTCTGAAAACAGAATAGTCCATGGTAGGTGAGGGATTATTATATTTTATTTTTTCATTTATTTCATTGACTTAAACAATAAGAATAATATTTCCTATCTTGAAAAAGGATTTGATGGTTCTTTTGATGTTGATACATAGTTGATACATTGTTTTTAGTACTTGTCTTTTGTAGGCTAAGCATGTGAACCTTTGGTCCCTTTTCAGGACAGCTGATTCTGGATCAGAAGGCTGTTGTTTTCGACCTGTCTGAGTAACCCACCCTACGCACAGGCTAACTGCATTGAAATCGCATGCCTTTGAACCTATACATTAGTATGAAGAGCCATGCCATGTGAAATACTTTGAACCTGCTACACAAAATACATTTTGTGTAGCAATAATCATGATCATACTGGGGGGGTATATTTCCTCAGAATGCGATGTCGTGGAGCAAGAATGTTGGTTCGCGTATACCGTTTGAATGACGAATTTTAAGGATTTTGTGTTGAAAATAGCATCTGATATTTACACAGATAACAGACATCCTTCTCTTGAATTTAACAACAAAGACGGTACAATTTGAGACTTCTGTCTCCCCTTCTTTTGGACGCAATATCAAGACGAAATCCTTCACTCTTTGAATCGCGCCCTCCCGCGAGGGGGTGCCAATCCAGAGAGTCATGCATCGGGTGATACAAACACCGGCCCCGATGGCATCTCGATAGATATCTATAAAAAAATTCAAACCAAATTAATATCACCCCTTTTGGAGGTGTTTCAGGAATCCTTTGAGAATGGTCTTCTCCCCACAACTATGAGGGGCGCCTTAATCACTTTACTTCCAAAGCCAGGGAAAACAAATACAAAATGTGAAAATATGCGTCCAATTAGCCTTCTAAATTCAGACACAAAAATACTTTGTAAAATGTTAGCAAGAAGATTGGAGGATCTTCTACCTAGGGTGGTGGGGGAAGACCAAAATGGGTTTATTCAAGGGAGACAGGGTTTTCATAACGTCAGACGAGTGCTCAATATTTTATACAGTCAGAGCGAGGCCACAGACACGGCCTTACTTTCACTTGATGCAGAGAAGGCTTTCGATCGTGTTGAATGGCCCCATCTGTTTGAGGTGTTAAAACAATTTGGCTTTGGTATGAATTACATTCATTAAATGGGTTAGATTGCTTTGTACATGGCTTACTGCAGAAGTTTTGACTAATAGTAAGGTTTCTAAACCTTTTAACATCTGTCGAAGTTGCCCGCAAGGGAGCCCTTTATCGCCATTGCTTTTTATCCTTGCGATTGCACTTGCTATAGCGGTGAGGGCACATAGCGATATTTATGGAATTCGAGAGGGTCATTTAGAACATAAGATAGCGCTCTTTGCCGTTGATGTAATATTAATTTTTAGAAATCTACATAGATCTATCCCAGCGCTGTTAAGTCTTATTGAAACATTTGGAGAAATATCCGGTTATAAAGTTAATTACTCAAAATCATCTATAATGCTACTTATCGAAACAGAGAGGGGAAATAGTCCTGTATATGCTTCTACTTTCAAGTCAACAGATAATTTTACATATTTGGGAATACAAATTGTCCCTGAGGTGAATAAGATTGCTCAGATAAACTATGACCCAATTCTGGAAGCTAGTATTTCCTCAATAGAGCGTTGGACATCCTTACCTATCTCAATGATTGGCAGGATTAATATTCAAAAAATGAATATACTCCCCAAATTTCTTTATTTGTTCCAGAATATCCCCCTACCTCCTCCCTCATCCTTGTTCACAAGAATCAAGAAACTGTTTACCAACTTTATTTGGCAAAATAAACGTCCCAGATTACGTCTATCTTTACTTTATCTACCATATGATCGAGGAGGCCTTAAATGCCCAAATATCCAATGGTATTACTGGGCAGCTCAATTGCGGTCGATCATGTTTTACTTCTCTTCCGGAAATCCCCCTGCTTGGATTGATTTGGAATCCCGCACTGTTAAACCGAGTTAACCATTGCACCTGTACTTGTACTCAGCAGGCCGTAAATATCTGAAGAAAAATACAGACAACCCTATTATATTGAATATGATTGATGTTTGGTTCGACACAAATATTTGAATATAAATTTGTCCCATTCACGCTTCAGTCCTATTTGGGGTAATGCCAACTTTGAACCAGGGCTAAAGGATAGAGGATATGGGCTGAAAAGGGGTTAGGGAAAGTACAAGACATGTACAGGGAGGAGGATGAAGTGTTTATGTCTTTTGCGGAAATATCTACCAAATAGGACATTCCAAATAATAACTTTTTCAGATACCTTCAGCTTAGGAGTTTTATATCCTCTTCTCAAAACCTTTCATTAGATATACCGACCATTTCTGCATTAGAAGTAGCAGTCACTAGACACTGTTATGGCAAAGGTTTAATTTCAACTCTGTATGACTTGTTTGTGTCTGGATCTATTGAATCATCAGAATCAAAACTGAGATTATGGAATGAAGACATAGAGGAGGAAATATCTTTAGAAGACTGGAGAGAGGCTTGTAAAGAGGCACAGAGGCAGTCAGTCAGCAGCAACCTAAAACTCCTACAGTATAAATGGCTGATGCGTACATATATAACTCCTGTGAAATTGCATAAGTTTAAGGATAATATTCCTGATACCTGTATGAAGTGTGATGAGGCAAGGGGGACACTGTTTCACTGTATATGGGAATGTGGGAAAGTGAAAACCTTCTGGCAGGATGTTGTTGATAGGATTGATCAAATTTTATCAAAGAAATTACCATTGAATCCCAAGCTTTTTATTCTTGGTCTATATCCTAACATACCACTTCTACAAAGCAAAGAGTTCAGATTCATAGATATGTGTATATTACAAGCTAAACGTATAATTGCTCTTAATTGGAAAAGTGTTGATGGCCCAAGAATTGGTATGTGGGTTAAAGAAATGGCCTCAAACATGGAAATGGAAAAGATAACGTATATTGTTAGACGAAAACAAAATGTTTTTGATAATACCTGGGGACCTTTTATGTACTTCTTAAGACATAATACTAATGTTGGTAACTTGCTCCAGCAAGAACAGGCTCTGGGGGAGTAGGACAACTATCTGATTATGTACATTGACTAGTAGGAAAAACAACAACAAAAAACACCCATTATTCAGTGTGTAAAGTATGCTTTTATGTATCTCTTTATTTTCTTTTTATTATCTGTTTTTAATTTAACTATTATTTAATTACTCTATTATTATGGGTGGGGGGACAGGGTGAAAATGTTTGCTGTGTATTGTTCTGTTGTTACTCAACTTGATATGACTTGCAAACTCAAAAACAATAAATACATTGTAAAAAAAAAAAAAGTGTGGCAAGCCACAACAAAAAATAACAATGTGTTTAGCACATTTGTTCATACCGAAATCAAAAACTCTTAGCACACATTTAACAAAAGTCTGTGGATTAAACCGTGGCTACTTTTTTCATTGCTTTCATACAGAATGCATTGAATGACTGCAATAGCTTTGTTTAAAGCATTATAGACACATTTTCATAAAAGTTGGTAAATGCGAAAATAGCCAAGCCTGTGCGTGTTTCCTTTTATAAATAGTATTTTGTAAACCTGGACTTTGTAACTTTTATTGGAACATTTCATATGAATCATCTTAGACCAACATATAAATTAGAGTAAATATGCAGGATTAAAAAGATACATGAAGATAATGGAATAAATGGAATACAAAAACAGACAGATATTTCTCTGTGATTTTATTTGCCCTGTGAAACGAACATGTGTCTCTTTTTTTACCATGTCTAATCATATCATTCTCTGCTCGCATAACTGGTGCTAAAACACAATACTTTCTTAAAAAAAACCAAAAAAAAAAACTCAAACTTCTCTCTACCTTCTCCTCCCTCCTCATCCTCAGTCCCAGGTCTCCTGAGTAGGCAAATTCTCTGGCCCCCGCCAGCTCTCCACTGGTGTCCCACAGGGCTCCGTCCTTGTCCCCCTCTTCTTCTCCTTGTACACCCCCTCACTGATCATCACCTCCCATGGCTTCTTCTACCACTGCTACGCTGATGACAAGCAGCTGTACCTGTCGTTCCCCCGAACTGATCCGGGGATTGAGTCCTGCCTCACAGACATCTCCGCCTGGATGACCAAGCACCACCTCCAGCTGAACCTCGCCAAAACAGAATTTCTCATCATCCCGGCCAAACCCTCCATCTCCCACGATCTTTCAATCAACCTGGGATTGGCGACGGTGAATCCCTCATCCTCTGCCAGGAACCTCGTGGTGACGTCTTCTCCCTCACAGCCCACACTGTTGTGGTCTCCCGGTCGTGTAGGTTCAACCCCTATACAACATCCGGAGGATCAAGAGCTGTCTGAGCATTACACCCAGCACTTGTCCACTCCAAGTTGGACTACTGCAACTCGCTGCTCGCCGGTCTCCCAACATGCGCAATCCGCCCTCTCCAGAGGATTCAGAACGCAGCGGCCCATCTGGTCTTCAACCTACCCAGACGCGTCCATGTTACCCCGCTCTTCATCTCCCTTCACTGGCTACCCATCACAGCCCGTATGATATTCAAGAACCTGGTACTGACCTTCCGAGCGGTGAACGGGACTGCACCAGATTACATCAAGTCTCTCCTCCAGCCTTACATCCCCAACCCGCCACCTACGGTCTTCGTCTGACAACCGTCTGGTGGTCCCACCGCTCAAGACTGCCCTGCCCGTTTTTTTTTTCTTCACAATGTATGCTTTATGTTTGGCTACCCGCAATGTTTGGGGATATCTCTGTGTTGTGATCAGTGACCTATTCACTTTTTTTAAGCTCACTCTTGGAAGTTGCTTTGGATAAAAGTGTCTAAATGAATAAATATTAATGTAAATATAGCCTATAATTTTTAAGAAAACCAAATAAATATGAAGAAGAGTTGTATGCCAAATACGTTTTGTGAAAATGTTTTGTGTTTCTCCAGTAAAAATAAATCTGAGAAACATACACCTCTCATTAAATGATCATCATTACAAATGCAAAGTGGCCCATTATGAAAGGCAAAAGATTTCATTTATATGTGAAAGCTGCAGATCTTCTACTGGCCAATCATACCTGATCATGGGCGGAGATTAGACTGAGGAGACACCTTAAAGCACCATAGAAACTTCAGAGAGAGACTCAACCAGAGAGACTAAAGAGAGAGACTCAACCAGAGAGACTACAGAGACTCAACCATAGAGAGACTCAACCAGAAACAGCAGTAACCAGACAGAGGGTCAACCAGAAAAAAACAAGCTTCCAGAGACTACATAGAAGATCCAGAGAGACCAGACAGAGACCAAAGAGAGAGCACAGTTATGGAGACACATCACTGTGACACATGTGGGAAGAGCCTTTCTTCATCCAGTAGCCTCAAGAAGCACATGAGGATCCATACTGGAGAGAAGCCCTACAGCTGTGACCTCTGTGGTAAAACCTTTAGACATGATAAAAGTTTCAGATTTCACTGCAGGATCCACAGAGGAGAGAAGCCCTACAGCTGTGACCTCTGTGTTAAAACCTTTAGCCGTGCTTGCAATTACACAGATCACTGCAGGATCCACACTGGAGAGAAGCCCTACAGCTGTGACCTCTGTGGTAAAACCTTTAGCCAGGCTACTTATCTCAGACATCACCGCAGAATCCACACTGGAGAGAAGCCCTACAGCTGTGACCTCTGTAGTAAAACCTTTAGTCAGGCTTCCCATTTCAGAGTTCATAGCAGGATCCACACTGGAGAGAAGCCCTACAGCTGTGACCTTTGTGGTAAAACCTTTAGACAGACTGGCAATCTCAGAGCTCATAGCAGGATCCACACTGGAGAGAAGCCCTAGAGCTGTGACCTCTGTGGTAAAAGCTTTAGCCAGGCTGGCAGTCTCAGACATCACTGCAGGAACCACACAGGAGAGAAGATCTAAGCAGCTCACACTGACTATTATGTCAAACAAATTACCTATTGACAGTTAATAGTTTATGCATATCTGTGATAGAAAAACCCAAGAGGGTGAAGTTGTCCCAGCTGTCACTGCCTGAAAGAACTTCTGTAGGACCCACAGCTGGAAGAACTACTGGCCTGCACCTACTGACACAGCACATGCAGTAACACCAGATCTACAGTCCAACATGACAGGATACAGGGAAGATACTCTACCCCTGTAACACTGGAGGGGAAGCTTGAGTCAGGCTGGGTAGATTCTTGGTAAAAAATGACGGAAACCTTTCAGTTTTGAAGGACACAGTTGTAATTTCATTTAAAAAAACATCAAAACGCTCAATATTCATTTCTGGTTGAATGAAATACTTAGTTCTGATGAAGACGGATAATCGTGTTATAGGGCTGTATTGGCAGAGACCTGAATAATACAGCCCCTTTGTCACTGGTCACCCAGACACTCGTCTGGGACAGTCGTTGATTTGCATGAATGCTAAAATGACAATCACACTTTAATGACACGCCTCTGGAAAGGTGGTCTCAACAGTTGAAGAGGAAGGTGGACCAAGGAAGACTGAAATTATCATTAAAAGCTGTGTTATTGTAAATATAGTTCTAAACAGTTTTTTATGTCATGTTTGATATTATTCTGTTTCTTATTTTATGCATCACATTCTAGTAATACTTTTAATGTTGTACAATGTATATTTACAGGGTTTAAAGAGATTGTGCATGCAGTGATCCAACATGTGTTAAGATATTCCCTGGTCTTGCAAAGGATTCACACTTGGCCCAATTGTGTCTATACTAAAGGACTTTTAAGGATTTCAGCATTAACACCCCTAGGCTTTGGAAAGACCTGTCTGAGGTCTATTAAAATATATTTCATTCACTGTACATCACCCTAAATACACCAGATAGTGCAAATCGAAAGTACAGCAGAGGATCAAGAACCAGCTAGACAAACATAATTTATTCCTTACTTTTTTATTGTTGTTTACTATATTATAGGGTTAGGGTTAACCCTAACCCTGTTTATAGTTGTATGGTCGTGTTGTCATTGATTTTCTAATTAAAGTCTTCATTTTGACACCATACTTTGTCAAGTTCCTCTATGAATACAATGTTCTACAATATAATATAATTTTTTGTTAAGTTTGGCAACTGAAGACTTACCCCCCAAAACGAAGGCAACCCATTGTTCAACGTCAAAGCACCCCTTCAGCCCTGTTAGGTGGTTAGTGCTCAAGCAAAGGACACTCGACATCAGGTAATAAGCGAAAGAGACGTGGTTCTGCCACCTCCTCACAAAAGGAATACATATTTCGAATTTTAATTTTAATCTGCGATGACATTGCAAGGTTAATTTATGTATAGGCAAAATACATTGAATGATGGACAATAAAACATTGAATCAAAAGTTATATTAGCCTACATGTGGCAGTTGTTTGTTAGCCTGGTCCTAACCAGACCCTCGTACATTTCATTTGTACAGAAGCAAAATCCAAATTGAGCTGAAGTACGTAGGAGGGCAGAGCCAGGCTAGTTGTTTGTCGCTTGAATTCTGCTATCTCTGCCCTCGCCTGAGTCTGAGACTGCAAACATAACAGGTGTTGTACCAACATCGGTGACCTATCGAAAAATATTTGCAAAACAGCGTGGCAAGCAACAACAATTGGTTTGGCACATTTGTTCGTACTGAAACTAAAACACTTTTAGCACACACATGAGCATCTGTTGCACATCTTTACGGGCTACCGCTTCCATCTAGTGGTAGGCTATGGTAATTACGCAACCAGACCGTGTACTATGTCATGTGGAATACATTGTTTATGAAATCTCCACCCCAGGCCACGAAATGCAGTGATACACGTCCAGTCACAGCATTTTGAAATTTTGTAGAACGGGGTTCTTGTGTTGAAATATCCCAGAACAACCTTGTTTAATGTTGTGTTTACTGAAATCTTGGTTCTAGTATCTATTCCTTCTTCATGAAAGATAACCAAGTCATGCTTGGTATCTACACAAAGCTAACATAATAAAACAATGATTCAACTATATTTTGTAACTGTACCAAGATGTAAAGAACAATATTTGAAGAAATACATTTCTCCAGTAAAAATAAACTTGAGAAACATACACCTCTCATCAAATTGTCACAATTCCTAGTGATGGGACCCAAAAGCAGACCGGGACTGGTAGGTGGTGAAAAAAAAAAGAAGTATTTATTGGTGACAGGTGATGGTGGTAACAAACGTGCAGGTCGGTGGTGAGGGTGGTCAGGCGGGAGTGAACGGGTTCCAGAGGCTGCAGAGGCTGAAACAGGACCAGGAGTCCGGTCACAAAAATAAAGAAACAATTTGCAAAGCGAACAGGGTGACTAGAGATATACTACAAATCCAGGCACTAAAGCGCAACGTACTGGTACGTCTAACGATCCGGCAGGGACTGGATGTCAGGCCACAGGTTAAGTAGAGTGATAACGATGATCAGGAGCAGGTGAGTAAGGGAAACAAGCTCAGGGGGGTGGGGTCGTGACACAAATGATCAACATTACATATGCAAAGTGGCCCATTATGACAGACAAAAGATTTCATTTATATGTGAAAGCTGCAGATCTTCTACTGGCCAATCATACCTGATCATGGGCGGAGATTAGACCGAGGAGACACCTTAAAGCTCCATAGAGACTACAGAGCGAGACTCAACCAGAAAGACTACAGAGAGAGACTCAACCAGAGAGACTCAACCAGAAACAGCAGTAACCAGACAGAGGACCAACCATAAAAAAACAAGCTTCCAGAGACTACATAGAAGATCCAGAGAGACCAGACAGAGACCAAAGAGAGAGCAGAGTTATGGAGACACATCACTGTGACACATGTGGGAAGAGCCTTTCTTCATCCAGTAGCCTCAAGAGGCACATGATGATCCACACTGGAGAGAAGCCATACAGCTGTGACCTGTGTGGTAAAACCTTTAGCCGTGCTTGCAATTACAAAGATCACTGCAGGATCCACACTGGAGAGAAGCCCTACAGCTGTGACCTCTGTGGTAAAACCTTTAGACAGGCTGCCCACTTCACAGCTCACCGAAGGATCCACACTGGAGAGAAGCCCTACAGCTGTGACCTCTGTGGTAAAACCTTTAGCCGTGCTATCAATTACACAAATCACCACAGGATCCACACTGGAGAGAAGCCCTACAGCTGTGACCTCTGTGGTAAAACCTTTCGCCGTGCTAGCAATTACACAGTTCACTGCAGAATACACACTGGAGAGAAGCCCTACAGCTGTGACTTTTGTGGTAAAACTTTCAGTCAGGCTGCCCATTTTAGAATTCATAGCAGGATCCACACTGGAGAGAAGCCCTACAGCTGTGACCTCTGTGGTAAAACCTTTAGCCGTGCTAGCACTTACACAGATCACCGCAGGATCCACACTGGAGAGAGGCCCTACAGCTGTGACCTCTGTGGTAAAACCTTTGGCCGTGCTAGCAGTTACAAAGAACACCTCAGAGTCCACACTGGAGAGAAGCCTTACAGCTGTGACCTCTGTGATAAAATCTTTAGACTGACTGGGGATTTGACAGATCACCGCAGGATCCACACTGGAGAGAAGCCCTACAGCTGTGACCTCTGTAGTAAAACCTTTAGGCGTGCTAGCAATTGCACAGCTCACCGCAGGATCCACACTGGAGATAAGCCCTAGAGCTGTGACCTTAATGGGCCAACCTTTAGCCAGGCTGGCAATTTAAGCGCTCACTACAGGACCCACACAGGAGAGAAGATCTAAGCGGCACACACTGACTATTTATGTCAAACAAACTGTATACCTATTGAACAGTTTATGCATATCTATGATAGAAAAACCCAAGAGGGTGAAGTTGTCCCAGCAGTCACCATCTGAGAACTTCTGTAGGACCCACAGCTGGAAGAACTACTGGCCTGCACCTACTGGGACAGCACATGCAGTAACACCAGATCTACAGACCAACATGACAGGATACAGGGAAGATACTCTACCCCTGTAACAATGGAGGGGAAGCTTGAGTCAGACTGGGTAGATTCTTGGTAAAAAATGACGGAAACCTTTCAGTTTTGAAGGACACAGTTGTAATTTAATAATAAAAAATAAAAAAACATCAAAATGCTCAATATTCATTGATTTTGTTTCTTATTTTATGCATCACATTCCAGTAATACTTTTATTGTTGTGTAATGTATATTTACAGGGTTTACAGAGATTGTGCATGCAGTGATCCAACATGTGTTAAGATATTCCCTTGTCTTGCAAAGGATTCACACTTGGCCCAATTGTGTCTATACTAAAGGACTTTAAGGATTTCAGCATCACCCCCCTAGGCTTTGGAAAGACCTGTCTGAGGTCTATTACAATATTTAATTCACTGTACATCACCGTAAATACACCAGAGTGCATATCGAAAGTACAGCAGAAGATCAAGAACCAGCAAGACAGACATAATTTATTCCTTACTTTTTTATTGTTGTTTACTATATTATAGTGTTTATAGTTGTATAGTCGTTGTCATTGATTTTCTAATTAAAGTCTTCATTTTGACACCATACTTTGTCAAGTTCCTCTATGAATACAATGATCTACAATGTAATACATAATTTTTTGTTAAGTTTGGCAACTTAAGTGTTCAGATACACAACTCATAAATTAACTCTCTTTTAGAGTTCTCTCTTTTACATTTACATTTATGCATTTATCAGACACTTTCATCCAAAGCGACTTCCAAGAGAGAGCTTTACAAAAGAGCATAGGTCACTGATCATAACAACGAGGTAGTCCCAAACATTGCAAGCAGTCAAAACATGAAACATACATTGTGAAAAAACGAAACAAGTGCCAAAAGGGAAGACCCATAAGAGCATTCAGTTATACAAGGTACAAATTAAAACAACAAGAACCACAAAAAGTGCAGGACTGTACCTGTAGAAGAACAATCAACAGTAAAATATTTCACAGCGAGTACAAGACTTAACTTCGTTATATCTAACCTACAAGAGCAACAAGTCACTCAATAAGAGTCATTGTGATCCTGGATGAAACTAACATCAAGTCCCGGATGTTGTAGAGGGTAAATCTACAAGACTGGGAGACTGCAGCAAAGTGGGCCGTGAGGGAGAGGCCTTTTAACCCTTGTGTTCTCCTAGGGTCATTCTGACCCATCAGTCATTGTGACCCACCGTCGTCAACAAAGTGAAGCATTTTCTTTTAACCATTGAGCTGTCTCAGACCCCCCACATTGCGAAGGTTAAAAAAAAAATGCTTTTGTATTGGGTAAAATTGGGTAAACACAACGATGGTTCGTTATGAATCTTTTGGTCATGTGACCCGAAGGCAGCACAAGGGTTAAGAGAATCATTGAGTGTCCCAGCTGTGAATGATTTTATGAGGCAAGAAAAATTCATTTTAAGTAGGTGATCAATATTTTCATTTCATTGAAAGCGTTGGGAACGTTATTTTAAAAAAGTAATTGGGTGTGCTTGCCTTCGGCACGAGCACAACCTTTGTTCTCTCACACTCTCTTGTTCTTTGAATCTTTATTCAGCATCTTCTTCTATTTCTTCCGCGACACCTTTCAGCACCTTCAAATCTTCAGCTATTAAAACCGTTCTATCAAAAAATTCAGCAGTTTAGGCTATGACTGCTATATGTTTTCAGCTTTGTACCTCTTATGCTTGAATTAATATAAATCAATATTCATCAAATTTTTTACATGGTTTTCCAATAGCTTTTTCTTTCAAATCCTCTCAAACTTCTTAAAACTTCTTCAACTTCCAAATATTTCTTCTTCCTCAATCCTTCAGCTACAGCCACCATTTAAACTTTAAAATGTTGACAAAACCCTAAACTATTTTGAAATAATTCAGCTATTAATATCTATTAAACTATTTTCAATATCACAGATTATGTTTCATGACTTTGAAACCGTTTCTGAGATTTACATGGGTGTGTACGTGAAAGGCTAGAGTGCAGACTGAAACGCTTAGAGTGGAGGGGAGCTTCGGATGTTGTTGAAAAAATATTTATAGTTTGCCAGCATTGCCACAATTCGTGGCATGCTTCGTTTTTGGATCAATGGATAGCTCATTTTGTGCTGGTCGTAGACAGTTGTCTGTGGAATCCAAAAGACACATTTGTTCAGAGCCCCACAAAAGCGAGACAAAGTCCAACTCTCGCCCCATAGAATCCAATGCAAATCTGGTGACAAATATGTCAGAGAAACAAAAAAAAACAATATTTAAAAACTGCAGGTAGAGTCGTATTTCTGACCGCACAGACATATAAAGGACATCTCTGGTTTTGGCAGAGACTTGGGTCTCGGAAAATATCTTTATTTTTTGGATTGGACGTACAGTTTTGCGTCTAGGTTAACTTGTTTGAGGTGTGGATGCTAGGTACATTTCTGTTATTCTCTCTTCCCTTCATCTCGCTTTACTTCCTAACATATATTTCAGGCCTTTTGAAACCTGAGCAAATGATTTTCTACTACATTTTCAAATTCTTCTGAATTATTTCTCTTTTTGCATTTTTCTTCTCTTTTCTGTAGTTTTATGCCTTCGTCCAGCTCCAGCCCCTTTCAAAAATACCTTTCGGGCGCTTAAACTTCAGTTTATAACTATCTACCAAATTGTCACTATTTTCAGCTTTTTTTAGCATGGTCAGCTATCCCCATTTAGGTTTTCAGCATTCTCACTGCTGTTTCACAGGAACAGCCTTTTCTAGTTATTGTTTATTTTCGCCTCCCTAAGCCTCAGTCAATATTTGGACTACATAGACAACATCGGTGTCAAAAGGTTCGTCTTGGTCGATTGCGATTGCATACCCGGCAGATGAACGAAACATTGATCCGAAAACACGGTTGGGAGGTGAACGATTCGTTCATCTGCCGGGTACGAGTCTTTGGATTGTTTTTCACATGACCTGCATAGGCTCAGTACTGGTAGCTAGCAAAAACAGAAACGATTAGTTCATTTTGACTGGGTCTTCAGATACGGATCTTTGGATCATTTTTCACGTGACCTGCATAGGCTCAGAAGAGGAAACAGAAAGGATTTGTTTAGTTCACTTTCGCGTGACTAGGTTTACTAAGACGAGAATGATATTCGTTCACAAGTAATAATTACAGGTTTTGTTATTCACTTTTTTGTAGGCTACTTTACTTATAGTTCAGTGCAGCGTAATTGTTTTCTGTGATAATAAATGACCATTTCAAATAATACAAACTCAATTCAATTCAATATTTATTTGTCATTGTCATAAACGACAAAAATCTGTTTAGAGCATGCAAACACTGCATAGTTTGAACTTTCATGATACATTATTTTAATGCAGGATTTTTTTTTAATAGTATCTGCTGGTGTACATACACTAACATGAGAATATGATACGTGTTTGCAGTGGACAGATTTAGGCCAGGGAATTGGCTATAAAATGTTGAGCATGAACCCCCGTTGAAATGAACGAATGACTCGAAAAAAGATTCATAAATTTTGCTGAACGAGATACGAAGAACCGAATCAGTAAAATGATCCGAACTTCCCATATGGTGTTGCCTAACGTGGATAAAAAAAAAACGGAGCATGTGAGTGAGAATGATACGGACATGAATTTCGACACCAGTGGCTCGAAGAATACCCGACCCAGTCTCATACTTCTGCGTATCTATGACACAGGTTTACATTTCTATTTTGCATGCCATATATACGCCAAATCCCTGTTTTACGTGCAGCTTGTAGGTAAATTCATCCTATTCATTTTTATCAACATAAAATGTATCTATCACACGCAGAACGTCATCTACTCTTTATCGATGATACGTCATCATTTGGACTCTTTACCGAACCATTACGGAGATTCACGATCTCAAGGCTTTTTTAATACTTTATTTGTGGGAGAATTTTCACCTCAAACACCTTCAAATAACAAACATCAATTATTATTTGCCACCACCACCACCACCAAGCAGCATTTTTGTAAATAAAAATAAGAAAAAATATATAACACACACAGGTAACAGGCTGGGTAGGTAAATAGATATAATAGAACCGCGCGCATCGCTGAAAAAAGCGATAGAGAACATCAGTGGCCAGAATTCTTGCATGTAAATTCGCCTATGTAACCGAATAAGTAGAATATTAGATAAAAGTCACATAAGTGACTATATATATATATATATATATATATATATATATATATATACATATATATATTAGTGCTGTCAGTTTAACGCGTTATTAACGGCGTTAACGCAAACCCAAATTAACGGCGTCAATTTTCTTATCGCGCGATTAACGCTCTTTTTGGCCTTGCAGACTTTGTAGTTTTTTTCACATGCTGTTGCAACAATTACCGACTTTAGAAAAACTACAACACCACACCGGATCTAGCTAGACCGGAAACAAAACAACAGGCGCGCCACAAACACAGCCGGCTAAAGAGAAACAAACACTTGTTTGGCTTGCGAGCCGGCTAAAGAGTAGTAGCAGAGCCCGTTTACGGATATTAGACATTCTCTTGTAGTAGGCTAACGTTACGTTTTGAGTGGATGGCGAGTGCGAGATGCCGAAATGGATGCCAATAAGATTCTGAATGGAGAGTTTACTTTTAAAAAGTTGCCAAATGGTTCCATTGATAAGACCAGTGATCTGTGTGTTTTGTCGTTGTAAACTGAGCTATCATCGCAGCACGTCCAGTCTGAAATACCACTTGATGGCCAAGCACACAGCTGATGCGAATTCTCCGCCCCCTCGTCAAAGCCAGGCGATTGCAATGTTGTTTTCAATAAAAAAAATATTGGCACGAAGCAATCCGAACCACTTTTCCATGTTGATAAGAGCATTAAAATTTGAAAAAAAGAATGTGACAAAAAGAAATCAAGGGACATTGAGAATAGATTAAAATGTGCGATTAATTGTGATTAATCGTGAGTTAACTATGACATTAATGCGATTAATCGCGATTAAATATTGTAATCGTTTGACAGCACTCATATATATATATATATTACTGAACCGGCCGCACAAGCTGGGACAGCCCAGTGTGTCCCGTGAAGGGCTCTCACTAGAAGCGTTGCTGGACGGACATTGTCCGTTTCTCTTAGTGTTTAAAAGATTGAAAGGAATAGACTCATTGCTTGAGTGGGCAACTATGTTGATAAATTATCCTGATTTTTATCCATAAATTAAACCAGTTCCAGTGATGAAGCAATAAACCAAAAGAGGGTGTAGTATTTGTCTTTGATACATCACCCCCCAAGCCATGTTACGGTTCCATGGAAAGGGAAGTTCTCGTGTGAAGCCCTTTTCCTTGGTATCAATGTGTCTCTACTGGATGGCCTCGATGGCATCACTTCAGAACATGTTTCTCTAAAAAACTGTTCCAGTGATGAAGCAATAAAGCAAAAGAGGGTGTGGTATTTCTCTTTGATACATCACCCCCCAAGCCATGTTATGGTTCCATGGAAAGTTCTCGTGTGAAGCCCTTTTCCTTGGTATCAATGTGTCGTTAAGATGGGTTCCATTAAAGTTAATAACTCCCTAATCAGAATCAGAATTCGGTTTATTTGCCATGTAGGTTTACACAAACACATAATTTACTGTGGCAGAAAGGTGCAAACAATAAACACAGTCATGTTTGTGGTATAGGCCAATCACCCTACGTCACACAACTGTCAAGCAGGCTCAACTGCTTGCATGTCAGTTGCAAAAGAATGTCGATCAGGTCATCATATTTCTCTGGCCACTGGATTGCAGGGCTTGATATTAACTTTTGGACAAATACATTTACGTTTCACTTGTCTATGCACAAAAGTCACTTGACCCCGATACCCTTAAAAAGCCTGACCAAGTGATCGGCAAAACTAGCCTGGTGCCAGTTTGAACAAATCAGAAAACAAATCAGAAAAATAATCTGACCAGCTGGCTAAAAGCAGAATTCACATATCTCTTGAAAGCTGCCCCGTTCGACTTTTTAGATTTAGAATTGACTGTAAAACTGTAAAATTATGAACTTTGTGACATTCAGTGCTTGAAGTGGAGAAAAAAAAGTGCCGGTACTCTCTTGCATTGGCAAATCATTATGGAATTTTAGATTTCTACAGTGAAAAACAAAAATTGGATTGCTGGTACAACATCTATTGTTAGCCTATTTATTAACAACATAAATGCATAGCCTCGGGAACAAATTTTATCAAGGGGGTGGCTTAATGTTGCGGGGCGGAAGGGACGGACTGGGAGTAAAAAAAGGTCCTGGACTTTTATCCCGACCAGCCCACCAGAACCGGCCCCCGTATAGCTATATAGCTATAGGCATATGCCACCACAGCTGCCTGCTAATGCATGCATAATCTGTGTTTGATGTGATGCTAGTTTGAGAATTCGATACTTAGAGGCCAACTTTTTTTGCCTTTATTTGAGCGCAAAATAGTTTTTTGAGCCATGTGTAAAATAAAAATGGCTGTTTTTTAATTGGTAAAACTTTGTCTAGTGAAAGACAAGTCATGTCTTTTTTCTCTTTATTTCTCAGCCCAACCCTTACGTTCCTTATCCTCGTTTTCCATCGTTATTCTTCTCCCGGTGTTCCCGATGGCCAGTCCGCTACGTACCGGCCCACTTCAAGCACTGGTGACATTACGTGAAGACATGGTTGCCGCTCGACTACGCGGTCTGTACCGGGCGACATTCTCACTCAAATTTCAAGACTTTTGTGAGCCAAATAAAAATTCTGATGTGACAGATCAATGGGTAATCGCTTTCTCTCTTAAAGGCTGTCCTCTTCCACCCTTTTGGTCTTTTAAGTCAAACTATTTGTACAATTCGTGTGGTCCTTTTGCCATTTAAAATGCTATCCTTTCCCAGTTTTCTGCAACCACATTGCGCGCGCATCCCGAATGTTTACAAACAAACAAGGGCGTAGGTTTGGTCTCAGACTTGGTGGGGACATCCACTTATCAACCCCCCCGCGATAATGAGACTGTAACGCTGAACAACAAAATGTTTTATTATCATAAACCTCACCTGAAGCCCTGATGCTGTTTCCTCAGCCTGCTCTGCATCTGGAGTGTTTTCATGCTGTCTTTCCTGCATACAAAATGATTCATTCGTTTTGTAGCCTATCCTATGGCTAGCAAGTTTAACCATATTGTATACAGTGTTATTTGGACATTAATAATCAAATAATGATTCATTATATTTGAATAACCAACAGTGTTAACTTTTTCACATTGCCAACAGTTTTTTCCAGCACCTGTCTAGCAATGCAGTCAGTGCCGCTGCTAGCCATTTGGGTGCCCTACGCATAATTCCTTTATGATGCCCCCACCACCACCACCACAGCTGCCCTGTCAATGCATCCACATTCTGTGTTTGATATGATGCTGGTTACGGAGTTAATGCGAGCGTGCAAAGCGCCCGAGCGAAATTTGGGGGGCTTTATTTGAGTGCATGATGTAATTTTGTCTCTTAATTTATCAGCCCCACCCTTACGTTTCTTAGCATGTTTTTCCAAATAAATTATAAACATTTAAAACTGAAAGCATGCAGCCAAGGAGCTCTCCACCTTTATTACTCATTTAAAAACGATTTGATCAATCGAATATAAAAGCATCATAGAATGTACAGTAAAGTAACATCTAGCTGGCGTCAGTTATTTCAAATGCATAGATAATGTTTAACAGTAAAATCTAAATTTAGTTTGCACCTAACATATTTGAGTGTGCTAAAATTAGCAATATTGTCAGCTAGTTCGAGGTGTATGCATAGGCTAACTATAAGTTAGCAGCATATTTCCCGTATTTAACAATAATTAAACATGGACTTAGCTGAAAGTGATGCACGGGCATCATCTTGCAGTTTATTTCTTTTTCTGCCCCTGACTCCTGTTGTCTTTTTGAGGTCATTTTCGAAAAGTTTACCTAGCATACTGTCAAAGTTCGTCAGGCCACTGAGATAGAAAAGGGCACCCACGGCGAGCTTGGAAAGTTGAGTTTGTATTTGTTTTTTGTTGGGTGGGGGTGGGGAGGGCACCATCCTAATGTTTTTTGAGCAATTAAATATATCTCTTATTTTGCCTGTTTTGTGATAAACATGCCTAAAAGGTGCGTAATATTTATATAGGTCTACTGAAATAATATCGTCATTATAATTATAATAACTATGATGAATTTTCAGTTGGCAAATGTTTGGTGCCCCCTCAGGACTTGGTGCCCTATGCACAGCGCGTAGTGCGCGTTATGGGAGCGGCGGCACTGTCTGGGCGGGCAAAGCAGAGAGAAGGGCGGTAGCCTGGCTCGTTGTGACATCACAACAAGGAGATTTTCAAACCAAGCGTTTGAGCCTTCATTTTCTCAAAGGCATAGAAAAATACCCAGGGCTTGGTTTACACCTATCGAAAATTCTAGCCACTGAGGGACCAAAGGCAGGCTAGGGGAACTCATATTAATGTTAAATAACGTCCTAAAGTGAAGTTTTCATGTCATGTGACCTTTAAAACCTACCTTTTAACCAAAGCATTTAACACATTTTTTTTTTCAGAAGGGTTTTACAACTTTTAGTAGTTATATCATTGTTTTGATAGATTTGCTTTGGATTCCCGCAAAGATTGCGGCTTGTGTTTGACTTGCACTATTGCTTATGTGTTACATTTTATTTATTTTGTTGAGTTATTGTATTTTGTTGAGTTACATTCTTCTTTTATTTGTATTATTATTATTATTTGTATTATTATTATTATATCTTGTTTATTTTGGAGTTGTTATTATTATAATTTAAAAAAACATTATTTTTGTTTTTTATTTCATTTTATTGGGAAACCACAAATACTGTGGAAGAGTGTGTTTGTTATATGTTTGGAAACTGCAAGTGCAGCTTGGATCTAAGACGGATTCGAGAAACCGCAGATAGAGTGCGGCTAGTCTGGTTTGTTATATATTTTAGTTCTATTACTTTTATCACTTATATGATTGTTTTTGTTGATTTTATGTAAAGCACATTGAGCTGCAATTCTTGTATAAAAAATATGCTATATAAATACATTTATTAAACTTAACTACGGTACGTGCACCTTTTGATTTTTCTGACTATTCGTCCGCTTGGCCGTAATTTTACGGATACCCCTTGTCTGTGATTGGTCCACAATTGGTTCCACACACAATAACGTCAGGTGGCAGGATTTCAAAAATGTTGCTCCACCTACTTTTCTGGCAGTGAATTGTTTTCAGCACCCACTAGTCTGCGAACGCAAACTGTCATGAATATTTTTTTCAAGCTTGTTGTTTGGCCAACCAATGTCAACATGACACGCACGCTTTTCATTTCGAGTCTTCGGGTCTGTAACTCCCAGAGCCCCAGACATGACTTCTGAAATTTGTGGTCACGAAATTCTAATTCGTGGCCACGAAATGCTATTTTGGGGATAACGACGTAGCCTAACTATATTGCGGGCTGTTCTGCTATACCTGTGTGGGGCTACACAGAGCAAGCTAAAGGTGCAGTCATGGACAGAGATGATTGTATTATATTTTAGGCTGGTGAATGACCGTGGTAAAGTTGGTTTGAAGTTGGATTTCAGATATTCGGACGCCCAGTATTTTGTTATTTTAACCGGTGTTAGCACCTCTACGACCGGCCGCTAAGCCAATGCATAAACAACGCGTATGTTTAGGGACCATCAACAATTCAACACATTTCAAAAGTCAATAGCTTCTCAACAACATGAACTAGGAGCGTCAAAATAATGTTAAACTGTTGAAGATGTATGCATTCATGCTGCCTTTATTTTGTTCATTTTCATCTCAAGTTATAATATTTGTTATTCTTTATTCAAAATAAACCTTCAATGTTCAATAGCTTTTTGGTCATGAGACTTATAATCCTCAAATTCATTTCAGTGTTCACTGACTATGCATATATATATATATATATATATATATATATATATATATATATATATATATATGATGTATTTTTTTTATATATTCCCTGAGGAGCATGCCCCGAACCCCCGAGAGGGTTTGGATCCTTGTCACCTTTTTCATCCCTGATGAGTTTGCACCCCTCAAAAAATATGGGGAAAGATATTCATTTGAACCCCCCAATGTCTAAACCATGGTTACGCCCTTGTCATACTTTCTGTAAGTTTTGTCGCATTGACATTGACGTGAGTAGTAAGGGGAAAGGGGCTTTAAGCATGCCTACAATACGCAACTGCACAAGGATAATGCTAGGTCAGCCGGGTACTCTGCTTTACTCCACAACACAACCCCCCCCCCCCCCCCCCATCAATAACTTTTTGGGATTGTCCTCCTTTTTGACCCTTTGTCCTCCTTTTTGGACCCAAGTGTCCTCTTTTTCAGGGTCATGGTTCTGGTCACCCTAAACGTAACACAAAACACAAGAACAAACCAGACAGACGAGGAAATCATGCTCAACGGCAGAGGTGTTTTTGTTAGACATAAAACTACTGGCCCCTAATTCATATCCCTTTTTTCTTTCAAGCTTGCTGCGCTCAATGCACTACTAGAAACTCCCCTTGCGTAACCCACTATACAACAGTTCAGGGACGTAAGTTTGATATCAGCTTTGGCAGGGACATCAATAGCTAATGCAAGCGTGTACATTTTTTTCGCATTCATTTGAGTGCAAATAGCCTACTGTTTTTTGAGCTTCATCTAATTTTATTTTTATGTTTTAGTCGAAATAAGATGATAGGTAGGCCTATCATTTAGAAACTATCTTTAGTTTTGTAATGTTTTCTTAGCCTACTTCAATTCTGACTTGTGTGGCGAGTCAGACACCATTCCAGAAAGCAGGTTATGTGACATACCCGGGTAAATTAACTCCCCAGCTGACACCCAGCGTTGGAGCAACATTGCTGGTGAGTTAACTTACCCAGTTTTGTTGCATTATCTGCTTTCTGGAGTCTAACTATGCCCCTGCTCAAGGTGATGGCGTTGTGACACCTACAGAAAATTCTATTCATTGTATGTTCCAGGAGAGAGCATACTTTTCTCAGTTCAGATCGCTTGCAAACTCACCCTGGATCTAAGACACTTCGCAGAAGTGAAATCGTAGCTATGGTAAGGTTTTAAATGTGTATTCAAGTTGTAGGCCTACACGTGATATTCATAAAGCACTGATGAAAATGCTAGATCTACAACTGAGAATGACCTCAATCATGATTTGCCTGTTTTCAGGAACTTGAGCTGAAGAATGTAGAGCTGAGAGCTGGGGACACGTTGAAGGTGAAAGGGAAGATTCTGGATATGGCTGAGAGGTAGGAGCAACTCAACCAATACTTTTAAACCTCACTGAGAGTTTAACAACAAAACAAACTTCTACCATCACGATTGTACTGTATTCTATAACAACAGACCAGCAGTTTGTATCTTTGATATTTGCGTGAAATGCACCATACTGAGTGAATTTACCCCTGAAAACATGGGCTCTTCTGTCCTGTCAGGTTCCAGATTGACCTTGGCTGTGATACTGATCACCTGGCTTTGCACTTTAACCCCCGTTTCCATGACAACACCGATAACTCTGTGCTTGTGTGCAACTCGAAGATTGCAGGCTTATGGGGAGACGAAAAGAAGACCCACAACCCTTTGCAGAAGGGCTCTACTGTCAAGGTGAGCAGAGGGAGGAGGATCTGTGGGGAAGAATAGCGAAATGAAAAGGAAGTGCTTGCATAGGAAGTTTGGTTACAAAACAATGCAATTACTCTAGTGGAACTATGTTATGATAACATTAAGGTTATTCAGCAGAGGAAATTCTATAGTATCCCTTCTGATTCTGATATATCACGCTAATCACATTAGGTGCGTGTATAAAGGGATCAGCCTACACTGTGATGCTATGCTAACTGAGTAGTAGTAAACCAAACTAATACAGAGTGTGAGCCACACTAGGTCATCATCAGAGGCTAACGCATTCATTGATATGGATATAGGGTGGATACCTGAGGAAAACTATTAGCCACGGCATCTGAAAACCAGTTTATAACTAAATGTGTAATCATTCTAACAATGTACTAATGTCTTCACCCAGATTGTTCTAAAGATGGTAGAAGACATGTTTGAGGTGGAACTTCCTGATGGTCATGAGATTCAGTTCCCCAACCATGAGAGCCTGGATATCTGCTACGTCCGGATCAAAGGGGACTTTCAGCTCAAGTCCTTCAAGATCTGCTAGGAGAAGCTACAGAGCTCTGCTATGGAATACAGCCATTTGTTTGTGTTGATCCAGTAAGGTAGAATGAGACTACATTGTTAGAACTGGATCAGATCAGTGCAAGTGCCATTTTTGGTTTTTATAATGTTCCTTGTCATAAATAAAAACATTTTATTTATTGGGTTCAAAGAAGAATGAGTTTATTCAAATAGTTTGGGGTTTCTAACAATTTTGACAAGACGAACCACATCATGAATCAATTCACATGAAATATTTAGAGACATATTATTTTAATTTCAATAAAACACAAGTCCATAACAACCGATCTTCATTGCAATGTTGTATGTTCCCCTAGATATTAACAAATGTAAAGATTCACATATATTATCCACATAACCTTCCTTTCACTCTGGACTTTATTACCCAATGATGCAGGTAAGGACTCTCAATGCAAAAACAGGACCAAAAGAGCAAATTTTTGTATGTAAATATAAATAGTATTTCTACTTTTCAAGAAGATAAGTTCAGATATATCAGCAGTGATGCTCTACTCAGCATACGTTGGAGTTCCTTGGTTTCCAAGGAACACTCTCATTTGTCAATTTTGAAAATATTAGCCTTATCATAAATAAATTCACGTGAAATATTTAGATCATTGCTCACCATGTTTAAAGAATAATGTTACATTGCTCATCTTACATTTGATCATACAGTCACTCTATATTACATACTGGGGAGTCAGCATTGGACCAGCAGTTCTATAGTCTTTCCAAGGAATACTTCATAAATGAATTCACATAAAATATTTAGAAACATGCTATTGAAGACATTTCTATTAAACAAATGGTATAACAACATATATTGCATTGAAATTGTATTTTTTCACCAAACATCCATACTGTTTATATACATTTTTACTTAATGGATTTTGTTACCCTGCAGTCTGTGACTTGTGTATGCAACACAAAAAAATGTAAAGAGAGCAAATATTTATAATTTGTATGTAAATAGAAAGGGAGTTTCTATGTATCATCCCTGATTAATTTGGTTGTTCATATTAACATTGGGGTTTTCTTGAATAAATGTTGGGGTTCCAATCTCAACACAGGTTCAATATTTGTTTAGATTTTCTTCAAGCTTTCAATAGCTTGGGCTTTAGTGTACGTCCTCCATTCACTAGGAATTTTACCCCAGCCCTGAAATTTCTTTCCATAGTAGTTTTCCAGGTCTTCTTGAAATCGACACACAAACCACTTCCAGTATGGCAGTTCAGAGAGGTCAGGGGTGATGCTCCAGTCAGCGTATTTTGTACCACCAGTTCTATACTGTTTAAAAGGAATTGACTTATCAGAGTCATGGTTCGGATAAAAATGACAATCACTTGCAACTGAAGATGTGCAGAAACTGGTACAAAGTTGTTCTGTGCCTTCGAAGTGCCATCCAGTGAGTCCATAGGGCCGATGGAAAGAGACACTGTGATCTACCCCCTGATGCTCACTCATGGTGTTGGTGCAGATGGCCTTGCAGAAAGGACACTGTACCCAGCAGCAATCACAGAAGTGCTTGATCAGAATATCATCTGGCCTCACCCGGAAGTTCTCCATTTTGAGTAGAGACACGTCACTGAAGTTTTGGTTTATCTCCTTGACTTTGATTTTAAGACCATCTCTTACCACCTCTTCAAGAAAGTCAACTGTAGTAATGGCACCCATATCTACATATGTGTTGTTCTCAAATTTCAGCTCATCTTTCAGGTAATTGGAAAATTCTTTCAGCCACATTGTGGTGTCACCCATCTCAGTTGTGACTCTTTCAGTTGCATTGTGCACAGCATGGTTCACACAATGTTCTTTGTATTTTATATTACCTTTGATAATGGTGAGAGTTTTGACATCATTTTCTGAGAAGATGTATTTGTTTATAGTCTCTCTTATAAATGATTCAAAGTGTGTCTTTGGACTCTTAATGTAGGTGATGTAACTGTCAAAGTTTTCCTTCTCCGCTAGCAACAACAAGATGTGTTTCTCTAAGTTAGACCTGTTTCCACTGAATGGTGGGTAACTGCTTTGCATTTCTTCAGCCAAATCAATGGCTGTTTTGTCATAGATGGCTTGAACCATGGATTCTTTCAATTGATTGCAAATGATTTCACCAAGGACAGTCACATATGATGCACCTTTATAAAAGCTTTGGAAAATCGTGTAGTACTGTGGTTTTTTTCTGTCCAAGTAAGTAAGTGCATCATTATTGTTTTTGAATTCCCTGTGGGACTTTGACAAAAAATGTTCTGCATGTCCACATGCATGGAGTAACAGATCCACAGTGAATGTTTTTTTGAGAACATAGTTCTTTTTTGTTGATTCAAAATCCTTCACTCTTGTTTGGACATGAACAGCTATGTTCTGCAAATAACTGTCATTGTAGCCTCTCGTGGCTGTGGGCGCCTCCATGATCATGTTTTTTGTTTCTTTTACAACATCATTGATGAAGGTTGTAAGCTGCTCTTCTTCTGAATATGTCAGATGGTTCACAAAGTCATAATTTTTCACTGTCTTATTTCCTGAAAAACCAATTCCCAGGAATTGTTTGAAAGTACCCCATAGACTGGTTTTGTGGGATAGCCTGTGTTCATCTTGTGTATTCATTTAATCTTTAGGGCATTGATTTAAATCTGGGTGCTTTCTTAAGATTATGTATTGAGAATAATTTCCCAAATTACATATGTTTGAGTACAACTTGCTTGTTCTACGCTCATGTACAAGAGCAGGTTCATTACCAATCTCTACAATAACATGAATTATTCTTTCAGCTATATCAATATCCTTGATGGCAGGGGTGTCATTAGTTAATTCAACCACCCACTCTTCCCAAACACTATCGAACTCCTTATGAAGTTGATCTTCATCCATTGCCTCGACTTTCAGTTTCAATGCAACCTCTTTGCTCTTTTGAAAGAGTTTGTCTTCATAGAGTTTATTTTTTTCATCCAGCTTGTGGCGGGCCTCCCTCTGCTGAATAACCTCCTCCAACTTCTTTTTGGACCCCCTCACAAGTTCTTCATGAAGCTCACCTATTTTGCATTCAAATCTTCCTTGCCACTGAACCAATATGTCTTTATCTCTCTCCTCCTCAAAGTGCTTTTTCATGGCTTCGTGCACTTTGTCACAAGTCTTCCTCATTTCTGCTACAAGGTAAGATTGGTCAACTTTGTAGAGTTTTCCATTTTCAATTCTGTTGTAAAGTTGGTTTTCAATGGTCAGCATTGCACTCCTGAGTGCCCAAGTCCATTTTCCATACTGAACCTCAAGTTTTCGGTACACTGCGATTTCAAGTGTGTTTTTGAAACTAAAAACAAAGTTTTCATTCAGCAGTGCATTCCAAAGATCTTCAACTCGGGTCTGGAATGCTGATAACTTCGTGACAATTGACTCTGAAGTTTTGGACAGAATCATGTTCTTCAACTCCTGTACATTTTCACTGTAACGTGGATTGGGTGGAGCCATTGGTGGGCTGCCCTCCCAAAGCTGGGAAAAATATTTAACGTCTCTTTTTATGTCAAAGGTAATGATTTCACTGAAGCACTCTGCATCACACCCCTCTTCTTTGGCTGCCAACTGAGTCATCTCATCCAGTTTCTCCTGTAGGCGCCTTTTGCCTTCCATGTTTTTCTCTCCAGCAGTGATGTCTCCGACGTTCTGATGCACAAACACACAGCTTGGAGAGAGTCTGACCTTCTTCATCCTCATGAAGGCCTGGACAGCAATCTGTAGGATGTCCTGCATCTCTGCTGGGTTCTCTCCAAAGATGTTAATCAAGGTCATGTTTCCAAGGCCAATCACAAATGTTGCCAGCTCATTGTCATGGTGAACGGTTGCCTTTCCTGCAAGTTCGAGAGCCCTGAGTCCTTCAGTGTCAATAACAAGAACATAATCAAATGGAAAGTCTTTTTTCATCTCTTTTGTTAACCTCACAAGCTGCATGAAAGCACCTCTGGTGCACCTTCCAGCACTAACGGCAAATTGCAGTCCGAACATTGCATTCAGCATTGTAGATTTCCCAGTGCTTTGGATTCCTAAGATAGACAGAACAAAGACTCTGGGATCATTTACTTTCCTAATGACCTCATCCAAAACACTCTTGATCCATGTCAAAGGCACATGACCTGCATCCCCATCCATCAGCTCCATTGGATGTCCAGATATCATAAGATCTGCAGCCATCTCAGGAAGGTAAGACAAGTTCATCTCAGCTATTCGCCCTCTTGTAACAGACACATGTGCTTCATAAATTTGTCCCACTTCCCGCCAGATATGCTCAAAGCCAACAGTTGCCGATTGCAGCTTCTCAGATATATCTTCCAATTCCAATTGCTTTTTTTTTAGTTGTACTGATTTGTCATGTTTCTTTTTTAAGGCCAATACCTCTGACCACTTTTCATCGTATCTATGATGAAGCTCTGAGAGCTCATTTGTGGAGAGATCGTCCAACAAGATCACTATCCATTTCAGGAAATACTTTCTCTCTTCTGATTCCAGAGAGCGCAAGCTTGTGAGAAACAACTTCATCAGTTCACTGAAGGATACGTCTTGTTGTTGGTATCGAATTGTGTTCAGTTCATGCTGTTTTTTGCTTTTTTCCGTTTCAACATTTCCCTGAAGGCGATAAAGGTCTTTGTTCTTTCTACACCAGTCATGCCACAATCTATCTTGACATGGAAGGAATGTGTCTTTAATTTCAGAGAGTGCCTTAACCTTAAGCAGATCCTTAATCTCCAAAGCTGCATTTTTTCCAGTTTGGCAAACGTCATCATTTTCATCTAGCCTAAATCCTGACTGTTTTGCCACTTCTTCAAGATTGAAGGATAAAAACAGTGGGGAAAGCGTCTTGCGGATAATATCCGTCAGTTCTTCAGATACCTCTGACTGATTTCTGTCTCTCAAACCAATTCTGTACTTCCCAGTTTGGAACTCAGAAGCAACAACGTCATCATCAGTGAGGAGACAGATGAGAGGTTTGGGAGACATGACAAGATCTTGCACAATTGCTACCCTTTTGTCATCTTTACCAAGACTTGGTAAAAGAACAACATTGACTGAGGAGAATTCAGTCAAAAAGTCCCGTTGCTTTTCATGAACAACAGCATCGCCACGGAGATTACAGAATGCAACACAGTCAGTAAACGCATCATCGGTCTTACCAGCAGGACAGTACCAAGCGATTTCTGCCACACCGTCCATTAGAATGCGGGTTTTGGTGCTGCCAGAGCAGTCTCTATGGAAAAATGTGCTGTGGCGCTGGTTTATCAAGTTGTTCATCAGCTGAGACTTTGATGAAGACACGGATCCGAGTCGAAAGAATGCGATCATTGGGGTCTGTGCTTTATATATGGGCATACTTTTGCTAGTGATCCCATTTAATTTGCTTGTTGATTTCCAGCTTTTTCCAATCTGCCTGAATGTCCAAAGGGGAAACTCAATCTCCTGTGTGAATAGGTCAGGAACAAGCAAAGGCAAGGCATACTGACATGCTGAGAGTTTAGTGACCATGTATTGTCTAAGGAAACTGTCAGAGCAGTGAAATACAGCCATCTGAACATCCATTGGGTGAACATGGGAGTGTTTGTTTGTAGAGTCACTTTGTTCTCTCTCACTGAAAAGAGCATCATAAACATTTGTATCTCTATCAGCAGTTAAAGTATGATTTATGGAATTCATCTCACTTTCGTCTTTTATAACAGGAATGTATCTGGCTCTGTAGTCTAACAGAAACAACTTCTGCAGGAAGGTATGCGCTAACTCCTTCTCTGACCTGGGCTCATGTTGGTGTTTTGAGGATGGTCCAATGTTGAGGAAGTCAGCTGTTGTCAACTTATACTCATGTTTGTGTTGTAGTTGAAGTCTGTCCATCAGTGTCTCTATGTTTGCCTGTAGTTTCTTCTCTGAGTCAACCATGTCACCTGAAGTGTCCTCCATTTGTGGTGTTTTTTCTCCCTTGGAATACAATAAAATACATGTTCACATTTAAGTCATAATATTACAGAAATGTCACTGGAAATACATATATGAAGAAAAAAAAAAAACATTGTCATAACTTTACTTAATCAAGTTATTTTTTTCTTTTTTTTTTACCTTGTCACTGATGTCAATAGCCTTCTCATTCATGTCACCTGATTGATTTGACAAGGGACAAAGACAAGAGAGGAAAAAGATGATTGAATGTATATTCAATGTAACAACTTATTTAACGACAACAATATGGTTTAAATTGATTATGAAAGCATACCTGATTCATCTCTCTTTTCTTGTTCCGTTGTCTGCCTGCTCACTTCATCAAACATTTCTCCACTGTAGCAGCCGGGGGGGGGTTTCAGAGACCATAAGGTTTATTTTGTCTAGCAATGACAACATCTCTAAGGGATCATCCATGCCAGGTTTGCAGGTGTGATATCTATTTCTGCATGTGTCTATCAGATACTTTAAGTCACTGTGGGCTCTCAATTCACATAACACATTACTGTAGTCTTGCTGAATATCACAGGTAAAAACAGGAATGACAAAGGCAAGAGATTTTTCTCCCAACTTTCTTTGGAGCCACTGTGCTCCTCTCCTGAGAGAATCGAAATGCTGACCCAGCGTTGAGAGCAAAAGGAAGGCATGGATTCCCTGCTCATGAGCGACCTGACCAAGGTAACTCTCTAATGACACCTGGTCAACCTGTTCTGTGGTCTGTAAGCCCAGCATATTGATAATAGAGACATGACGGCCACACAAATCATACAGTCGCAGTGCAATCTGTGAGCACCCAGCTGCTGCCACAGGAGTTAACTGTCTGTCATGTGTGAGGAGTAGATTCTGAGAGTTCATCTCTACAGAGCCAGTGTCGCCAATTAACACAACTGTTAATTTAGGTGTCCCTGGAAAAACAACAACATTATATTTACTTATTCGTATGACTTAACTGTCTTATCTGTTTGTAAATGGTTTCATAATGACAAGGATGGAGAGAACAAGTCATCATACCTGTTTGACTAGCATGTGGGGAACAAAAATGTTGAGAGTCACAGCCAATGACAGTCAATTCAGTGATTTCAATAGCCCCGTAATCAATCTGAAAAAAGAATAGCCATGAATTTCATGCATGGTCTCATGTTTAGATGTAATGCTAAATTCAAGATTGTTTTAATACTTGTGTTATTTTACAACCCATTTTGGCTTCTCTGCATAGCATTCTTACCTCTTCTTTGCTGTCAGTGCTAACATCATCCATGGTTCCTTTTTCCTCAAAGATTTGAGGACCAGGGTCTGTGGGCTGTGGCTCAATGAAATCCTGCTCTTGTTGATTGATAGTGACACCAGGTGTCTTCGTTGAGCTCTCATGTTTTGAATCCTCCATGTTTCCTGGATCATCTTTGTGACAAAGAGAAACTGATAAAAACCATGTCTATTTGGGATCTCTGTTATCTGTTTCTATATTTAGCAGTAGCGAACCGTGACTCTTAAACCTTGGCCCTCTGACCTAAATAGCTAGGAGGATGGCTATAGAGAGCGAAAGCTACCCCCAATGCCATAGCAACTGAATGTCATCGTATCGGAAAAGCTCCGACATTAGGAGTATTCAACTCCATGCAGTTTTACATGCAAATACTTGAAACATAAGTCTATGCAGTTTTTATAATGTCAGCAATAGCCAGTATTTTGAAACCTGGTGTATTTTGATTGACTGCATGTACCTTGTGAAGTAAAACCAAGTGTTATTCTTTGACAGAATAATTTAATTTTGAGTCAGATTTCCAGTGTTTTGGTAAAGTCAGTGTGTGCAGAGAAACATGCGTTCTGTCTTGAAATGGAGAGTTAGCATATATTTAACAAAATGTGTTTTTGAGGAGAAAATTATCCATTTGGCCAATTGTGTTGTGTAGGTGTCAGTCTTTGTTAAGAGTTTAGAAAAAGTATCCGAAGTATGGGTAAGCGCTTCTTAGCGATTAAATTTTAGCTGGGGGGAGGGGCGGGTTCCCCAGGGAGCCATACAAGCTAAAATCGCAACTGGTGGGAATGTTCCCAATGTTAAGGAAAGCAACATACAGTATAAGGATAAAAATACCCCCCCCCCTCTCCCACACACACACACACACATACACATGTATCACACTACATAAGCGGAGCTAGTTCAGGCATGGAACTCGGGCAGCGCACGCCATATCAACCATTGCCGTGTTCTCAGCCCATAGGCTTAGCTTGATAGGCGACGCTATAAAGTCGCTCACACGCACGCACACGTTTTCTCAAGGCAGAGAAGAATACCCTGGCCCGGTTACACCTGTAGATATACCAATGTGTACTGACAATGCTGAATGTGTGTCTGATGTAATCAATGTGTCCGAAAATGAGTAACGATAATGATGAACCGAGAAGCTTGGGAGACGGTCCGCATGAAGCCAGCTATACTGATTGCAATAGGTATCTGCATGCTGCAGGTAGCCTGCAGGGACACTTCCTCGATCTGTGCCCTCATCAAAGGGCAAGAAAAGTCAACCCCTGCCTAGCTTTGATATTCTTATACATACCATGATGCATTCTCTCTGAGCCCTCTGCCTGTAAACATGTCTGTGCTGTGCCCTTTGCAGGGTGCACCGTTTTGAGTCCCACAAGCTGAAACCGTGTCCATCAAAGCATTGGTGGCAGGCGTCCAGTTGTACGTTCGGTGTGCGGATCCTTCATCATGCAGCCTTCTGGGGAGCCCGTCTCTCCGTCTTGTAATGAGCGGTTCAAGGAAGCAGCGGGCCGAAAGCAGACAAACGTCTTCCTAACACTACACCTTTACTGCACAAACGACCACTGAGACAGGGGTGCTTCGTGCTAAGTCGACACCCTGCTCGATAGCGTTTCTCGGGTTCTGCGGCGTAAAGGTACCCCCACTGTGATGGTCCACACTAACTACCTTTTGTCCCCTCTCCTTCATGCGCCAGTACCTGCTGTACTGCCCCGGGGGACATCTGATGAGCCCCTGTTTACCAGTGACGCAGCCGGCAAGGCCACGACCGGATTGTGGCTCATGCAACTCCACTAAGTTCTGTGCGAGTGCTATGGCTTGTCCCCGGAGCTGTATACGGCGTATTCCTTCCGGACCGGGGCGGCTGCTTCTGGTGTCCACGTCGGCGCTGGACGTCGTGGAAGCGCAGAAGTCATGAGCGCTTGAGAACAGAGACCGGGACCGTGTTGGGCGATGCTTGCAGCCGGTACACAAGAAGCTTGCATTGGATAAGTCGCTCTGCGACTATCTGCTCAGGAAACCGAGCAGGCGCACAGGAAACCGAGCAGGCGCTCAGGAAACCGAGAAGGCGCCCAAGCAGAAGCCGAGCAGGAGCTCGAGAAGAAGCCGAGCAGGAGCTCGAGAAGCTGAGCAGGCGCTCAGGAAAGTGAGAAGGTGCTCGAGAAGCTGAGCAGGCGCTCAGGAAAGTGAGCAGGCGCTCAGAAAAGTGAGCAGGCGCTCGAGCAGGCGCTCAAGCTGAGCGCGACGCTCAAGCTGAGCGGGTCTGAGACCTTCGGTGACCAATGTGGTCCGCATGTAACTTGTGGTTGGGTGGCTTCATACATTGCAATCGTAGTATGTCTCTTCGGATCTCCATGCAGCCGTGGTGATCCACAGATGTCCTCTGATGCGCTACGTCGCCATCAGAATCCAGTGTCTACATGGGGACGTCCGTCCAGATGCCCTGGGAACAGCGGATGCTCCGCTGATTTGTCACACAGTTTTGTTGCTAGCAACAGTGAGATGTCATGTGGTCCTCTCGAGGCTCAGGAGGCGCAACACTCCGCTCAACACATAGTGAGTGTCGGTGTTTTGGGGATTTAACTTGTTGCTCCCTGCCTCATGTCATGCATGCCGCAGTGAAGGCAGGGAGCGGTTCCCCATGTACATCCATTCCGCCAATGTGAAACCATTTGTCATGTGTATGAATAAATGGTGAAATCAATCACGTGAGTGTCTTGACTGAAATAAGCGGAGTTAGTTCAGCCATGGAACTCGGGCAGCGTGCGCCATATCACCCATCGCCGTGTTCTCAGCCCATAGGCTTAGCTTGATAGGCGGCGCTATAAAGTCGCACACATGCACGCACACGCGTCCTCGCCCCCTTGTGTTTGGCGCTGCTGCCACCCACCACCATCCCCTTCACCTCCATGTGGTCTGTCAATCACGTGAGTGTCTTGACTGAAATATGATACATACATGTTAATCTTCGTCGTCGTCATCGTCTTACTATCATAGTTTTACTTTTGATTACTTTTGATGCAGCCTATGCCTATACCTTCAATATCAGTGTGCCAACCAACCCCACTTACATTTGAGATATTTTTGTGATGGAATAGAAGTAAGACATTTCCAATGATGTAACGCAATTTTAATAGGCGTATTTGAAGCCCTCTGTGACATGCTTGCGTGTAAAAAGGGCTATACAAATACATTTGGTTTGATTTGATTTGAATAAGCTTACGTTTAGTCCACAGACCACTTTAAAAAACACCTTCGATAGGGCTAGCCTACTCAAAAACTTAAATATACCCTCATCTATTTGCATCTGGTGGCACAACACCGGAACATTTTAAAGTTGTATAGCCCTATATACATATTGAGTACAATGCTCAATAGTGTTTTTTATTCTCACTTTCTCTATATAAAAAACAAATCAGACGCGAGTCGAGAGCTAGCCGACTTATTTACGCTACTTTACACAAATGTCATGGATAGCTGGTTACTTACATTCTGAAGTGCGTCCTAATCCTTTTTCTTTCATGCAACGCTGGACGAATGAGTCGAGTTAGCCTATTTCTACTGAAGACATCCCAGGATCATTCGTAAACCGAAACTTAAGGAATAGAAACTCTGCATGCACATAAGGTGACGCGTAACCTGCCAGTAAGCGGTTTGATAATGGCATACATTCTAATCATGACTGGCACTGTATGAACGTTTGTCTACAGTAGGCTACTTGCACACATAGCCTGCTTTTCTTTTTGCGAGACACTTTTTTTGAATTAAGCCTAAACTATGCTTAATTTAGCTTTAAACTCTTGTCATTGTCCGACAAAACATTTAAATGCTTTTCATTTTTTTATTTATAAAGATGCTACTCATTGTTACAAAAATAACTTCTAACAGGCATACTTGCAAATACTCCAAATTATGTATAGTGTGAAATATTATTCATACAATATTTGGAATAATGATAGTCAACATCACTGTGGAAATGGGAACACCGAGGTAGACTGTTTTCCTTATGTCTACTATAAATATGATTGGCCCATCTGCCGAGGGGTTAAAGGCTGTTATTGGGTAAGATATGGCCTGACTGTTGGAAACGTATTGATGAAAAGTTTGTGCGTCATGTCAGTCCAAGGCCACCAAAGGTGCTAACACATATCTTTTCCTATAAGCAGAGGCGTTGTTAGACATAAAACTCTACTGGGACACAGGCCCCTAATTCATATCCCTTTTTTTATTTCAAGCTTGCTGCGGTCAATCCACTACTATGCAATAGAAACTCCCCTTGCTTAAACCACTATACAAAAGTTCAGGGATGCAAGTTTGATATCAGCTTGGGCAGGGACCGTTTTTGACAATCGCTATGACAGTTCAATACCTTAAAGAAGTTTTTTAAACTCTTAACACACCAACACACCTACCACACACAATTGACAAAACTGTTACAGTTTTTTACAATCGCTATGACAGTTTTTTCAATACCTTTAAAAAATGAAAATCACACATTGTAAACTAAACTCAAACACTAATTGTCATAACACAAAAATATACTAAAAATTACACCATGTCTACCAAACACTAACACATGTTCTCTTTTCACAGTAACATTTAGTCAATCATAGCACAATGTCATAAAAAACACTAACATCAGATGGAATTACAGAAACTGCATTCATTTATGCAGGTATGTGTCTGGTCTCACAGTATATGGATTATAGATTGTGTTTGCAATGCAGTTTCTTTTGAAGCCTCTACATTTTTGTTTTGTTGGGTTTAGAAAATGCATGCATTTTGATTCTTTTGCTGCAGAAATTCAGAACAAAAAATGAATGACCGCTGTCTGAATAGCTTTATAGAATGTATGGTTACTGTATTGGAAAAAAAACAAGACAGAAACATCATTGCTGCAGTAAAGGCTTCATTTGCAACAGGACGTTACTGCAAGAAATATGCAATTTAGCTGCCATTTACAGTATTACCCTAGCTCTGGCCCTTCTCTGAGCGCCACCACACATTCTAACTCCTCTCCCTTGCCCTTGTCCCACTCCTCTCCCTTGTCCTGGTACTTGTCTTCCTCTCCTTCGTGCAGGTATTACTGTACTGTATTCTTACTTTCTTCGTGTTTCTCTATATAGTTTTTTTTGCACACAAGATCAGCACAAAGAGCTCCACTTCGCAGTATATGTACCATATACTCATGCGATTGAAAGAACCTCAACACCATAGTGTTTCCTAGTTGGGAATCAACTGTAATTTGTAGTATTTGCATAACTTCAACCAGCTTTTTCTCAGTAGCAATGGAATAAAATACAGGGGATATATTTGTGTTTCAATTCACAATATGAACAGCTGTTCACTTTGACTTTAGCCAATAACTTAGGTTTTGAACATAGTGTTATCTGTTCTGACATACAGTGTTAAAGCATTGGTAAATTGGTCCGTAAAAATTGATTGTTTTGGTCTTGGTGGAGCTTGTGTGTAAAAGAAGTTCAAGCATTTAAAATTTGTGTTTACTCTATGCATTTTGTGTCAAAGCAACAAGAAATGTGTTAATTGTATAGCCAACACGGGCAGATGTTCTGCTAACTGTGTCAAGAGTTTAGAAAACCTGTTAAAGGTATTGAAAAAACTGTCATAGCGATTGAAAAAAACTGTAGTGTTTGGTAGACATGGTGTCATTTTTTGTATATTTTTGTGTTATGACAGTGTTTTAGTTTAGTTTACAATGTGTGATTTTGAGCATGAAATTAACAGTTTTGCCAATTGTGTGTGGTAGGTGTGTTGGTGCGTTAAGAGTTTAGAAAAAATGTTAAAGGTATTGAAAAAACTGTTATAGCGATTGTAAAAAACTGTAAAGAACCTCAACACCATGGTGTTTTCTAGTTGGGAATCAACTGTCATTTATAGTATTTGCATAACTTCAACCAGCTTTTTCTCAGTAGCAATGGAATAAAATACAGGGGATATATTTGTGTTTCAATACACAATATGAACAGCTGTTCACTTTGACTTTAGCCAATAAATTAGGTTTTGAACATAGTGTTATCTGTTCTGACATACAGTGTTAAAGCTTTGGTAAATTGGTCCGTAAAAATAGATTGTTTTGGTCTTGGTGGAGCTTGTCAGTAAAAGAAGTTCAAGCATTTAAAATTTGTGTTTACTCTATGCATTTTGTGTCAAAGCAACAAGAAAAGTGTAAATTGTATAGCCAACACAGGCGGATGTTCTGCTAACTGTGTCAAGAGTTTAGAAAACTTGTTAAAGGTATTGAAAAAACTGTCATAGCGATTGAAAAAAACTGTAACAACAGTTCAGTCAAGACAATCACGTATTAGATTTGAGCATTTATTGTTACATGACATGGACATGTAGATTAACTTTGGCGGAGTGGATGATCTAAGGGAAGCACTCCCTGCCTCCTCGATGCAACACATACATACATGACATATGAGGCAGGGAGCAATAGAGATATAATCCCCCAACACACGCCACCACTCCGCCATGCAGACTATGTGTAGAGCGGAGCGCCGCTGCTCCTGAGCCACAGGAGGACCCCCTTACATCCCACTACGTACGTACTAGTGGCGAAAACAAGCGTTTTCTGGATGCGGGGGTCATGCTAGCATTAACGATGACTAAGACTATGTGTGCATATCCATCGTGTTACATACCATCTGATGTGCGGTTTACCGAGCCGTCCCACGCGCACATCCCGTCCAGACCCAGTGCTGGACGGAAGGTGAACCCGCGACAAGCCAAATACACCGACCATCTCCCCGGTACCCTTCTAATCCGACATCGGGCAGATAGCTACCTCCAGAGAGCTGCCCCTCTTTGCGCCCGTCAGCGAACTCATCAGGATGTACACAAAGGCAGCATGTACGCCGGAACACGAAGATATGCTTATCTAGTGAGAATAACTAGTGTCAGCAGAGCACCTGCCGTTCCCTGGCCGGTATCCAGGGTGTCTCCGCAGATATCTTGACTCGGACGCTGGATTCTGATCGATTGCTACCGAATCAGAGCACGTCTGCGGATCACCAGTGCTGAGACAAGATCTACGGAGACATTCTACAATGCTTGTGATCCGGTAACCTCTCATCCATACAGGGCAGAGTTACAGCTGTCTCTAGAGACCCATTCCTCTAGCGCCCGTCGGCAACCCCAAAGATGTACGCGAGGCGCATGGTGTACCATCAATGTCCCTATGTGAGAATGAGAAACAAATGTGTCGGCAGAGCACCCGCCGTTCCCTGGAGTCCAGGGCATCTCCAGAGATATCTCGATTCAGACTATGGATTCTGATTGATAGCTACCAGATCAGAGCACGTCTGCGGATCACCACGCCTAAACCGAGATCTAAAGAGATATTCTACTGTTATGGGTTAACAAGCCGACCCAGCCACCATCTGTAATGCAGGCTTGTGTATTGACACACAGCAATTAGTCCTTTGACCACATGGCCGCAAGCTTGTTCACGTCAAGCTCATAGATCTCTGGACTCTAACAATGTCCAGGGCATTGGGGCGTACATGGTGCTCGTAAGCCGAGGACGACCAGTCCCCATCATTCCAGCGTGGCTAGGCACTTGAAGATGCCCAGGTGGCAGCCCCAATCCGGAAGCTTTGCGATGTATACCAATCCTGGGACAGCCCACAGCGAATCGTTGAGCAAACCAGGATTTCGTCATGGCCTTGCCGGCATTGGTGACAACAGGGACTCGGAAGGCGGGACTCGGAAGGCGTCACCCCGGGCGACACGGCGTGACATAGGAGAGTGGACAAAACGCAGTTAGATCGAGAAATCACAATAGAGGCACCTTGCAAGTATCAGGTTGGAATGTTCAGGACACTAAACGTTCACTGCACAATGGTGGTGAATTCCCCACACCGTGAAACATTAAAAGGTTGTGAAAACACTGACTCGAGTATTATCGCTGTATAGGCCCGAGTACCCTTGTTCAGTTGGACACCAGTAATTTGAAGAGCATAGCCCTTTGACAAGCAATGTCACAGAGGGCTCACATAAGTGGCCCTCAACCAACCTAACCCTCAGTGGCCTATGTGCAAGATGGGTAGATGATAGTAGACGTAATCTTGATCTGAATTCTGCTCTCTTGGCCCGTTCAGCAGCTTGCTGAGGGCTCCAAACACCTTAATTGAATACCCCGAACCCGTGTCTAACACGTCTGCGCTGTGCTCTCATTGCCTCTGCTTAGACCACAAAGTTGCATCCTTCATCCACCAATGTGGATTGAAAACCATCCTCATGTATTCGCCGGCAGACAAACATAGGCCTACATGTGCACCGCGCACGCACCCGGGCCTATGGTCTAGCACCGTCCGAGAAATGGCGGCATGCTTGCCTATCAGAACACCTGAAATGAACAAGACAGTGCGCCACACCGTCTCTATAGCCTGAAAGACTGCGGTGCGCAATGAGATTCCCACACTCTGGTCCAAGTGAGCAGTCTGACTAGATTAATATGCACAGACCTCCTTATGATGTGGACCTTGCTTCGATATTCCAACAGTAAACTTTTCCCTACGCAATAACAAGCATCATGATGGAATGCAATTCGTGTAAAGCCGTGAGATACGTCTCAAGAGCCAGGAAGCAGCCCCGTGGCCACAGGGCCTTGTCCGGAGAGCTCGATAAACCCCCAACCTAAAGAGGCAGCCGCGTCGGTACGAAAATCGAGGCGGAGGACGACTCCACGGAACCGTGATAGAAGAACTGACGCCGCGCCAAAGGCCGCACAGCCCACCCAGAACGTATATCCGACCGCACCAGTCGTGTACGCCATCACGAAAACTAGCACGCATTGAGAAGTCCAACAGACGGGACACGAACTCTGGGGCACGATGCATGCATAGAAGTGGTGCCCGAGCGGCCACCACGACGCAGAGGACACACTCCGAGGGTAACGACGCCCGCATTAAACACTATCAGGAAATGCAGAGAACCAAGGTGACGGGCCTACGGTCAACTCAAGGACAGAGAAATGTGCATGCAATCAGACGCGTCCGAACACCTAGAGGCAGCGCGGGTGGAGATCACGGAACATCCCGACAAATCGTCCAGCAGGTGCACGATGCCGACTGGTGCTCATTACCAGGATCCAACATGGAGCCAACGACAGTGTGTCGATGTGTGCGGGCCGCTGCGGCGGCCGATACCGCCGAGAGTAGGCTACAGCTGCTGCCCACCGACGCCAATTAGGTGCCACTGAGAGGCATGCAGCAAAATGCGCGGACCACCGGTCGTTGACATGCAGGCAGCCTGAGAAAGCTGTCTACTTGAGATGTGAATGCCAGAGTTAAATCCAGTCCCTCAGAACAGACGACAAGAGGGACCGTTGCAATCGTTTGGCTTCTCGTAACTGATAACCTATGTACTTGCGGTGATTCTAAATATTGGCACTCAGAATAAAGCGTCTGCTAAATGACCAATGTAACGCAGTCACATTAACACTGATGGTGTCAGTCATCCCAACCTGCAGAGACCCATTTCCGGGTGGTGCTTCTCCCACCCGGAACTCCCGGGAGACGTGGAATGTAGGCCCTATGTATCGGAATTGCCTACATATATTGAGTACTATTGGATTCAGACACCTAAAAAGATGGTTCGACTTAGTTTGTAAATTTAAATGTACAGTATATATATGTTTTACCTCCCAAAAATCCCAGAATTATACAAGGTATTTGCGTATTATTTTCAGCACTACCACTAGTAACACTAAATCAACACTTGGTCCAAGGGTTCTTCCCAAACTACCTCAGGAAGGTGGGGTTAATCTCATTCAGTTTTTTAAATCAAATACAATTCAATATTGTAGTGCATTTGTACACGCGGTGGATTTAAATATTGGCTTCTCCCACCCGGAACTCCCGGGAGACGTGGAATGTCTGTATTGAAAGTTTCGAAGCATGTATGCAGATAGACGTACCTTCATGCGAGTACCCATCGACCCACTAGCCTATACTAGCCACAGGGTAGGGGCACTCTGACGGCCCATCACACGTCAATTACACCCGCAACGATTTGCATAGCCACACTCCGCACACTTAGATGCGTGAGTCCAATTATCCCCACGCTCCCACAGCATGAGTACGGTTGGGGCCCACAGCTTGCTAGCTTGTTCCTTCCGTCAAGTACCTAGCATGACACTCGTAGCTAGCAACGCTAGACGCTGGTGTTTACCGTTACGGCACCCTCTTGCCAGTACATGTTTTGCCACACCAGCGTAGTGCATAGAGCTAGATAACCGTATGTCTATTGGACGTTCATCTGAAATGTCCGAAGTCACACATCCGAGATGGTAGTCTACGCTGTGGGCCCACACACGACGACAGACAGATACTGTGACGCTACTCAACTGGTTAACCGATAATATAGGGATACCATATTTCACTTAAGGATGTATTTGACGTCTGAATTAATTTGGCTGCCCTAACATCTGCCCGGAGACAGCAGACGAAATTAGCGTCTCTGGCTGACTGCTCATTTACACTTTCTATTGATCAGTGCGCACCCCTGAAATAAAGAATATTACAATGAACAATATTGACAAGCTGTTACGTAAGCACCGGCTAATACATTCCCGAAATCCGAGTATTCCGTTTGCACAGGGTATACTAAGCCTACTGAATGCCATGGCAATCAAACAATACAATCGAGTTAAAGAACCGCAGATACACAAACCCTTTCATTCGGGTACGCCATTCCTGATTACCAGCCGGTGGTGTCCTAAGACACGGTACCACGTCATTCCTCCCCTACAGTCAATGCGAAATCGAAGGCCACGGGAGCGCCTCCGAAGCAGTACCGGGGATCGGCGGATCCACCGCTGTCGTCGACCCCTCCTCCAGCGCGACGACCCGAGCACTCGTTTCCGCCAGAGACCTCGACGTCCAGAGGGGCGAACAGGACCGGGTCTTCCTCCCTGGACCAGAGCATTCTCAGCGGGCACCGGTCGGGAAGAGAAGGAAGGAGAAAGAGCGGCCTTGCAGCACTCCACGAACGTGCAGTTCATCATGATACACTCAAGGAAAGAGACACGACCAAGACATAGTAGAGTCCAGGATGCGTTGACCCGCCAATCCTGGTAGTAGGCGATCTTTGAGCCGACGCGAGTTACGCCGGGCCTGGCTACCTGTATCGTCGCAACCGCCGTCGGGGCGGTTCTCAGAGGCTGCGAATCCAGGCGAATGCCCGAAACCTCCCGCAAACACCCCCAACAACAACAGGCCACCCCCGGATTGCAAGAGCCGGACACAGCAACACAGGCGAAAGCAACAACCGACGACGCAGGAATACAAACACATTGGCAGCAGCACTGATCATACAACGACCGGGGTGAGTGTGTGCATATCCGCGCGTCTTTTAAAGACGCCTTATCGGATGTGGCCCAATGGATATGCGCTGCTACATGGGTGTGGTAGTGGGTGGAGTAAGGAAGGTGGAGTAAGACGCCTTACGTCCCCTATAACTGGCTGACACGCGCTGCCCGATTGCCCTGCCAGAACTAGCTGCGCTTATGTAGCATTATACAATGTTTTCTTATGTAAAACAAAGACACCTCTCTACTTTTTAGAATTCACTGTAATATATGTTACTGGAATGAACCAGACATGATTCAGTATGCATCAACATGTTGTATATCTTTCTTTTTTTTCTCACAAGTAATTCTAGAATACAAGAATTTGTATACACACCATCCACTGATACAGATACAATAGGAATGCTACTGTAATCTTCTGCATTTGGCCATAGGTTCTCATCCACATCACATCTTTTGTCATCCAAGGCAATACACCTAGGAAAGAATATGCATGATCCATCCCTGGCAATGTACAGGCATCCAGCATTCATTGAGTCCAGGAGGTACATTTGATCATGTGGATGGTGGTCATGAGGAAAATGATGATTCTATGGGGTTGAGGAATGGAGAGTAAGGTGGGAATAAAAGTGACACCATTCTGGGATGGGCTACAAACCAGTGTAAAAACTCAGTGACTGCACGGGAGTGGTGAAATGCCACATTGTCCCATACAAATGATTTCTTCTCTCTGCATCCATTTCCTTACCTAGCACAACCCTTCTGTAGAGATCATTTTTTAGCATTTTATTTTTTCATTCAAAATATATTTCATTACAATATTACTGTAGAAATTTAGCAAATGTCTGTCTTATTCAGTTTTGTATTATGTTATTGTTTTGAACTGAAGTTTAACAGTTTTTAAAACAGTATGTTAGCATGTGCAAATTGGCCTGTAGGTACATTAAGTTTTGGCAGTTGTTGTGTTGAAAATAATGAATGTAATTTGAAAGATGTAGTCATTGAATGCATTTTGTGCCAAAACAATGATAAAGGATCAACAGTTTAGCCCACATATACTTCTGTTGTGCTAACTGTGTGAAGAGTTTTGAAAACGTGACTTAAGTATTGAGAAATGTGTCCTCGCGACTGTAAAAGACATGATGTGATTGTAACAATATTTTGTCTCCTGGTTCCACCTTTGTTTGAATGCAATAGGCAGATAAAAACTTCCATGGAACTGTCTAACAGTGGGACGTTGTTGCTCTAGGGTTAGGGTTACCCTATCAGTGGTTCTCAACCCTGGTCCTAAGGGACTCCCTGAGGACCAGGGTTGAGAACCACTGCCTTAGATTATTCACCAAACTTCACATCAGTTCAAATAGGACAGGTCAAAAGGTGATGTTCATATTTAGATAATAAAAGCAATAATTCAGTGTGTGCTTTGTATTTAATTACAGCTGCATAGCTGATGTTGTTTTTTGTGTGCAATTGATTGTAAAAGTTTAGTTTATTTTGGTTTGTTCCATCTGTGTATGTCTACCCTCCTATTGTTCTCTCTTGCCTGCCCTTCCGGTGTTAGCAAGGTATGTTGTCCTTCTGTGATTTTACAATAATACAAACTGGACAAACTGTGGTCATGTAAAATGTTAAGTCTGCATTAGATCTGTAAAATATGGATGTTGCAAATATACTGTATTGTAGCCTATGCTAAACATGTTCCCCTGTGCTCATGCAGGTAGCCTACCTGAGAATTGTGGCTGTGCAACGGTCTGACAGGTGTGATTGTGCATCTCAGACTCGTGCAGGATAGCCTCCTATTTAATTTTGTCTGAATTATGTTGGCTATTATTTTACTTGTACAGTACAGTTGCGCGCTGTTATGCACTGAATGTGTGTACACAGCATCTTTGATGTCTTTTGGTGTTCTCTCTTGCCTGCCCTTCCATTAGCGAGGTAGACCTACCTGGGAGCGGTGGCTTTGCAACGCTCTGAGAAATTTGGAATATGATTAATGTTTGCAATGATGGACGTATTCGGGGAATTGGTTAAATGTTGAACACAGCACCCCCCCCCCCCCAGGCTACCTCATCAGGTTAGTTTCTGTAATTTAAGCAAATAATCATACACAAAGAGCCCCTCAATTGGATTATCTTCTTTCTAGGCCTGAACCAAGTCTGCTAAATAATGGGAAATCTATGATTTCAACTGTATTGTCATACATAACAAATACATTCTTATGAAAACATTATTTAATTAAATGGGTATGCTTTGTTGGGATTATAACTGCTATTATGTGTAAATGCTCCACATACAGTAGTCACATGTGTACGTTACATAGACATCATGTCAGTACATGCTTGTGGTCCTATATGTTTAAAAACATGAATATCCAATTATTTGATTTCCTTCAACAGTCATATGATACATTCAAACTTTACAAAACAATGTCTGCTTCCACACAGAATATATACATAGACCTACTTAATCCACACCTAAATGGACATAGTAACACTGAAAAATATATATAGCCCATGCTTGAGGCCATCCCTATCAGCATTATACCAATGCAACTGTGGGTGGGTATACAGAATGTACTGTACAAGTTTATTATGGTTCAGGGTAAACCTTAACCTTCTTACCCTATCTACTGTATGTGTTTTTAGAAGATAAAATCTTTATGAACTGTTGATCTTGGATCTAATGAATAATTACGTGCAATGCATGTTGTGGTCCAGAAACTCAAAATGAAAAATCACAAATGTGCTGTCAGGTTAGGGTTAGGGTTAGGGTTAGGGTTAGGGTCAGGGTCAGGGTTAGGGTTAGGGTTAGGGTCAGGGTCAGGGTCAGGGTCAGGGTCAGGGTCAGGGTCAGGGTCAGGGTCAGGGTCAGGGTTAGGTTAGGGTCAGGGTCAGGTTAGGGTCAGGGTCAGGTCTACTTAAACGAACATCTAAAGAACAGCTACTACATCACTCCGTTGTCTTTTGACATTTTTACAATCTTGATTCAGATACATTTGACTTCCCTTTTAATTCCATGTCAAAGATATAGTGATTTTCTTTACATTTAGATATATTCTTCCTTCCTATACTTCTTGCACAAAATTCTTCCTTTAACTTTATTCTTCATATAAGAGTCTGCAATGTTGATTAAAACATATAATTAAAATTCAGATTATGAATGGGGTTAGTTTATTGTAATCTTACAATACATATAGATTTTTGTCAATTTTGTGGCATCATGTTGGTCTGGGCTAACCTACTTTGCGTGGTTCTTCTAGAAACACTTCTTAAAATGTTCTTCTTGTGCAACAAGGTTTTACGCATCCATTAGGATTTGAGGATTCAAGGTCAGCCTTTTTTTGATGGTATTGGGGGTAATAAAACACAGTTATGCAGATCACAAAAAGTAATTAAAAAAGTAGATTTCTTCACAATTGTTATAAAATGTGTCAAGGTTCAACAGTCTTCTTGTAGTGTGTTTACAAAAGTGAAAGGTTTCCTTACTGCTGTTAAACATGTAACATTGACATTCATACTTTAATCTCCTCCTCCTCATCGGGGAAGGCGTACGGAGCCTTATGGCCGTGCAGGGAAGACGCAGAGGACGCTGAGTCAGACCCGCAGCCCTCCTCGGTGGGACTCCTCCCCCTGGAGAAGGACCCGCCCCCATAGTGACGCGCCAGCACGTCCGCCGCCCTCTGGAACCTCTCTGCCTCCATGGTGGGCTCCGCCCGTACCGGCGACCCCATGGAAGCGTCTGGCGTCTTGAGAGACCTGTCGTCCTCCTCGTGCTCCGTCCACTCCGAGCTGCAAGAGCGCCCCCTGTGGTCGGGGTGCGCCCTCACCGGCGTGCTCCCCATGGAGGGGTTGGGGGAGCTCAGCGTGGGGCTCTCAACCGCCATCTCAAACACCGAGCTCTGCTCCTCCTCCTCCTCCTCCTCTTCTTCCTCCTCCTTGTCCTCCTGCAGCCAACTGTTACTGGTCATCTGGAGGCCGCTGGGACTGTCAATCAAGCCCAGCACCTCGCTCATGAGGGAGGGGCCCAGGTCGACGGTGAAGGAGGTGAAGGAGGTGAAGGAGTCGGAGCGCGTCATCAAGAAGTCCCCGTTTTCCGTGAGGGAGCCACGGCGGTTGTCTCCATCGTCCGGCTGTCTGTCCAGGCGGGAGAGACGGGGAAGCGTGACGAAACCGGACTGCAGACCTGCAGACAAGAAGAGAGGGAGGGAGCATAGACCGGGGAGGGGGGCATGTTTATCATTGTTATTACACTGATAAAAGTCTACCACGTGAAACAAGGTTGCTAATGTGTGTACAATACATTTAAAAGCCACTGAATTCCCAACGATAAAAACAATCTAAGAGCAGACCAATCATGCCTTCCTTGATGCAGTTTGATGTCTTGGCCAGAAGGTGGCAGTACACAACCAAGCAGCCTCACTGAAGGTGTTCGGTAGTTGGGGCCCCAGCCCAACCCACACACATTCCACAGTGCCATGACTTCACTGTCTCTGAATGCTCCCTGGAGGGGGGGGCTCAGTTTTTTGCAGAGTGAGCAGTTAAGGGCCACTGCTAGCTAGAGAGCCATAGAAGAGAGAATGACTGGAAGTGGAGATGGGAGAGAGTCATGGAGATATCAATGTAAAATAAAGAGAGGATAATGTCTGGAGAAACAGGAAAATGTAACATGATTATAAAGTTGAACAATGAATCTGCTATGTCAGGTAGATGAAGATCATGTTGAACCGTACACGGATGAATCCGTCATGGATGTATTAATGAATGGACTATCTACCACCCCTGGTCATCCATAGGAATACTGACTCTATGTAACTGTTCTTGGTGCTTTGTGCTTGGGTAAATTCCTTGTATGTTGGGTAACGTTGCCGGAGACTGGGGAAATTCCAGACGTCCCACATGCTGTACTGTGCTATGGACCTCCTCTTCTAACACACACGCACAGTTTTTGTATAAGCAGTGATTGGAGAGGGTATAATGAATGGGGTGTTTATGTGGTGCAGGCAAGCAGCACATACACCAGGGATGACAGGAAATGCCCTCTCGGTTTCTCTCCACCCACCAGCTGTGTGTGTTTGTGTTTAGCTTTAACTTTCCACAGGTGTCACCTAGGTGATTCCAGATGACTCACGAAAAGATAGTCTGTTTGTCAGAAGTCTTGAAGGGATGAGGAAAAGGTTTGTGGACTGCGTGGATTAATGGTGGGCTGGGGAGCGGGGTTCACGCCGTCACAATTCTGATTTAAATCGTAAAGATTAATAATGGTGATCAAGGAAGCTTAATCTCTGAATGTACATGATCCAATGGTTTCCATACTGTAGCTGAAACAGAGCATTATCTATCATCATGTTATCAGTTTAGAACAACATTGAACAACAAGTGAACCAGGAGGTCTGCATATCTACCTGTTGGGTTAACATGGGTAGGTACATACACAGTTTCTCAGTTGGTTTTGGAGCGTGGTTCTTTTACACATGCATGCTAATCAAAGGCAGTAGCAAGTGACAGATAAGTTTCGAACACCACTTTCTGTCACTTTTTGAAACCTTTTGATCTCGGCCAGACTTTGATTCTGTTTCGATTGAGTCTTCTTGAAAGCAGCATCACTAGTAGACAATTTGATTATGTTATATTCTATTATTTGTTTCAGTACATTGACCCCTTGTGTGGCCCTGTTAGTCAGCATATCTTACCATAGCAGCAGGAGTCCCCTGGGGAGCTGGCAGAGCTGGGGAACAGCACCCTCTGCAGGCGACCGTTGGGAAAGTCCACATTCAGCTGGGGCAGCGAGATGGCGTTTTTGATGATGGGTGAGACGGGCGGTGGCGGGGGTGAAAGGTCGCGGGAACCGCCTCTTGGACGTGGCGCTGGGGTCTTGCGAACGTGGCGCAAGGTGCGCGACAAGAAACGGGTGGTCTTGGAGCCGCTGGTGGGCGAATCTGGATCTCCCGTCTCCCCGTTGCCACCATGGTTACTAAGAAAGGAGGTGTCTCCAAACACGTCTCCGCCGCGGCCCACATGCATGGTGTGACGGAAGTCGCCGAGAGGAGGGCTGATCATGTCGACTGAGAGGTCGCTCTTAAAGCGACGCTTCCCCTGAGAGCCAGAGACCAGGCCCTTGATCCCTGGCATTTTGCCCAAACTCATGTTTTCCTCAACAATAATAAGCACTATTTCCCTTCAATTCAAATCAGGAGGTTTGATTTCCAGTGAAAGGTCCACTGACAAAGCGTTGGGGGATAAAAAAAAAGTCACTTTAAAAGGGCTGGGATTCCTAGGACAGAGAATACAGATCTCGGATTGTTTTATGTGCTGAGAATGTGTGTAGAATCCATTCTCCACACGACAAGTGCCAACCATTCATACAGAGTTGGGCTGCAGTTCCTCTTTTGGATGTTCCACACGATTTGGTGCTGAAGGATGGCAGGATGTAAAGTCAGTCAATATTCAAAATGGATTCCTCTCTCTCTCTTTCCAAGTTGTTTGTTTTTCTCCAGAATGACCACTCAACTTTACAAAGATTGTGTCCTCATTCACAACGGAGTGAGGAGAAAAAAGAGGAGATATGACACATTCCAAGGTGGGCTCTGCTGACCGCGGGCCTCTGTGGTTCAAGAGCTGGGGATCCACTGAGCTGTTTTCAGATCTGGGTTTGTGAATGTTCAGAAATACACGTCCACTTTTCAGCCTCAAACTATATACTTTTTAGCCCTACTCGGTGACCTAGAGAATCCACCCAGTCTGTGTCAGAGACGGGAAAGACAGGAGAAATATAAACATTCCGCAAGAAAAAGACATTCAGCTTGATTTTATCTTCAAGGTTTGGATTGGAGCCTGGTCGTTAGGCTGTATTGGCGTTCTGCTTGTGAGCAACAACAACACGATCATGCATTTCCCTGCTGGCAGCCTCCTACCTGTGAATAATTCCAACTAAAACAATCTCAGTCCTAAAAAACATACCAAACTGCGCCACTTAAATGCGTCCTGCCTCTTTAGCAACCTAAAGATAACTTAACCTTCCGGAATACCATCTTACAGAAAGCTTTCGGGCTTAGTTCTTAGGCGTATTTCTTCCTTCTCAGAACCAACTCAAAGGCCGGGAAGAATGCAGGACACAAGGGGATGTTTCTATGCAGACTGGAAGACCAGCTGTCTCACCAGGTAACCCCAGGATCTATACCAGCCATCCAAGCTCATGTTTACAAACAGTTAACAGAGGTCCTACCAGTCTAGACGCTAATCACTTCTCCAGAGCGTTTACGAGATCCTCGTAAAACCAGAATAAATATTTCCGCTTTTTCCTAACCTAGTAAAAATTCCTGCAGGCCTTGGCAGAGTGTACTGTCGATATCAGTTGAGGTGAGTGATCGATATTGAGCAGGCTGTGTTTAAGCTATGTGCCTCCCTGTGACCTGCCTGTCTAACACACTTGCTGGGAGGTGTTTATAAATAACTTGTTAAAGCGAGAGTAATTGGATTGACTTGCTCTCAAAACACCTTTTATTCCCACCTGATTCTCTCCTAGTGCTTTCACTACCAGGGTCAAGCAGCACACAGCCCTGCAGTCAGCAGCTGTATTCCTCCTGATGTGCCCGGGGTCTGCCTTTCAGAACTATCTGTCTGGAAGTCAGCATCCAACCTTCAGTGCAGCATCGTAAAACGGGAAGACATACTCATTCTGCACTCCTTCTGAAGCACATGCATCGCCAAAGTCACCCCTATGAACCTTCTGGTAATCAACCAAAGTTTACTGGTTACCAAAGGTATTGACCTTTTAAATAAATCCCTTAGGAAACTGCCTTTTAATCTAGCTGCTTTAGGATCAATCTCACCTCATGCGCCACTGTAATCTACTGTTCATCAGACAAACAGCAAAGAAGGTATCTCCAACCTGTTGCTTGATCCGAGTTAGTCCTTCATATCAAGTATCACCCATACACAGAGTAGTGATATCCTAAAGAGCGGTCTGCACTTCTCTGTCTTTGTCGCAGGCCGTCAGGGCAGGGGGTCCACTCTAGGTTTTGTCATCTCCCGCTAAAGACATTTATCCGTGTGTGGGACCACACAGTCAGTGGGATGTCCTGCCGTTCCCCTCTCCTCAGGCCTGCTGCTCCTGATCCTGGGCTGCACAGCCCCTCCAAGGGACACCCGGCACCCAGAGACAGAGAAAACAAACACCCGCCCCCCCTCAAAGAGAAGGCTTTTCTTAAAAAAGACAATAAAGCAGAGTGGCGTAATCCGAGCGGCTGTTTTGTCTGCGCCTCGCCAGGGCGCAAAGAGGCTCCTCTGGGATTGGCCGTATGCTGGATTAGCTGTTAATCCTTCCTTCTGTCTTCCCTCCTCCTCCTTCCCTTCATCCCTTGCTCTCTGCCGTCTTCAATCCACTTAGCGCCCGAACCTCCTGGAAGATGGGTCCCCCGCTTTCCAGTCAGATCACGTCAGGGAGCTGGGAGAGGGGTGGACAGAGGGAGACACAGACAGTTACACGCTCATCTGCACACAAAGCACGAGTAACGATCAGTGTCACATAAATGTATAGGGGTCAGATGGCTGAGCGGTTAGGGAATCAGGCTACTAATCAGAAGGTTGCTGGTTCGATTCCCAGCAGTGCCAAATGACGTTGTGGGCAAGGCACTTTGCCCTACTTGCCTCGAGGAGAGTGTCCCTGTACTTACTGTAAGTGGCTCTGGATAAGATTGTCTGCTAAATGACAACATGTAAATGTGTCAGGCTGCTAGACGTTAAGATTGATATATTTTGGGAATGTTCGCCTTTACACTTGGCTTGCCTTGGCTGAGAGGTCTGTTGCGACAGCCAGCTGCTTTTGTTTGTGAGCTGAAGTCTGGTAACACAATGAAAAATCACCACAAGTTACTGGGGGCCTTTCATTGTCAGCGCTAGTCTGTATGGATTTGATCCATTCCAACAGGTTTTAACTGCCTAATCTGTCACACATCTTCTTTACTGACGATGTGGACAAAACCTCCCATCTCTCTTTAGTCCTTACTTCTCTCAGTTCACCATCAACAGCTTTTCACATCACTCGTTTCTCCAGTTACTGCTGGGGCAGGTTTATCAATGTCCTCGGCTGCATGCCTCCCTCCCCGTATTTTCCTGTCTGTTTAGGCAGTGAGCACCTGCAGCTAAGCCCAACATGGCCTGGCCTGACTGCTGCTCAGCGTCTGGGAAGATTAGTGTCACTGGCTGTCAGAGAGACTGACCGGCCGAGTTACCCCCCCCCCCCCCTTTCCTGTTGCATGGGGTGGCTTCCCGGTCACACACATTTTGCGTCTTCCCCCCACCACCCACACTCCCACCCTGCTTCTCTCCCCGCCCTGGTTCTGGGTAGCTGCTTCTTGTACCCTGTGCGCTCCACAGGATAATTATAATGAATCCCAATTTAGGCAAATGGCGCAAGGGCACATTGTTACCGCAACCCACATTACAGCAACAGGTTTGAGACGGAGGAATAAAAGGAGGGGTGGAAGGATGGGACGCAGGGATGGGACAGGAAGTTAGGATGGTTAGTGAAACGAAGACAGAGGATGGCAGAATGTAATATGGGTGATGGAATAGGGAAAAAAAGGTGGAACAGGAGGAGGGAGGAAGGGAGGAAGGGAGGAAGGAGGAAGGGAGGAGGGAGGAAGGGAGGAGGGAGGACGGGGAGGACGGGTGGACGGGTTTTTGTTTGCTGTCCGGCGCCTGTGTGCTGATCCCTCAGCTCATTAACGATTAGCTGCAATTCAATTCAGAAGGCGATTAGGCCAGGGGGCCAAGTAGCGTGACAGTGTCCGTGTCGGAGATGAGCTCATGTTGGCTGGAACACGACTAACAAAAGGTTACTGGAACTACAGTTCATCTGAACTCACTGAGCCAACTGTCTTCACTTCAATCACAGCCATCATACACGGAATGGAAACCCATTTCACCTGCCTGTCCAAAAACCTCTCTCTCTGTTTAAATTTCAATTCCACCTTTTCTCCCAGTGTGCAACCTTTTATTCCTTCATCTCAACAGGGTACATAACGGCGTGCCATGTACCACAGAGCAACATGTGCCACTCTCTCCGGGCTCTTTATACACTTTAACAGGCCTGCTTATGGACTCCCGCAGAGGCACGCAGCTCTGCTAAACATGGTCTTTATCTCTTAATTGTACCTGCTAACATCCGTAAACAGGCAGCTGGTGCTGTGAGGCAGGAGAGAGAGCAGCACGTCTGATTACATCTAAACAGCAGGGGGGGGGGGGGGGGCGTGGGGGAGGCACCGTGAGGGGACTGTAAGAGTAAGGAAGACTGAGAGTAGGAAAGGGGGGGTCAGCTGAGAAAGGGGAGACGGGGGGGGGGGGGGGGGGGGTGAGGGAGATTGGGTGGGAGATTATGGAGACTTTGGGGGAGACGAGGAGGAGGAAAGGGGGATGAAGGTGGAGACGGGGAGTGACAGGAAGGGTCAGGGTAAGAGGAAGGGGAACAGTGTGTCAGCCAGTCGTCCTCCATTATCACAGTCACATAAAGATTGCAAGTCTGACTGGAAAGACATTGTGTTTGGTTTTCTTCTTTCGCACTCTACTCAGCTCTCTCTCCCCACTCATCTCTTTCTGTCTGTCCCCCTCTTTCTCAAGCCTCTCGTTCACACCCACATGTTCGACAGCATATCTCGTCGCCTTTCTCTTCCCTGTGTTTGGGAAGTGAGTGGCCTGCAAGTGAGTGAGTTCACTGTTCTCGTTGAACATCTGGTACCACAGAACCACTAATTGCAGAAGTGGGCTCGGTGCTGGGCCTGTCATGGACATGTGTTGCCACAGTGGGTCAGCCCTGAGGCGGGCCTCCGCTGGACCGGAGCACCGTGGTCTTTGAACAGTACTGCACCATCAAGCTGTGGCCTGGTACAGTACACCCAAAACATCGGGCCAAATACTACATCTAGCTAAACTCAGAGGCAAGAAACTACTGCTGCAACGTGGCCGGCTGGAGAAGGTCCTGTCAGGTCTCTTGGTGTGATGTGTGTGTCTGTTTGTGTGTGTGTGTGTGTGTCTTCAATGACCACTGTGTGATTCGGTCCATATGATTGCTCTGCTCTTCAGAATTTCATTCTTAATGTACTACCCTTGTCCCCCCTCTCTCCCAGGGCCTCTCTCACTCTCTCAAGATGGCTAATGAACCAAAGTGGACTAACATTCAAGATAAGACGTGTAAACATTCAAGACAAGAGTTCATTTCTGCTTCGCCTGCTGTACCAGTTCAATGACTTTAGGCAAAGGGATTGTATTTTTAAGGAAAACATCTTGCAGCACAGCAAGTACCGACAATACTATCAATCTTCAGCAGTCTATTTATTTCTCAAGCACCCCCCCCCCTCCCACACACACACCTTCTCCCTCCCTCTTTCCCCTTTCCCCCACCCTCATCTCCCTCTCACTCTCTGTGTCTCCCCTAGTATTAGGTTTGAAACTGTTTGTGTTTAGTGTACTTCTGTCAACACACCCAAGGATCCATAAAGCTGAACAGCAGGAGAGCAAACAGAAGGTTTTAAACAGAACACCAGCTGACCCAGACAAAGACAGAAAGAGGGAAGAGTCAGTTCTCCAAACTGCCATCAAGCATACATCAATGGACAGCTACAACGGAATGCACCATTTCCAACCCTGTCAAATGACTAAACTTCCCCCTGCACTTCAAGACCACAAAAGACCGTTGCCAGTTTCTTCAAAGGCAAGTTTACAAATCATCTAACCACAGCATTCCCTGAACTCCTTGTAACAGTAAGCATACTGTAAAGGTCGAATCAGGTTGTTGCTGTATGTGACAGCGTTTTCCCTCCATACTACAATAAGATTACCATCGGTATAAACTGGCCTGCAGCAGACATGAATGAGCTCAAACATCTACTGACCTGAGACACTGGCTGGCCTCCAGAACAGTTGTGCTGCAGTTCTATCGGAAAACCACAGGAACCAATCCATTCCAAAGTTCTGGGTTTCATGGCTTCTCCTTTGGGATTGAGATCTGCTCATTTTGTGAGTCCGTTTTGTCATTTAAAGCGGCATGCTGAGTAGGTTGGATCCACGTTTTAGAAATGTATGTAAAGCGATTTAGAATCTTGCAATGCCTCGCAATGAAAAAACCCTGTCTGGTAGTCTGCTGAAATGGGATTCAGTTCCCATTGGCTACATATCACAAGTAAATAGACATTCTTAATGACTCAGTTTATAAATCCAGAGCTGCATTCTGTTTTCAGAAAGGACAGTGATTTCTAAATATGCGGGACTATCTGGTCAGGCCTCCCCTTGCATATATATCCCCAAGGAAGACACAAGCCCAAAGGACTCTCATCAGGGTTGAATATATATATATATATATGTATATATATATACATATATATATATATATATATATATATATATATATATATATTTATATCGTCTTATTGTGTAATTTAACATTGATTTTAAATGTATTTAACATGAACATGCAGCCAGGGTATGTGGAGCGGTTTTAGGTTCTCTGAAGAGTGCACCTGAGAATGTATGAAAGCAGAAAGCAAAATAGGGGGTAAAGAGAAAGAAAACATCAAGTCACAAGCCAAGCTGTAGTATAGATATTCTCCCGCGGAGATTGAATTTCATATTTCTGGCATCACTGTGTGCATGTTTAGACACTGGAGGACACAGAATAGAAACACATTCTGTCTCCCACTTCACTCTTTCAAACAAACGCACACACTACACAAGCACTCTATATTCGAATACCTCAATTGTTATTTTCAAACTCTTCTAATTAACAATAACATATTAACCACCCATGTTCTTAAACGATCCTAGATACATTTATACTAATTACACATTTTACTTTGCATTTGGGGCCGTCATCTCTCCGAAAGGTTCTCCTTTTACGCACAGATCTATCCAATGCGCTATAGACGCACAGTCAACGATTAGACCGACGGTACACATACTGTGCAAACATGGCTTCATTCAAATACATTCAACATTCCCAACAGAAAATAACTGTTAAGCACACGTTTCCATGAGTATTTAAACACTACTAATCACTAAATCCACGTGGATATTTTCAATTTGTTCAAACTCACCTCGAACGTTATGCTTGCGAGAAGAGTGAAAAAGCTATTTCCATCTCCACCTCATGAGAGATGTTAAGATAGTTTCAAATGAAATCCAAAGTGCAGCGGTACTTTGCTGCGCCTGCGAATTGTTTCGCGGGAAGATGGAGATTAGGGAGGTGCTGATGGGACGGCGCCGCAGTAAGACGAACTAAGCGAAAACTCAGCAAAGGGAAACGACGCCTTCAACAAATTTGCAGGATATGTACGACGGGGCGGGGTAGAGACTTGGCATGAGGCAATGTGAAAACTCTGAAAATTGTATTTGTCAGCAGAGTTATGAACCAAATACTCCACACGTTTCGCGGTGCTTACCTTCATCTTATTTATCCAGCTCAGCTACCTAAGACACTGATTAACCCACAACAGACGTAAAAGAACTTGCGTGCACGCAGGGAAGCGTTGTTTTCGGACCATTTGTATGTGGCAGGTGCAGAAATCATGTATTTGGATGTTACAGTTTGTTTTATATATATATATTTAAAAAAAATCTTTTTTAAATATGTGAAATAGACCTAATGTGAAAATATGCTAGACTGGAGAGTAAGAGGGGGGTCAAGCAGTGGTATGAGAGGGCTGCAGTGTTGTGGACTGACTGAACACTGACAGGATACAACCCCAGCAGGAATGCTCCACACTAACAGTCCTTCCTACAAAGCCTTGATGTGCCAGCAAATAGTTTCCAAATTCCAAAGTGGTTAGTGATTGGTCTAATCTGGTGAAACTCCTTGACCCCTGCTGACCCCTGCCTGCGGCTTGTCTTTAAGTCCAGAGAACAACCAGCCAATCAGCTGTGGGAAAGCCAGAGGGCCACTGTGAAGCATTTACAGATCTATAGACTGACTTCGAATACATTCCAAAGATAGGCAGACATATACTATACACTAAGCTTCTGCACTGGAATGAATAGATAACTAGATAAAGTGTGTAGAGAAATAGTCTTAAACTGGAAACAGGCATGCAGAAGAGAGGAAGAAGAATTTGAACGCTTTTAAAACGGAATGCAACAGGGACCAAGATCAAGGTGACCCAGTCTCTCTCTCTCTCCCCCCCTTCTCTCTCTCTCTCTCTCTCTCTCTCTCTCTCTCTCTCTTTTACTATTCAGAGGCAGAGAGACTGATGCTATGCAGCTGCTGACAACAGGAGCTGGCAGTTCTCATAGTGGGTGACTCACTGGCCCTGCCATCCGTCACATCCCTCCCCTGCACCCCCCGCCCCCCTCTCTCCTTCCTTATCCACCTTTCCTAACCTCTCCCTCCTCTTCCCACCTCTCCTAACCTCTCCCTTCTCTTCCCACCTCTCCTAACCTCTCCCTTCTCTTCCCACCTCTCCTAACCTCTTCCTCCTCCTCCACTCTCCTAACCTCTCTTGCTACATCTGCTGTTCTCCTCCATGGGAGACTGTTCCACTGTGCACTGACATCCCAGCCAACTGTATTTAAGTCTCCCCCCTTCACCTCAGCTTCAACATTGTGTTTTCTGAATTTCTGTGCTCTTTCCATTCCACCCACCCTCCCTCTATCCATTCATCCATCCATTTCTCCTCCCTTCCCTTCTCCTTCCATTTTGTCCTTCTCCCCTGCAGCTGCCAGGCCTTCCAGGGGTGGGGGTAAGTGAAACCGCAGGCGCACCCTCTAACCTCAAACCCCTCCCAAAGTCCAGATGAATGTGTTGTCATGGTAATGTGATATTACACTCCAACATTGTTTTCACTGACCATCGTGGTCCAGGCATCTCTGTGCAGGATTATAGTGGAAGACTGTGGAAGACCCTACACAGGCTGACTGGAGTTCTCCAAACTAAAGAAGGCGAGAGAGAGGGAGAGAGAAAAGAAAGAGAGAGGGGGGGTGAGAGAGAGTGAAAGAGCGGGTGAGAGAGAGGAAGCGACAGAGAGAGGGAAGGTCTTTTCTTTGAGCCCTGTTGAACAGATCGATCTTAGGTTTAAAACAATCTCAACAAACACAACCAAGAGCTTCTGGGAAGCTCTGTCTAGCCCAGTTTCGCAGCAGATTGGATTGCGAGTGAGGTGAGAGAGATCTTGTACATTGTCTCCATGGTCTGCAGATCCTCCCTGATCCTCAGGCAAAATGGGCTCAGGGCTCCCATGATCCACTTCAGTCATAAAGCAGGCAGCCGACCAATCCAATCAACCACTTAAAGACCGCCACCAACGACTACAGGTCACTGCACACAATGCGACACAACTAACGATCCGCCATTGGGGCGAGAGTCTCTGCTCGTTTTGTGTGACAGTCTGGTAGCCATGTTTTTTTCTCTCTCTTTCCCCTCTCCTTGTTTAGTCATTTTCCACTCATCTGTTCGCTCTGATGTTGACATTTTGTGATGTTGAGGCTTATTGGTTTATCCTCAGAGCATGGTGACTGGGTACTAATGAAGGGTGTTCTCCATGCTCAGTTGGCACACACACACGCATGCACACTTGCACGTACATCCACACACAAAAGCTGTTTGGACTGGGATGCCATGCTCAATAAAGTGATAGAGATCAATGTGTCTTTTCCTGTGTAAGATGAAGAGGTGATAGAGGGAATGGGAGAATACTGATAGGTCCTTTGGGAGCACTTAAAAGATCGTGTGCTTTTAGACTCTTCTTTTTTAAGTGTTGCTTTACGACTTTGGGGTGAGCCTGGGAAGGAGAGAGGGAGTTTGTTAATGTGTGTCTGTATGTCTGTATATGTTTCTGTGTGCACATGGGCATGTGTCTGTTACTTTCAGGACAATCTGTGGTGATGTGTTTTTAGAATGCATGAAATATTTAAGTAAGTCGCTCTTATCCAGAACGACTTACAGTAAGTACACGGACATTCTCCCTTTGGCAAGTAGGGTGAATTGCCTTGCCCAAGGACACAACGTCATTTTGCATGGCCGGGTATTGAACCAACAAACCTCTGATTAATAGCCCGACTCCCTAACCGCTCAGCCATCTGACCCCCTGAAACCGTGACCATCTGAAACAAGACATTGTAACAAACAGGACTAAGAACCTGGCAACGGATGAAAAAATATCCGTCACATTTCAGCTGTGAGCCTTCACGTGTTTAAATGTGGATCCAGAAGGATGGGAAGGGATGGTGGGTGACAAATGAGCTAAGAGGGCTATCATTTGACACCCTGGTCCTGAGACAGCAGAGACAGCCTGGGAACCGCAGGCCCTCCTCACACCAGAAGCGTCAGGGTTCAGAATGGGATCTGTCATCCACACGCTGGGAAGCTCTTCACACACACACACACACACACACACACACACACACACACACACACACACACACACACACACACACACACACACACACACACAGGCTGACAGGACACACAAACAGTAACAAACACTGAATGAAAGCATGCATGCTGTCACTCTTTTTACTCTTTTTCACATAGACACACACACACACACACACACACACTCTGGCCTGGGAACAATCACAAGTGCTTATTATTCCAGGATTTTACTGCAAACCCAAACACCCACACACCCACAGATGGGAATGTACACAGGGCTGAGTATGTCCGTCCATCACAAAGAGGCTTTAATGACCCCAGTCTGACGTGGATGTTCTTCTGAGAAGATTGGCTCTCTCAGATGGGCCTGGAGGATACAAAACAGGGCCAGGTCAGGATTTTGTGTGTTCGTGTTGATGTGTGTGTGCGTGCCAAGGAGACGATACAGAAAGAGGGAGCCAAACAGTGAACCATACTGGACAGAGAGACAAGAAGAGAATTTCAAATCAAAGGAAATCTAGTAAGTATGCCAACTAGGTACCTCCTTGACACAGAGGTGGGGGGACACAAGTCAACAACAACAAAAAACACAGTCACAGCTGAGAGATGAGAGGGAAAAAAGCTAAAGATAACGGTCACTCAAGAACGATGAAGCGACATCGATTAAAGGAATCCACTGAGGGATGGTGGGTAGCGGAAGATGAAAAGGGAAGGAGGGGTGTGTGCATGAGAGGAGAAGAAGAGTGGGAGGAGAAGAGGAAGGAGGGCCAGTAAAACAGGATGAGAAGTCTCTCATACAGAAAAAGAATTTCTCTTCAGGAAATGACTTTCACACAGTTTGTACAGTATGCCAAGAACCCTTTAACTCTTTCATGCTTTCCAACCCATACCATTGCCACGGGCCAGAAAGATCCTTCAGTTAGTTTGGTTTCTCAGGTTATTAAACAGGAGCCATGCACAGTACAAATGCAGGCCAACTGAACACTGTATTAAGTGTTGTTTCAAAAAGACTGAAACTTGTGCATTCTCTGATATGGGTGGGAATTGAGGTCCATTTATCTGCTGCTCTGACAGACAATTATGATTTTCCAAAAGAGGTTCTCCTAAATGTAGCTGAGCAGTCACTTCTCACATAGTCCCTGGTCTCCCTAACATGTTGTGAGGCTGTGAGCATTGGACACTCAATCATTTATGCATTTAGCAGACGCTTATATCCAAAGCGACTTCCAAAAGGAAGCCTCGATCTCAGTCAAGATTGGAAACGCTCAACAAAAAAAAAACGGTATCACAAAGCTACTACAATGTCATTACTCCATCTGACATCAATCAGGTCACAGCGCTGGATAATAGTGCTGAATCGAGGCTTTGTGAGAATCCATCAATCCTAAGGGCTGACCACTAGTCATGAATCTAAACCCCCCCACAACCACATCCCTCAGTCAAGATGAATTACTGTTGTGTGTTTGCCGCCATGAAAATATCTTCTAGTGGCATTTGCATTGACCATGCCCTCAGCAGGCCAAACAAAATAACAGCAGGAATGTGCAGCAGAAGGCTGCAGGAGCCAACACCAGCAGATGGGCCAGGGCACTGTGGGTAACTGTTCACACTTCACGCACAGTATCCCTTCTCCATCTCTACTACCCTTCTCAAGGTCTTTTTAGTAGCTACAAAAGTAAGTCTTCAGTAACCATTTACAGTCATTGCGAACCCCTGTGCAAGGTGGACAAAAACTGCGGGCAAAAACAGCCTATGTGGGACGCAAACAGTTGATTTATGTCCCTCCCCTCTTGCCATTCTCTGCATGTCATTTTTCCCCCATGAAAGTAACTGTTTATGTAATTGTTGGTCCAGGGAGGCGGTGTGGTGTGTATCGCAGGGCGGGCGTTAGCTTGCCAAGCATGCTGCCATTTGAAGTGCATTAGGAGAGCACGGCTAGAGTCCATGGGTCTCATGAAATCCAGATGTGCTCCCTGGAACGCAAGGGTAGGGACAGCCAGGATTGGTGCGTGTGTGTGCATATGATTGTGTGTGTGTGTGTGATTACGGCGGAGGCGGCAGAGTCTGATCAGACCCAGAGAGGGGGTTTCCCTGCCTTGTCAGCAGGGTCCTCAGGTCACAGTAAGCTGGCCTACCACTGCTGCAACGTTCACACACACCCTTCAACACACAAGTGACAACGTGTGGACAGATAGGGTGTAGAGTGGGGACATGGTGAAGCAGAGGCAGTTCATCGTTGGCACACGTTCGAAAACGTCTGACAGGAAGTCTTCCACAGACAAGTCTTCCACAGACATGTTCCTTTGTCCTCCAAGGGTCGGCATCCAAGTGCCTCGTGCCAGGGAATGAGGCCCTTTTCAGGTAGTTTGGTTCGACTCCTGGGGCGGCGGGGGTGTGCCCGCCTGTGTATCTGTCTGTGGTGAGGAGGATGTGTGCTGTGGGCTCTTGTTAAGAGGTGCAGTGAGGAGCTCAGACACAGGCCGTTGTTTTTGTTTGGACTGTACCCCTGGTTTCCGTGAATTCTGACCCGTCAGGAAGCTGGGATTGGCCCCGGAGACAATGGTCTATTGTTGTGGCGACCCACAACTTCTTCTGGGTTACAACAGGAAGCTGTCTTTGAACAGACACACACACAGACACTCGCATACACACACAGACACACACGCACATGTACAGACCCTCAAGCAGAGCCACACACTGAAACACTTAACACACACACACTGGAACACTTACACCGTCTGTAGCACACATCCATGTTTTTACGACAAAGTCTAAATATAGCCTGTGTTCCTCCGGGATCCCAGGTTCCAGAGAACATGAGTGATGAGCCTCGGCCATATCGGGCCCTCAAGGTATCCTGGGAAACATTCCACTCCCATCATTTTCTGCTGGTTCTGCTGGACTCGTTTTGCAAGGAAATTTAGGTTTAGTCCTGTCATAAATCATAAAATGATGGATATAGTGATCATTTCTAGACCACCTGAACCTACACCCAGTTTCTGAACTGAATGTAATGTAAGGTCCCAGAATTTTCCCTGAACACCGTTCATTGGAATGGAGAAGGAGTTCATTTGAAGGTGCGTTCTGAGGGGGTTTCGTGTGAGAAGTTTGATGATACCCATTCACAGAACAAATACTATGGTTCAGTACCAACCAGCATGAGTCACAGATGAGTTGATAAGAGGAGAAACAGAGAGTTGATCAGGCTCAGACAAACCACAGTGAACCATGTGGTCGTGATCATACAGAAGTAGAGACTCTCAGTCGGTTTGAGTCATGAGTGAGTCAAGCTTTAATCCCTTGTTGTCCCTTTTTGTCTGTGTGTTGGACAGCCAGACTTGGCTGACAGAAACAGACTGTTGAGTTGATAGACACACACATCACACACTCGCCAGAGACTTTGTGCACTCTCGGAAACAGATCCTCGGTTGGTGAGGATAAACAAATAAATACTCGGGAAGTTTATTAATACGTAAACATTCATGTAAAGTTGGAAACAGAGTACTCTGTTTCACTCGAATCGTCTTTGTTCATTCTTAAAAATGGTTCTGTCATTTGAATTACTGCTATATTTACACCCAATGAAAACACATCCTGTCATGACAGTGCTGTCCTCTTCTCCATAGTTATCCTCCCCCCGAGAGACAGTACTTATGGGGAGACATGTGGAGCCATCAGAAGCTCTGAAAAATGCCCCCGTGTGACCTCTAACTGTTGACCTGTTACAGAGGGTCACGACCTTTGGGAGCCATCTCTATGTCTGGAATCTTAAATACACACGCACACACTCCCACACACTCCCACACATAGACACGGATCACACATGCACACACACACACACACTAATAAAGCATTTTTCGGGGTTAGCAACCCTCAAGTTTAATAGTACTCTGAGTGCATTTAACTACATGCATTCCTTAACAGGAAGTCCACACAATCATGGAATGAAAGCGTTTGCTCACGGTCTGTGGCTATCTTGGTCTTCACTCTCCATTTCTGTTTGTGTGCTTTGAATACGTCTAAATACATCCAACACAACATTTAACATGTGGTTCAACAGGTCTTTTTTTATAGCAAACCCTGCTTTGTAAGTCTGAATTAGTGGCGGTCAGAGAAGCTGTCTCTGCATGCAGTTCATATGTGTGGTAGGGCCCTCATTTAGATAGTTATGTCACACACCCTGTAATTCTCATGTCAGCTGGAACCATACTATTTTGGAAGAAAACGGAGCGAGAAAAGTGTGAGCAAAACATTGACATGGGTGTTGTTAGGCTTGTTTGTGTGGGAGAGAAAGGGGTAGGCTGGGGGGGGGGGGGGGGGGGGGTTAGCGGGGCAGAGAGAGATAGAGCGAGGAATAGAGGAGAGAGAGAGGACAAGAAGGAGGGACAGAAATCGTCTTCTGGGGAAGTGTTCCTGCCTTTAGAATCCACGACAGAGTTTCAGTCTTTAGACAGAAAGCCTCGAGCATTCCACAGACGTCCTTACCATGCCAACCAGACCGCTAACGCTAATATGCCGTTTTTACTGGGCCCTCCGTTAGTGTGCACGTCCTGCGGCGGCCTCGACGGGGCCGGGTGGAAAACACAGCTCTGTGAATGCGGCTGGGCTGGGCTCCGTGGTGCCCGCGGCTCCGTGCCCAGATCCTTCTATAGTGTCCCGTGGTCGGGAGAGAAAGAGTGTTCTGGAATGTTCACTAGATCTACAAAACACCACAGACTTGGCTTGACAGGTACTGTTTGCTTTTTGAAAATGGCCCTCAACTGTAAGTCTCACTAGTGACCCTGCAAAGGGGATACTGAGCTGCTATCCCAAGTGTCAATATGATTAGCAGCTGTTGCGGACAGTTGAGGACAATGATAAATGGTACACAGCAGTGATTGGACACCACAGGGTCCAAGAATATTATCTTCTTATTGATTCCTTTCACCACTGGTAGGCCAACATCGAGTTGCTGATTCGAAGCCAGGTCCATTGAGCAACTGGGAGCATTTCAATGGTCTCAGACAGACTCTTTTCGAAACGACTTTCCTGTCATTGATAGATCCATGCCCCTGACCCACAGCTTTTAAACACTCCCCACTGGGATTCCTTTTGGCTGCCCAGAACGTGGAGTGAACACAGCATGATGTGTTACAGTGCTGACTGAGCATCTGTTGACAAAGTGCAGCAGAGCAGCAGTGACACAGTCACTCCGTCTGCAAACATCCTGTTTCCCCACAGCCCGACTGGCCCGTCGTCTTTAAGACAAATGGACCAGAACGGAGTTGCACAACAAATAGGACTAAAGTTGAATGCTGAACAATATCAGATTGTCGTTACCAGCATCACCCAGGGAGCATGGAAATGGGACACGTTCACGAAAGCAAATATTCACAGGCCTTTGTTTCTTCTTTACCTGCCCCTCATCTCACATTAGATCTAGAACTTCAGGAAACCTAGACTGGGCAGTTTTGAGGAACACTTCTCCTCTTCCTGTTTTCTTTCCTGCTACAGCGGAGGTGCGGTGGCGCGTCTTTCAGACCAGCAGCCTGTGAGGCTCCAGGATATCTGGAGCTTGGGGGAGGGGGGACACACAGACAAAGATCCACGTCCCATATATCCCAGATGAACTCAACAGGTGATCTGAGTGTGTTCATTTGACTGAGCCGACCGACCGACACGAGAGACACCCGACCAATGCGCCCTTTTCCTGATCCGCTTTGATCAGCTTCCACATATCAAATATCTCCAAAATATGTGACCATCTCTCTCACTGGTTTAAAACTACATATGACTCCAGTGGGTTCCATGGCCAGGCGTACTGTGAAGGACTCCTGAACCCCTCGGAGGGGCCTGTGTGTGTGATCCTTTCAGAGCTGCATCATATTTTTCACTCTCGCTTTGTTTTTCCTCCCTGTTTGTTAAAAGCATGAACTTTCCCCCCCCCCCTCACTCTGAGACCCTCTGCGTTCTTCCTGCTGTTGTTGCATCTTCAGTGTTGATCCCTATTCTGAAACACAAAATCGTATGATCTTAAATCCACAATATATTTGGAACCCTCTCACGTTACAGTGTTGTTTCAGAGATAGAAATGACTGCAGATTTATTATGAGAGAGGGAACAGTACAGAGCTCCTATACCGTATAGCTTTTCATCAGAATTCTATGTCAACAAACACGAATGGGGATCAGCTCAAGCTTCAGCAAAGATCTTGAACCAGTGAACAACAAGTGTTGGACTTTTGGCCCATCATTAAAGCACACTTGTGTTTCAGTCTGCTGCATGCAAATGATCAACAAATGAGGGAGAAGGTTTTAAATCTGTCTCATCGTCTCACACCCCTAATCCCTATTTCACAGTCCTTGTTTTCCTAAAAAAAAAGAAGAGAAAAGACACATTCTTCTCTGGGGACAAAGAGGTGATTCTCCTGGTCCAGCGAAGCAGCCTGGCCTGACCAAGAAATGGGGCTGAACGTGTCAGCTGAGTGAAAATGGATGAGGGGACAGGGTTGTGCTGATGTGATTTGTTGTGTAAGGACCACGCTTTGATTCTGTGTTGTGCTATTCTGTGCTATTCTGTGCTGTTGTGCTGTTGTGCTGTTGTGCTGTTCTGTGCTGTTCTGTGCCGTTCTGTGCTGTTCTGTGCCGTTCTGTGCTGTTCTGTGCTGTTCTCTCTCATCCTATGGCGGTACTTTAATCTGTTGTGTTGGAATGACACATTCCTCAACAGCAGCGCTGCCTCGGGCCTGGAGCAGTTGTCAATGCCCTCTCTGTCACCTCAGAAACGACAAGAACGAGGCCTGTTCCTCCAGGCCTGGACGGTGGTGTCGGAGGATTTTGCTGAGAGGGGAAACAGAGAAGAGGACACAGAAAAGAGAGACAGAGCTTGATACAATCAATACAACAGTTGTTTCTCATGACTATTTCTGTCTTGGACAGCCAGCTATATGTGCCACTACACAGAACCACACATAGAGAGCTGACAAAATCAAAGATTTATTGGAGGATGATATGAGTGTCTATTGTCTTGCGGCACCCTGAACATTGGGGGAAGACATCGCCCTACTCCCTGTTCGGTCAGAAACATTTTACTTTTGGCCAAATGGTTGACTGTTGGGCCTGGTTGGCGGGAGTCTGGGGTACACTGTAGCTGTATCTGCTCCTGTGCAGCTAGACAGTTTGTTTATTCAGGGGAGGCCCAGGGTACCGGGGTAGTCGGACATTTCCTGTCGGTGTGCCGAGAGAACAGACACGTCGGCCTGCCGGGCACCCCATATTTCCTGTCTCACTTTGCACTGTAAATGAGAGACACATTCTCATGGTTTAAAAAAACGTTTTTTTTCTTTTGTCAGACTATACTTGCATACAGAGTGAACATTTTCTTATAGTGAAAGACTTTGTCTTCGGGGCATTATAATAGTGTGATCTGTCTGTCTGTAATTCATATACTTGTCTGAATATATAACAACTAGGCTATATATCAACTCAGTATATTATATTTGTCAGAAATACCCCAAAGTCATTGCAAAAAGAAAGCAGGGTCCCCATGAAAATACAAAATAAATAATGAAGGAAACATTGTCCGATGGCATTGTTGTGATGAGCTCATTCAAGAGATAATGTGAGATAATTCTTAATGTGTAATGACGATGCTGCCCTCCAGCTGTTTTTATAGCGGGGTTTATGGTAACCTGCCTTGGTTGTATTGTGAGTCAGGGATTTGAGTGTAACATGGTGAGTCACACTCACTGCAAGGGAGTGCTTCGACAATAAGCTGTAATTAAACAGATCAGACGAAACTCAACCGAAAAAACGTTTTCTTTTCTTAGAACATCAGTTCGTGTTGGGATATTCCGATTTAAATTAAATTGGGACTTCATTAAAGTGGGCCGCTTTGTCAGTGGGCCGGTGGGTGGATTGCCCCACCTTGTGGACGGCTGCAAGCCCAACATGAGAAGACACGGGAATCGGGCAAGACATCGTCTGCGTGTAAATGGGCGTATCTCATTGTAAACGCTTGTAAAATATCAGTAAGTATAATGTCTCATCTAGCTTAATTCCTTGCATGGCTGTTTGAGCACTTGTGAATGGGTTACGGATACATGTGTTTAGAATAGTTTAGAATATAGGCCTACTAGCCTACTGTGTTGACGTCGGAACAGGGGCACCTGTAGCATTCATGTAGACTTTCTGTTAACGTAATTACTGTGCCTAACATGTGATCTAATACATCTGGCTGCTTGTGAATAATTTCTGAAAGCTGATTGGTTGAGAAGGACATAACGCTTGGATGTTGAGTTCAGTATATGGGTGGTGTGACTCAAAGAAAAGTGCGACAAGTTGTCCCAGGTAACCCCCCCCCCCCCCTACCCTCCCCGAACTACAGCAGAAAGGCAAACATCTTCTCACCGACTTGGACTTGGGACTTTAAAATGACCACGAGAAGAGTCAACCTGGTCTGAAGCGTCTATACCTTGCAGTTCGTTTAGTCACTGGAAATGAGTGGTAAGTGGCCTAAATTATGCATTAGCCTATGTAAACTGTTAAGCATGCTTTTCTTTAATTAAAAAAAAAAAATATGTATATAAAAGGAACCAACTTTGCCACAGTGTGACTGGAATTTCAGGACTTATAATGTCTGTGATACAATGGGCAAGGCAGTCTCAACAGCACATGAGTATTAGTGTAATTAAGATCCTTACTATCAACTCGATAAGGGTTGACCGTATGTTTGATACGCATATGTGTCAATATGTTAGTCTACTGGGAGACAGAGAGATTCCTTAGCAGGTGAACCTGTCCTAACCTGCCTGTACAACCTTACCGAACAACACTGGTGGCCAAGCAGATGGAGTTGCAGTGTCAATTTGCTGCCCAAAAAATGTACATAATGAAATCATGTTTCGTTACAATGTTTTTTTTTTTAATTGTGTATTTCTAAAATGGTAATGGCATGCTCAAACAAATAGGTGTTAACGTTAAAATTAGCCTACGTTTCAGATGAAACCGTTAACGTGAGCGAATTGGACAGGCAACAGAATAGCTGCTGGGATTTCTACATCGTAATACCGAGAAACATTAGCAACCCACTTGTCGAGTACTTTATAAGAGTTAAGCACAAACATCTCTACTTATGTGGGACTGGAAAGAGAGTTAAGATGGAAATATAGACGGACTGGACTGCAGTACAACTTAATTTAAAGCCATTCCACTCCCTGATTCTTTATCAGTGCTGACCTCAAGTTCCTTCAAATGTAGGCCTAACCCTTTATATTTTAAAGGTTCTTGGTGGGGAGATGTTTAACCAAGTCAGTCCACTTGCTAAAAGGTAGGTCAAGTTAATTAGTAGTGCAAACAAAGCGGTAGCCTACAACAGTTCTTAGTTCTTTATCTCAGCAGGAAGTCTGGTCTAAAGAACTGTATTTCTCACCCATTAACTTGTAATAGTCTGGGCTTCGTGGTGCAGTATATTAATCTACTTCTACTTCAAGAAGCCCTTGACATTCAGATTTTATCATGTTTTAGATATTACTTAATTATTATAATATGAGATAAAATCTCAAAAATTGTTTGGTATTACTAAACATTTGAGATATTTCAGTACAATCAAAATATTCTATTGTTCCCACCCCAAGTTCTCACCACTAGGTTTTTGTCTGGGCTCCCTGCGTGTTGAGGACTGTGAAATGATTCACACAGTGTTTGCATTCTTGGGTCATGAGGCATAATGTGAGCGCTGTACTGGTGTCCTCCCCATTATGCTTTATGAGTGTTTGAGCTTAACCACCCCTCCACAGTCACCTTGTACCACGGAGAGCAAATGAATCAAAAAACTGTTGAGGCATCCTGTGTAGGTTCTGTCAGCAGGTCCTGTGTAGTGTACATGAGACATCTCTTGACCCACAGTCCATACATCACACCACCTCATAGTGAGTGCTAACCCGAAGGCCCGGCATCTGTTTGTTCCCTGGAGCCCAGCCAGTACATCTGACTCCCAACTATCTGCAGCAAACACGACACATCCAACCTTGTTTTTCTACGTCTTGCCTTTCAGCAGGTTCCGCAGAATGTGGAAGCAAACGTCTTCCCATCTAACACAGGATTGGGGTTAGGACAAGGGTTAGAAAATAGGAAGAAAAAAAAACAGATGTGATGAGATGAAATGAAACTGTGACATTTTGTTCAAGCTGTGTTGAACACGTACCGTGCTCACCACACGTCCACCGTCCTCCCCGGCCTGCTTCCCGAGGGTCGCATTCCTTGCTGCCCCTAGCAACAATGAAACCCAAAGCCGCGGCCCTCGCATGTCGCGGCAGAGCAGCCCATGGTCTCACGCCACTGCGTGGACGCGTGCGTCAACCGGCACTGACTGAATGTGCCGTTCGCCCCCCCCCCCCCCAGGCATCCAAATCTGGGCGACGGACTACGATGCGGGCGAGGAGGAGGGCGAGGAGGAGGGTCGCCCCACGTCCCCCTGGTCGGAGGAGCGCTGCGAGGAGCTGTGGGACCGCGTGGAGGGCGTGAGGCACAAGCTGACCCGTCTCCTCAACCCGGCCAAGCTCACGCCCTACCTGCGCCAGTGCAAAGTGATGGACGAACAGGACGAGGACGAGGTCCTCAACTCCATCCAGTACCCCCTGCGCATCAGCAAGGCCGGTGAGACTGGGGGGGGGGGGGGGAGGGTTCGGGAAGGGGGGAGAGAGTGATGGAGGGGGGGGGGGAGATTGACAACAGGAAAGGATGGAACAGGTGTGTGGCTGAGTTAGTGAGTGAGGGAGAGAGACAGTGAGTGAATGATGGAGGGTGGGAACGGGAGAAAGAGCGAGAGAGATCAAAAGGAAAAGGGGAGGCAGAAGAGAACGGGGTTGGCGGACAGAAACTGAGGGGAAACCCACCAAGGAGAGGGAGATGATGCAATAGTAGACAGGATGAGGTCATACATACCAGGTGCTTTATCAGGCCTCGCCTGCAGGATAGCAGTGCGGTTGTCGGTGCTCATTCATCTCTCCTTGGTGTCTTCGTATCTTTACCCAGCATGCACTCCCAATCTCTCCTCAGGCCGCTTGATTGACATCCTGCGGGGGCGAGGCCAGCGAGGTCTACAGGCCTTCATGGAGTCTCTGGAGTTCTACCACCCAGACCAGTACACCCACCTGACTGGAGAGATGCCCACCCACCGCTGCTCCATCATGCTGGGTAGGCCCCGAGCCTCCACACCCCTCCTACCCCCTCCCAGCACCTTGGGTCCTCCCCATCCTCCTCTATCCGATAGGACCCCACCTTCTCCATAACTCACAGAAATATCCCAGTCAAAACATGACCATCATCACCAGGCGCCTCAAACACAACTTCACGACACATACATACACGGCACACCACATGACAGGGGACGCCGCAAACAACACAGGACGCGAAGGGCACAACACAGTAAGGCTCGGTCTGCGCGCCTGTCGTCCGTCTGGACGTCTCCGCCCACGGCGGAAGGAGCTTGACGTGTGTTTGTCTCCCAGACGAGGAGGGTCCGCAGGGCCTGACCCAGTTCCTGCTGCTGGAGGTCAACAAGCTGAGGGAGCAGCTGAGGGGCTGCCGCCTGTGCGAGCGCCGCCTGTCCCAGCGCTGCCGCGTGGCCGAGGAGGAGCGCAGCCGGGCCGAGCGCAAGGCCCAGGAGCTCCGACACGACCGCCTGCAGCTGGAGAGGTGACGACGCCGCGGCAGAAACATTCACGCGCCGTCGTTTTTTTTCTCTTTTTTTTGTTCACGCATGTTGAGTATGAGGCAAAGAAGTGGACTTCAACCTTGTTGGCGTGTGGATTTCTGTATGAATGTGTGTGGGTATGTATGGGTGTGTGTGTGTGCATGTGTGGGTGTGTGTGTGGGTGTGTCTGCGTGGGCGTGCGTGTGTGTGGTTGTGCGTGTGTGTGCGATAAACCATACAGGCTGCGTCAGGACTGGGAGGCGGGGAGCAGGGAGCTTAGCAGGCTGAAGGACAGGCACCTGGAGCAGGCCATGAAGTACTCCCGTTCCCTGGAGGAGCAGGGCAAGGCTTCCGCCCGCGAGAAGGAGCTGCTGGCTCAGGTAGAGGAGAGGGAGACACTGGCGGGAGAGGGAGGCGGTGGGGTGGATCGTGGAGGGGTGGGGGAGAGGGAGAAAGCCGCTGAGACAAGCAGGGAGAGGGGGAGGAGATGAAAGGGGAAGCGGGAGCCATTATCTTGGCAAACAGCTGCCAGAGGAATGTGTAGAGAGGTGAAGAGATGCCATCGAAGGGTGATGCTGTTGAAACTTGTCGTTCAGCCTTTTACACAAATATTCCCTAGAATAATACACTTGATTCAACAGGTGCTATGTAGTACGGTTACACAGGCTTAATTACTGTCCACCGATGTCTTTATGAGCGTGTAATTAGACGAGCCAGTAGGATCCAGTCATGAGTCAACTTCTGACCCATTACCGAAACTGAAATTGGCTTTGCCACCCTGCCGTGAACTCCACCGTGTCGGGCTAACTGTGTCCGATTGCTCAGGTGGAGCAGCTGAACAGCAGGCTGATGGAGGCGGAGAAACAGACGAGCAGTGACATGGTCTCCCCAGGGTCGGTCAAGAGGAACAGCAGGGTGGGCGACTGTGTGAGGAGCGCTCCCCCCGTCCCGGAGAAGCCGTTGCAGCTGAACACCACCCAGATACGGGGTCACACTCAAACACAGGTGAGCTCACCTCGCACGCAGGATGAACAATGCATCACAAAGTTAGCATGTTCGTGCCCTTCTACCCACGTCCATACCCACGTCAATATTTTCACGAGGTAGAAATGATCTTCTCTGTTTTGTTACCTAGTTCCTTTCCTGACAGTGATTGTTTTTTGCTCGGTTCCTCTACCGCTTTTGAAACTCCCCGAAAATACCTCAGCTGCTGTCGCCGTAGGTCTGACTCGGTGACTGACTACTACCAGACTGGGGACTCTAGTATGCCGAGCTAAAGCCAAAGACGGAGCTGCAGTCTCAGGCCTCAGCACTTCTCCCTGAACCACCTCTGTTACCCTGCATTTTGTTTCCGTGGGCCCAGGCTCTGATGGACATCGTGCACCAGGACCGCAGAGAGGCCGCCGAGCAGAGACACGAGCTGTGCGGTACCATCTCCAGACTGCAGGAGGAGCTGGAGGACGCGGAGGAACACAGGGACAAGGTGAGGAAACGGGGTCCAGCGTTAGCCGCCAGCTAGCCTGAAAAAGTTCTGTTATGTTCCAGTATTCTTCCTGTTATGTCAAAGGGATTCTTTAGCTCCTTTCAGTCGTAGACTAGTGACAAAATGTCACGAAATGGACTGACCCTAGCCCCGTTGTGCTGTTGTTGACGGTTCTGTGCAAAATGTTTGTGCTGTTGTTGTGTAGCTGGAATCCCAGTGTGAGCAGCTGCAGCTGAAAGTGAGGACCCTCCAGCTGGACTGGGAGACGGAGCAGAAGAGGAGCGTGTCCTACTTCAACCAGGTCATGGAGCTGGAGAAGGAGAGAGACCAGGTGTGGTGGAGAGGTCGGGGAGATCCCCCGCAGTGATCGCAGAGGGGTCAAGGGGTATGATGACGAAACGCCTGCCGAAGCTCAGGCTCATTCAGGACTGTGAATCGTCTCCATCCCCGTTAGGCACTACGCAGTCGAGACAGCCTGCAGCTGGAGTTCACTGACTGCCTATTGGACAAGAATCGCCTGCGTAAACGAATCGCTGAACTGGAGGCCAACGCGGAGCAGCAACAGAGAGAGCTGGAGAGAGAGAGGGAGAAGAGCAGGGAGCAGAGCGCCCCCTGTCTGAACTGTGTGAGTAGGAGGTGGACTGACAAACAACAAGCTGTCAATCATCCTCTCTTTCTCTCCCTGACAATTTAGTCAGGCATGAGTCTTCCGGCAGTCTGTCAGAACAGGCTAACCGAAACGACACACATCTATTCAATCTGTGTACCTGTCTCATGTGAAGGCCTGTGTTGTCGTCTCTGATCCCTCCCTCTTTCCTCCTCCCTCCTTGCCCCCCTCCCTCCTCCCTCCATGCCCCCCTCCCTCCTTGCCCCCTCCCCCCTCCCTCCTTGCCCCCTCCCCGCTCCCTCCTTGCCCCCTCCCTCCTTGCCCCCTCCCCCCTCCCTCCATGCCCCCCTCCCTCCTTACCCCCTCCCTCCTTGCCCCCTCCCTCCTTGCCCCCCTCCCCCAGTCCCACCTGTCTCTCTGCAGTGAGGAGCAGTGCTACGGCCCCTGCTGCTCTCAGGGCCTGAACATGGCCTTCAGCCCTCAGCCCAACGGCAACCTGCTGCTCCGCAAGGTGTGGTTCCCCCCCTGTCATCATCATCATCACCCTCGTCCTCGTCACGCTAAGCAGCGTGTTCCAACAACACCACGATGTGGTCTTGTGCTCGAACCACAGCTGCCAAGTCTCACGCTCTGACAGTGAGACTCGCTCACTTGAACCAGTTCACACACCTCACCTTCTTATTTCTCGCACTGAGAATCCCCCCGCCCCCCCCCCCCAAAAAAAAAAGTTATATTGCTTCTTTCTTTCTTTTTCGAATACATTTCCTCACTCGTCCTCGCGTTCCGGGAAATCCTTTCTGCGTGCACTGTTTGTGAACGCTCGCGTGCAACATAGTTACAGACGGTGCAACATTTCTGCCTTGAGCAGGCTGTTTAAAAGGGGCTATTGTGAGCTGAATGCTGTGTTTGCCACGCACAGATTGCTCAAATTAAAGCCAGGATCGGTACGTTTTGCGAACGTAGGAATTTTGGCTTGAGTTCCAAATAATTCAGTCCAAAATAAAACATCTCACCCCCTCCCTTCAAAGCCACTCGCCCAAAAAAACATGAAAACGTAGACAGACGAGACAAGTAGCCCTTCAAATCATTGGTTGTGTTTATTTCAGTCAATAGATATCATATGTTTTTTTTATTTTACTGTCAAACCTTTAGATGTATTAGTTGCTATCAGGATGTGAAGTGTATATTAGCTTTAATGGAAAAAAAGTTTTTTTATGTACGCTCGCTTGCATACATGCATACTAATTTATGTCCATATCAACGCTGAAATCAAACCTACGCCCCCGCCCCCAGTATATCCCCGAATCATTGTAATAATCTTATTAAGGAATTTGTGCCTTATTATAGACACACAATAAGCATTTTTAAGTTCAACTTAATCTTTACAGCACATTCTTCCAATGTTGCAATGACTTCTCATTGTTGTACAAGAACAACAATCCAGGTCATAATTAGCGTGGCTCTACATGCTCTGCATGGCTTGAACAGAGTTTATCCCTGAGATTCACAGTGTTGACAGAAAGAGATCCATCAGCATGTTGGTGCTTGTACTGGATCTCTCAATAAAAGGTGGGCCTTGATTGAATAGTCTACGACTGCAACCCTCCTCTGCACAATGAGACCACTTGATGGCTGGGTTTGTATCAGCTGTGTGGATAATCCCATCCACCAAGGTTAGGCAGGAGATTCCCCTCAAGGAGGAAAGGAGAGGCTAGCTAGTCATCGGTCCTTTATGTCTCTTTTCTCTTTTGACACAGACTCCCTCTAGAGGCCAAGACAGTGAACATTCGGAAGGTGAGCTTTGCTACATTTCAGGGGCTTGGTTGGGTTGTGCAAATAAAAAAAAACAAAATAAAACACAGTTCAGAACGAAGTGCGTTTGGTGTTCAATTCATGTCAAAATATGGATTTGGTCTGCATGCAGGTTCCCGCTCCAACTCAGATGAGAATCTGTTAACACCTGTAAGTCCTCCAGCTTTACTCTACATGTAACGTCCATGAATAAAATCAAAGCTGATCTACGTTTGATATGCATGCTTCAGTTCTCTGGCCATGGCACAGACTCACTGTGTGCTCTTGGAACAATGTGTGGCTCTGCAAAATGGGATGCTAAATAATTCACGAGTCTTGTGTTGTGCAGTATTTAGAGGGCAAACCATAACCCCCCCATTTCTAAGACAGGCTGCCTACCTGAACTTTCATATCCTTACACCATCCACATACTCTCTACATACTGCCCACTGTCCTCTTGTTATATTACGTATGGTATTCTGTATTCTGCGTCCTGCATTGTTTTTCTTTCCCGCTGCATGTGTTGATAGACCGAGGACAGTGAGAAGGACATCAACCGACTCTCCACCTTCCCCTTCCCTCCCTGCGTGAACTCCATAAACCGACGATTCAACACTGAGTAAGTCGGTCGTGTAAAAATGTGACACCACTATACTTCTTCCTACTGTAAGTACTTGAGGTCGAAACACAGGCAACTCGATACGTGTAAATCTTCAATAACCAGTTGTGTTTGACATGTCTGTCTTGATGTCATCTTGTGTCAGGTTTGACCTGGACTCCTGGGGCAGTGATGAAAATGAGAACCTCACAGGTGTGGTGCAATCAGAACATGGATTACTGCCTGCTTTCCATCTAGAATGTTCCTCAAATAATGTTTTAGTGTAGAGGAGCTCATTCCGTTCCTGGAGCTATAGCGTTTGTAAATCCGATTTCTCAGACTTACATACGGCCATAGGTTGTATTATTATAACCTTTATTTAACCAGGAGAGACCCATTGAGATTAAGAATCTCTTTTTCAAGGGAGACCTGTCCAAGACAGGCAGCAGCATTCATACAAATATAGTTACAAAAATACAAAAGGAGACAAAATATAGGAGTTAGTGTCAAAGCCAGGTACGTTTAATTTTAAAGCATTAAGCGAGATTAATTACTTTAGTTTCAAGACATTTTGCAACATATTCCATGCCGAGGGTGCGGAGTACAGAAAAGCCCTCATTCCAATTTCCTTACGGGCATAAGGGACAGATAGCATGACGCAGTCCTGCGAACGCAGAGAGCATTTCCCGGCACTCTTCTGATTTATAGGGACACACAAGTAGAATGGGAGCAGACCAAGAATGGCCTCAAATATAAAGGCATACCAATGACCGAGCCCACGGGTGGTCAGAGCAGGCCCTCCTACCCGAGAGTATAACTCACAGTGATGAGTCAGAGCTTTACAGTTTGTATCATTTGTGCATGTGCATTGTGTTTTAAGGGTGGTTGTGTGGACGTTGTGTCTCATTGTGTGTTGTGCTGTGTTCGCAGGAGACCAGAATGAGCCCTCCCTATGGGACTCCTGCAGCTCTCTGAACTCTCACCTCTTCCCCCCTGACCTGGTCAACCTGCCGCCTGTCGCCCCTCACAAACCCAGCCCCAACCAACTGGGGTATGCCTCCGCCCCCTCCCCTGCTGTTAGGAACTGTCCCAAAAGTATGAGATATTGTACAGTATGCCAACAAGAAACATGTTTGCGTGTGTGTGTGTGTACCGTCCCCGTCCCCCTCCCGCAGAGTGGAGCTCCTCTCCCCAGCCCCTAGCCCCCCCACCTCGCCCAAACGGGGACGATGCAGCCTGGCAGATGACGTCACCATCGTCGGGGGCAACCAGACGGGCATCTTCATCAGTAGCGTGAAGGCAGGCTCTACTGCTGAGAAGTGTGGTCTGAAGGAGGGGACCGAGCTGCTGGAGGTGAGAGGGACGTGATAGACGTCATGCAGAGGTGCATCAAGCAGTCAAGGCAGTAGATTTAGACACGGTGGGAACTGCTGTGGAACATAGAGACAACGTTAAAAGTTGGAAATGAGAGGAGAGGAGAGGAGGAGTCTGTCAACCTTTAGTGACCAAAACATAATGGTCCCAACAGTGAACCGCTTCAAGTTTCGTTCAGAGACTCGCTGTAGCGATACCGCAAACCCGGTTCCTGTCTGACGTGGTTACCTATTCCACCATTTGACTTGATCCACAACATGGCTGCTCTTCCAACCACGTGACGCCCATGAACTCGGGTGTTGGTGACTCTGTTGTCCCCAGCTGGAGCGGGTGCTGTTCGGTGGGGGCAGCGTGGTGCTGGCACAGTGCACAGGAGAGGTGGCCCATTTCTCCCTGCAGTGGTGGGCAGAGCCCTCCTCACTCAAACACCAGCTCAACACTGAAGGTAAGCCTCTTCTTCCTCCTGTATGTCCCACTGCTGGGCTGGACTCACAACCGCCACATGGCCGAGCAAGGATGGAAATGAAGTCGGAGTGCTGTCATTTCATTGTTTCAGAAAACAGCTTGAAGTCTGTAAGATGTAGCGCCTGTCCAGTTTTAAGGGAGTGTAAGGGAAAAGAGAATCCTCTATGAGACCACCTCCTCCTCTCCCTCCCTCCTCAGCCTACTCCAAGCTGTGCACCCAGCTCTCCTCCCCTTCCCTCCTCAGCCTACTCCAAGCTGTGCACCCAGCTCTCCTCCCCTTCCCTCCTCAGCCTACTCCAAGCTGTGCACCCAGCTCTCCTCTCCTTCCCTCCTCAGCCTACTCCAAGCTGTGCACCCAGCTCTCCTCTCCTTCCCTCCTCAGCCTACTCCAAGCTGTGCACCCAGCTCTCCTCTCCTTCCCTCCTCAGCCTACTCCAAGCTGTGCACCCAGCTCTCCTCCCCTTCCCTCCTCAGCCTACTCCAAGCTGTGCACCCAGCTCTCCTCTCCTTCCCTCCTCAGCCTACTCCAAGCTGTGCACCCAGCTCTCCTCTCCCAACTTCCTGGGAGCTGACTCGTTCTATGTACGCGTCAACATGGATCTGGGTTCCCATGGCGACTCCCCCTGCCTGAGGGTGCACTGTGATGACATCATCCATGTGACGGACACCCGCTACAACGGAAGGTACCAGTGGCGCTGCTCGCTGGTGGAGCCCCGGACGGGCAAAGCCCTGCAGGCGGGCGCTATGCCCAACTACAACAGGTACAGTACATGAGCAGGGTGGACTGGAGGAGGGGAGGTGGGGGTGCAAAACAAATATATTAACGCTTGAATTCTTAGAACTGTCCGTTTAGGTTGACCGATGCATGTATGCCAGCGATGGCAATTCTCCTCATTTTCCTCCGTCTGTCTCAGAGCTCAACAGCTGTTGCTGGTGAGGCTACGCACCATGGCGCTGCAGAAGGACTTCAAGAAGAAGGTAGTGGAGTCCTCCAAATACAATCCGTTTCCGTAGATGACCCTTCAAATGAACCGTGAGCGATCATACAAAGTGAATATGGAAAAAGAAACAACTTGTTTTTCGCCATTCCTCTGTGTAGTTATACAAGAAGTTCTCCGAGCGCGTGCGATTGGTCAAGGCTGTATCCCCTAGCTGTCGTGGGATTGGTTCAACCCCCCAAGTTCTCTACACCCTTAGCCACCGTAAGGCCCTCTGACAATTGTGAACAAATCACTATCATTATCTAATTTGTATCTTTGGATGTATTTTATATACTGTATATTGGGCTACAAAATGGATATGTTAATATGTGTGTTCCTGTGTGTGTGTGTCCTCTCAGGTCATGAGGACCACCTGATCCCCTACAGTATGGTCCAGCCTGTTCAGGTCAAAACCAAAAGACCCGTCATCTTCTCTCCTTCTCTGCTCTCCCATGCCCTTATAGAGAGACTGCTGCAGCCTGCAGATTCTGGGCTGGACTTCAACACTTGTCAACCAGGTACACACGCACACTCACACCCACGTGTTTTCTGACCTTATGTAAGTCATGTCAGATACAGCAAATGTCTTGTTTTCATGTTCCTGTCGCACTCTGGTTGTGAATTCTCTCTGGTATCCTTGGTCCCCTGGTTGTTGTAGAACCCATCCCGGCCTTAGACAGGCGCGACAGGAAGGTCTTCCTGTTGGACTCTTCCAGCCCAGAGCGGGCTCTGGGCATACGGCTGCAGTCTATTCAAGATGTCATCAGCCAGGTAAAGCTCGGGCACGAAACACACGCACATACCTAAGTCTTTCTTCTTCTGTCTCGGTTCTGACGTCTGGTTTCTGTGTGAATGCCAGGACAAGCACTGTCTGTTGGAGCTGGGTCTGGGCAGCGTGGAGCGCCTACTGAGACAGGGGGTCTACCCCATCGTCCTTCACATCCGACCCAAGAACAAAAAACACAAGAAGCTGAGGTAGGGTTGCATTTATACATCTGTGATCCATCCGGAGGTTGTGAGACGTGGTCCACATTTCCTGTTTGTAATCCACTGTCATCTTCCTCAGTCTGAAGAAATAGAACATGTCTTCCCTTCTCAAAGCTCTCTCTCTTCGTGGAGGAGGGACTCGTCATCCAAGACGTGCCATTTTGATTACAGGACAAAAGCTATAACCCATCAAATGTTGTCCACCCTCGGCAGGAAGTTGTTGTCGGGTCATAGGGAGGAGGGTGTGATGGAACAGGTGTGCCAGGCGGAGGAGCTGCAGCTGGAGAACCTCCCCTTGCTGTACCACACCCTGGAGCCCAGCACCTGGAGCTGCACTGAGGAGCTGCTGTCAGCCTTACGCAATGCCATCCACAGCCAGCAGAGAGCGCTAGTCTGGGTCGAGCTGGACAGGATGCAATAGATGGCTTCAAGTTGCATTTATCAACGTTTTTACAGTATTTTTCATAGTTATGGTCATATATTCTTTCAGGAGAAATACATTTCATTTGGTTCCTACTACGGTAGTAAGAGTGCTCTGTAAATGTTAATTTTATTCAGGGAGATGTTTCCGTTTTCTGCTTTACATATAGTTTTACAGTTTGAGTTTGAGACTCAGGTGATGTTCAGGGAGAGCTTGAAAAATAGATGGAGATACAGGTTAGATAAGTAGTCTAGTGGCGACCAACTTACGGTTCATCTAAGTTGTAGAGAAGGCATCATCCATGGAAATTATCGATGGACCGATGTGTGGATGATGACAGATATGGCCATATAAAACAACTTCCAGGCTGCTGTGTTTTTTCTACTGAATTTTTACATTAAAATGATCAACATCGCTTCCAAAGTCGGACTTGTTATTTACATTAGCCATAAGTTAACACATTGAATATACTGTAGAATCTATAACCCTCATGTTCATGAAATTGTTTCAGTGCAATAGTGTTTTACTATCTGACAGCTTCTTTACATACACCTTATGATGTTTTTAACCGTGATCAAAGTTAAAAGTACAAAATGTATTAATTACGTCATGGTTTGGTGTGGTAGCGCCCCCTTCTGCAAAGAGATCAGATCGCATCTCCCATCCTCCTCCCCCCTCTGATCAACAACACAGGCGCTTGCACAGAGAAGCAAAATGGCCGATAGTAAACTAACCGATCTCACATCGCTCGACAGTCATCAAGAGGTTATGCATGTTTTGTTTAAAGCTTAAAGACTACATACAAACGAGAGGATATTTACATGTCCAGCTCTTTTCTATAATTAACATTTTACCTTTTGGTGAATTTCCTTTATTCTTCTATTTAGCCTTGAACGCCTCGAAGAACTAGCTCGCTCGCTAGCTTAGCAAGCCAGTCAGCTACAGTACCTTAGGTCTGCAAGAATTTTGCACAGAAGCACTTTATGTAGTTTGTGATTCCTGAGGTGAGTAACTAGCCTGATACATTCTTGTTTTGCATGTTGTATTCCGTGATGTTCTTAATAACAAGTTTAAAAAAATAACGTACAGTAGACCAAGTCTTATTCTGTCTGTTTATGGAGAGCACTTGAACATTATGAACGCTGGATAGCCACCGCTCTACCTTGCTAGCAAGCTACTCAGCAAACGTCACTGAAGAAGTTAATCGTCGCCTTTGGCCTTGTCAGGTCGCTAGCGAGACCTTGCACCGCAGCCCACTACAGTACCTGACTGGAGCTTGCACAAGACTGGTCTGTCGCGATTAGGGGACCTTGCATGGAGAAACGAGTAGGGGCTTGACTGCAGCCGATCTCGCTGCTGGGAACAGGCCTCGCTTTCAGAACCCAACGGTTCTCAATCTTCCATCGCAATGCAGACGATTTGCTAGCTAGCTAGCTAAAAGGAATGCAGCATCAATACACAGAAAACCTAACTAGCCATTAGCCGTTTTGGGAAAAGATTGATGTGATTTTAGTGTTAAAGTGGGTCAAATTGGCCGTGCTGAACCTAGCTAACTTAAACAGCACCTAGTTTGACAAGCCGAGTAGCTTGTTTTTACACTATCGGATTAATGTCAGCTCGCTAGCTCTAGCTCGTTCTTTACAGCTTGCTAGCTAATTTTGAGCGGCTTAGCTGAACTGTGCCGTGCTTAAATTGTATTTGCAGCTTACTTCCCGGCTAGTTTGTAGGCCCCGGAGTTGCAAAGTGGTTATCGTTCCCTGTTAGCGTTAGATAATGCTTATTTTACTGTGAAACTGACCTCACATGTCAGTATTTCTTGTAATGGCAGACACACTTGCACCACCCTCGCTTGCCGTACTCTACAACTGTACTAGGACTCATCTTCTCTGACAATTTATTTATCTCACACACATATGTACCTACAGCTGCCATTTTAAAATTTCAAATCAATCTTGCTTCTACTTGTATCTGGAATGGCCTGTAGGTTACATCTACAATCATTTGCTTTCCAATGAATAATGCAATGAGTGGTTACCGTAGACTTCTGGCAAGCAAGTTGACTAGGTTAACATTACAGCCCTGCTTTGCTTGTAACATTAACTAATTGTGGAGAGTGTTAATGACAGTGAACTCAGACAGCCAAAATAGCTGGTTATGTCAAGGAAATGTCAAAATATCGCATAGCGGTAATTTTATACACTTGAGATAATGTAGGCGATTGCAAAGGATGATCCCTGACAATTCTGACCTCCGTCCAGACAGGAGGATCAGGAAAGGGAACAGCAGTTCATGGAAGACAAGAAAAAGAAGAAAGAGGATAAAAAGAAAAGGGAAGCCTCCCAGAAGGTACTTTCTGCCTCTGTACGTCAAAGGCATGGGAGACTTTAATGGTTTATTTTGACGTTTAACCATTTTGCATCGATTGCTCATAGTGTCCTCTCTAATTACAGGTGACTGAACAGAAAATCAAAGGTAAGCTCTTTGCCCTTTCCCGGGCTATACAATCTGGGTGAATGTAGCTGACATTTCTAAACAAAGCACAGTGCATTCCTTCCCAACCACAAAGCTGACACAAGGCAGCACTGATTGTTCTCGGTTGTGTTTTTGTCCCACCATTTCCACCGCTCCAGTGCCAGAATCAAGCAAGCCCCCCTCCACCCAGACGCCAGCCACCCCAGGCTCCGTGTCCCCTAGCCCTGGCCCTGCTCCTCCCTCGTCCCCCTGCCCAGCAGCCGGGGTCGCGGTCCCTCCGGCCGGGAACAATGCAAAGCGGGCTGCTGTGGCCAACGGACAGCCCCCCTCCTCTGGAAGTCAACCCCCCCAGCAGCAGCGCTACATGCCCCGGGAGGTGCCCCCGCGATTTCGCTGCCAGCAGGACCAGAAAGTGCTACTGAAGAGGGGCCAGCCCCCGCTGTCCTCCATGCTGCTGGGAGGAGGCAGTGGGAGGGGAGCCACCCCCCCGCTGCATGGAGATGCAGCCGGAGCCACAGGTGAGTGATGAGCAAATCCAACAGGTGGGGTTTACCTTTTTATGATTATAGTTTTGGCATGGATCATGCTTCGGTGAGAGGACAGTTCGAGGTAGACAGGAAGGCAGGGGGAGGGGAAGACTTGCAGAGAAAGGCCCGGGGCCGGATTTGAACCCAAGCGCCCATGTGGTGCGCTTCACCCGCGCGTTCACCTTTTTTTTTAAAATTCAGGTTACTGGTCGTGTTTGATTGTGTTCTTACCTGACCACATATCCTCAAGTCCACTGTATTAGGAATCTTACGTTTCTTTTAAAAACGCTTTTGTTTTCTCTCGGTTCTGTTTCGACCAGATCCCAACCTGGCTTCATCCTCATCGTCACCCCCTCACTCGTCATCATCCTCATCTTCAGTTGCTGCTTCTTCTCCTACTACTACTTCAACTTATGCAAATTCCACATGGGGGGCGGGCTCTGGCAGCCAGCCCCCTTCTCAGGGCTGGGAGAAGGTGATTGTGGACGGGTCTGACCTGGAGGAGTGGCCTAGCATCGTGGCCGGGGCCAGAGTGGGCCCCGAGGGAGGGGAGGGAGCCGAGCTGGACGGCCCGAACAGCAGCAGCAGTGCCTCGTGGAGTGAGAGAAGCGGCCAACAGCCGAAAGGAGGAGGAGTATCTGGAACAGGATCCGGGAGCTCCGAGAGTCCCTCTTCGCCTCGCTCCTCTCCTCCGTCCGCCTCGTCTTCGCTCAATGAATGTGTGCCGTCCGGCGCCGCGTGGGGCGCCTCCCCGGCCCAGGCAGCCGGGGCCGGGGGTGTTGTTGGGGGTGGGCCGGCAGCAGCAACAGCTCTCTACAATTCCAAAGTCTCCCCTCTCCCTGGCTCTCAGGAGGGCCCCGGAGGGGTCAGCAGCGGTGGGGGCCTCGGTGCCAACTTCCACCCCAACACCAACCCCTCCGCCTGGCCCGCCCTGGTGCAGGATGGGACCCCGGCGGGGGTCGGAGGAGGAACGACCGAGGGTGGGTCGCCGTCATCCTCAATCACCTCACCTTCGTCTTTCTCTGCCAGCGCCGCTCAACCTCTCTCCTCTGTGAATCCATCCGGCCACCGTCAGCAGCACCTGCTCCAGGACAGGCCTACCTCGGACGCGGAGCAGCACTGGGGAGGGGGACTGGGGCCGGAGATGGGAGTAGGTGGACCGGGACCAAATACTGGAGGTGCAGATGGTATCATGGACTGTGGGGCAGGAGGAGGAGGAGGGAGTGGGAACCTCTCTGGCTCATCATCTTCTTCCTCTTCAACTTCCTCATCGTGGAGAGCGATGCCTCCGCCCTCCTCCTCCGACCTCAACACAGGTGCCTCTAAGACTGATGGGTGGGGAGGAGGGGGAGGTCGAGGAGCTGGAGGAGGTGCTCAGGGGCAGGAGGGGAGTGTGTGGGGCTTCGGCAGCCATGGCGACAAGGCAGGGTCGGCGGGAGACAAAGGGTGGGGAAGAGGCAACGAGGGTAGCTCAAATACCCCAGCGGTATCTCAGGGAGCTTGGGACAGAGGCCCAGAGGGGGAGTATGGGTCGGCGGGTGTCGGAGGAGGAAGTTCCGGTAACTTAGCAACGGGAAGTAGCGGAGGAGGCCGAGGCGGGAGCAGCAGCAACAGCAGCAGCAGCGGAGCTAGCGGCGGAGGAGGAGTAGGAGGAGGGGTTTCCCAGGACTCTGCCTCTCCGACGTTTGCGACTATGACAAGAGCTTGGGACAATCAGAAGCCAGTGGAAGCTGGGGAGGGAGGGGTCGAGGAGTGGGGAGGCCAGGGAGGAGGAGGAGGAGGGGTGGGGGGAGGCTCCAGGGCGGGGAGCGGTGACCCGAACAATCAGCAGGAGCACTCCAGCCACCGCCAGCGCTCTCAACAGGGCCCCAACGCTGAAGTGGCCTTACAGAGCATGCTCAGTCGCACCGACCTGGACCCCAGGGTGTTGTCCAACACCGGGTGGGGGCAGACCCAGATCCGTCAGAATGTGGCCTGGGACCTGGAAGCACGTTCGGGAGGAGGGGGGAGAAGCGATGGAAGCAGTTCATCCTCGTCTACTTCCTCGTCGTCCGCCATGAACACCGGTCGTGCGGCGACTTACCCGCCGAACGCAGGTTCAAAGGCTTCTGATCCATCTGCTGGGGCCCACATGGCCCACACAAACCCAGGTCCAGGCCATGGTCCAGCCAGGGATGGCTGGGAGGGTGGAGGCGGTGCTCCGCAGCCAGGCCGTGCACCACCGCCTGGGGCGAACAGCACGCGGAAACCTGGATCCCTCGGAGAGGAACCAGAAGGCAAGAGTGCTGGCGGCTGGGGTGACGTTGGGCCGTCTGAGGGGCCAGGAAAAGGCTGGGGGAGCGAGGATCAAGAGTGGGCTGGTGACCGTAGAGGAGGAGGTGCAAGGGGTAACTGGAGAGAGTTCGGAGAACAGGGTAGTGGAGGAGGAGGTGGTGGTGGTGGTGGTGGTGGAAGTGGCTGGGGAGGAAATCAGGAGGAGAAAGGGACAGTGGGTTGGAAGGAGATGGGAAGAGGGGAAGGTGGAGGTTGGGGACAGAGAGGAGGTGGGGGAGGAGGAGGAGGAGGAGACTGGGGGCAGAGAGATGCCAAGCCAGTAAGTGGTGGAGGATGGTCAGAAGGGAGGGGCCGAGGTGGAAGCAACTCCGACGACAGTTCCTGGGGTAACATGGATGAGGGAGGCCCACAGAGAGGTTGGGGAGGAGGAGGAGACCGAGGTGGAGGAGACCGAGGTGGAGGAGACCGAGGTGGAGGAGACCGAGGTGGAGGAGACCGAGGTGGAGGAGACATGGGTGGAAAAGGCCACCAGGACTGGGGGGGCGGGAAGCCGCACACAGCACAGATACCAAACAGCCAAGCGGCATCACTTAAAGCCCCAAATCAACAGCAGCACCAATCACAGACCCAACAGCCCCCAGGGTCCATGCAAGGGGGCTGGGGCCGCTCCGGAGGACCCCAGAGCCAGAACCAAAGCCCGGGCTGGATCTCCGGCCCCGTCCCCCAGATCCCTGGAGAAGCCCTGGAGCCCAGCGGCTGGGAGGAGCCCTCCCCTCAGTCCATCAGCCGCAAGATGGAGATCGACGACGGGACGTCCGCGTGGGGCGACCCCACTCGCTACAACAACAAGAATGTCAACCTGTGGGACAAGAACAGTGCCTCCCCTGGCCAAACGCAGCCACTGCAAGGCCAGGCCCAGCAGGCTCCGCCCCCTCAGCAGCAGCAGCAGCCGCCCAGGAGACAGCAGGGGATCCCACCCAACAGGGACGCCAACCCCGCCACCGCTCCCGGCATGGGTGAGGAACAGAGTCTGACTCCACACAATAATAAATCAATACTAATAATAATACATGTTTTTAGGAGGGTTTTCATATTATGGATGTATTTCATGAGATTGTGTGTGTGTGTATTGGACTATTTATGCGTATGGGACTATTGAAAAGTTATTTTAACTACCAATTCTGTCTCTCTCTCTCTCTCTCTCTCTTTCAATCTCCCTCTCTTTCAATCTCCCTCTCTTTCAATCTACTCCCTTTTTATGCCTTTCTCCCTGCCTCTCTCTCCCTGCCTCTCTCTCCCTGCCTCTCTCTCCCTGCCTCTCTTTCCCTGCCTCTCTTTCCCTGCCTCTCTTTCCCTGCCTCTCTCACCCTGCCTCTCTCTCCCTGCCTCTCTCTCCCTGCCTCTCTCTCCCTGCCTCTCTCTCCCTGCCTCTCTCTCCCTGCCTCTCTCTCCCTGCCTCTCTCACCCTGCCTCTCTCACCCTGCCTCTCTCACCCTGCCTCTCTCACCCTGCCTCTCTCACCCTGCCTCTCTCACCCTGCCTCTCTCACCCTGCCTCTCTCACCCTGCCTCTCTCACCCTGCCTCTCTCACCCTGCCTCTCTCACCCTGCCTCTCTCTCCCTGCCTCTCTCTCTGCCTCTGTCTCTCTCCGTCTCCACCAGGTCCAGGTATGTGGGGAGGGAGCAGCAACATGGCAGGACAATCTGTAGACACTGGCACGGCTGCCTGGGGCCAGTCCACAGAGCCCGCGGGCTGGGGCGAACCTGACGACCCCAGCAAGGCGGGCGGCTGGAGGAACCCCTCGCCCAACCCCGTCAAGTCCGGTACGGCGCTTCCACAAGCTCACTCACTTCTTCCGAACTAGCTCCTCTTATGCTTGCGTACCATTCGTGACGTTTTTCTTCCTCCGATTCAGTTTGATGATGCATTCCTAGACAGATTTTCGGAGAGGGGCAGCTGAACAGAATTCATGTTTGTAGCAATAGATATGTCTGATGTCACGCCCACTGGCTAAATCTAAACCGTCTGTCCTCCAGTCTCCAAGTCGGTGGGGGAGGGCTGGGGCAAGGGGGACGGCTCCGTATCCGCCTCCCGGAACCCCAGCTGGGAGGACGAGGACGACGTGGGCGGGGTCTGGAACAGCGCGGGCCCGCAGGGCAGTAACTCCTCCTACAACTCGGTCAGCTGGAACCAAGGCCACGGGGGCAAGAGGGGCAACATCAAGGTAGGTTGAGAGAACAGCCCCTTTACTCACGCAAGTCAATCTGTTGTGTTTTCGGGAATGTCTTTTGTATATGATTTATTTTTGCGTTGGTTTTGGTGTTTTAAATGACTTTGAAAGGGTCTGGTTGAAGTTTAGTTTTTAAAAGCATTTAAAAATATTTGTTTGCACTCTAAAGGGTGGAGGAGGAGATAACTGGATGAATCCTATGAACCGCCAGTTCTCCAACATGGGCCTTCTGGTAAGTCCACATAAGCACATATCCATTCTCAGCAGAGTATTTCAGAAAGCCAGTCCAGCCGGAGACGAATGTGTCCGCCATCCGTTTGACAGGGCGACGACCCGAGTGTGGACAAGAAGCTGGACGGGGATCGGAGGGGGATGAGCGACTACAACGGAGAGCTGCGGCGAGGAGGGAGAGGGGGAGCAGGGGGCTACCGCATGCCCAGTTCCAAAGAGCCTGCAGACATGGGGCCTTACGGTGACAAGGTACGGGAAAGAGGAAAGAACACAGGGATTCAACACAGGGATTCAACACAGGGATTCAACACAGGGATTCAACACAGGGATTCAACACAGGGATTCAACACAGGGATTCAACACAGGGATTCAACACAGGGATTCAACACGCAACTCTGCAGCATAGAGTAGAGGTTTCCAGACCATGCAGCCTGAAAAAACATGTTAAGGCCTCTCTTCTGTGAGGCGCAGCATGTTACCTTCTAGTATGAACATTACATTTACATTTACATTACATTTATGCATTTAGCAGACGCTTTCATCCAAAGCGACTTCAAGATGAAATGCGCTATATAATGCGCTATATAAATAAAGTTTGATTTTAATTTATAAACAAAGTGCTGCATTGAACCTCCTATGTAGTCCGTGTGTGTGTGGTAGATGTCTGTATCACCACCTGTGCCACTTAATCCCCCCCCCCCCTCCTCCCTAACATGCCGCCGTGTGCCCCGTCCCCTCCCTGTCACCCTGCAGATGGCGGGTCACGGCGTCTACGGAGGCGGCAGCGGAGGGATGCCCCCGCCCCGGGGGATACCCCAGCCCGGCATGCACCCCATCAACCCCTCCCAGGGGCTCCGCGCCCAAGTGCCTCATCAGTTCCTGTCCCCCCAGGTTTGGGCCCCCTGCTGTTCACCCTGCAACTCGTCTCACGCACAAACAGCCGCTCATCCCTCGATATTCTTTTGACCCGATTCATTTACCGCGGTGATCGTCTTGGAATGGGCCCGTGTGTCGGGTGATTTCGATGTCGGATGTGTCGTTTAGCGCCGTACATCCCGACCCTGAGAGAGCCGCGAGGTGTTCGTGAGCTCTCCTGGTCCAGGTCGTTGAGGGTGTGTTCTCAGAGGGTGTGCCTGTGTGCGTGCAGGTGCCAGGCCCCATGCTGAAGCAGATGCCGTCTCCGGGCAGCGGCGTGGGCGGCGTGGGCGGCGTGGGGGGCGTGGGGGCAGGGGTGTTCCCCCCTCAGCTGTCCCCCCAGCAGATAGCAGTGCTCAGTAACATCTACCCCCACGTTCAACAGTTCCACCTGGTGAGTAGATTTGTTTTGGATCCACGGTTGGCGTCTGTTCACAACCCTCTACGGACACAATGCAGCTTGACTTGCCATTGGCTAGTGATTTTTATTTTATTTTACTCCCCAGACTTTTTACATGAAATGCATGAACAATGCAAGTACATTCTGTCTGAATTATTCTTCATGTTGCATATGGATATAATCTACAATTTTTTTTAGCAAGTGGCTTTCTCTCGCTACTTGACTTAAGCCACCTCTCTAGTGCTGACAATGGTTCATAGGCGTACTGCTGAAGCTCTGGGCCTTCTGTTGGAATAAGGATCAGGTCTGAAAGGCGTGAGGATATGAGACTGCTGCGGACATCTGATTTTATTCCCTTTTGGGCACTGAAGGCTCTTTCGCAGTTGGCAGAGCTGATTAACAGAGCAAGAATAATCTGAACAAGGAACAGTCATCTTAAATTGTCTTGATAACTAAACAAAGTATTAAGTGTTTTCTGCTCAGACTGGAATTGTAGCTTTTTTTTTGCATCCATCTCTTTGTGCGTGACGAGTGCCGTTAAAATCTGAATCCACATTTATGATTTGCCTGTAACTCAGTCACAGGCGAGTGAAGTCGAACCATTTACTATCCATTGGCTAATTAAAGATCATTTTTAGTCGCCCAGCGTGAAATTTGGTCGCATGTGCGAGTGATTGACTCGCATTGTAGAGGGTTGGTTCACTTGCACTACCTTCTTTCCCATTTTTGCAACGACACCGTTAACCCATGACACCATTCCCAATATAGCTACAGCTTGTCTACAGTTGACTTCAGTTACTCAGTCATTCATCGAAGACTTTGATTAAATACCTTTTAAATACACAAGTGTACTAAAGTGCCTTATATTATAAACTCCAGTGTGAGGATTCCTTGCTGATCTCTATCTCTCCTCCTCCTGCTCCCTCCCCCCGCGCCTCCTCCTCCCTCAGGCTTGTCAACTCCTGCTACAGCAACAACAACAACAGCAGCAGCAGCAGCAGCTCCTGCAGAACCAGAGGAAGTTCCCCCAGCCCCAGCCTCTCCGTCAGCAGGCAGACCCCCAGCAGGTAGCCCGGCCCTCATCCTGACCGCCACTCGGAACCCACAGAACCTTCCGGAATGACACCGTGCCCCTGAAATCCTCCAAAAATGTGTCCCCTTCTCAGCTCCCATTCGTCGACTCCTCAACATATAAACCAGAGACGAAGTGACATTTTCCATATGTCCATATTTTCCGTTTCCCATGTTGACGTCTTGGTGTTAAATCTCTCCTCCCCCTCCCCCCAGCTGGCCAGGATCATGGCCATCCTGCAGCAGCAGAGACAGCAGCAGGGCGGCGTGGGAGGAGGGGGAGTCGGGAGCTCCAAACTGTCCCCGTCTCACCTGGGGGGGTCTCAGTCCAAGCAGCCCATGGGAGACTCCCTGCCGCACCCCGGCGTGGGGGGGGCCCTGTCAGACCTTCATGCCAAATCCCAGGGGATGTACTCCGGTGAGTTGAACGGTCGGTCGGAGGGAGGGAGGGAGGGAGGGTGAAAAGGACAAGTGGACTGATGTGGCGGGGGGTATTGTGTAAACGCGATTGGAGAGATAAGCGCTTCAAAAGAAGTCATCTTTCTGTGTGGACAAAGTGTCACTGTAGGTTCCTGTATAGTTCCCCTCTCTCTCTCTCTCTCTCTCTGTCTCTCTCTCTCTCTCTCTCTCTCTCTCTCTCTTTCCCTGGGTCGGTATCATGGTGGCTTCCATCCATCAGTCACTCTTTGTTTACTCTCCTCTTTTCAGTATAAGGTCAGACCAGGCCATCTGCGAATCATATCCGTCTAATTTGTCAAAACAGCGGCTAGTGTGTCGGCGTTGCTGTGACGACGGTCCAGCGTTTTAATCTCCCGCAGCCTCGTTTCCTGGGAGTGGGATGTCAGTGGGATTACACAGACGGCAATCATGGCTGCCGTCTGTGGGCGAAGACTATCACATTCCCATCAGGGCCCGCAACCCGAGCTCTCTCCCTGCGGTTTGCCGTCTTTAAATGGTTGTCTCATCTAATTCTTCCCCCTCTCTCTCTTCCCCCCCCCCCCTCAGGTCTGGCCCCCGGGGGCGGCTTGTCAGGCCTGGAGCTGGGCTCCATGATGGGGGGCATGAAGGACGGAGGGGGGCAGCAGTCCCGCTTCAAGTGGATGATGGAGGGCCACTCCCCCGCCCCCTCTCCCCCAGACACGGCCCATCACAAGAACGGTGAGGCTCTCCCCTGGTCTCCCGTGGAGATGCGACACTGCTTACAACATTCCCGAATCGTTCCACAAACAAGCTTTGGGTTTCATGCTTCAGGGCGTCATCCTTTCCCGTCATGATCATAATCTGGAGTCGTGCCACGCCAAATATTGGACTGATGGGTAACTCGGGTCCACTGTAACCTTTCCGACTTCTGAGTCTATCCTGTGGTCCCCCCCCCCCCAGGTCCTCTGCCCAACCCCATCAAAGCCCGGGGCGGCTCCCCGTACTCCCAGTACGAGCTGCTGGGGGGCGAGGGTCTGGGGATGCCCCCCCAGTGCCCCTCAGACTGGCAGCGGACCCCAGGGAGCAAGATGAGCACCAAGACTGGCACCTCCAGTTGGCCTCCAGGTACAGTACAGACATACATTTACATTACATTTAGTCATTTAGCAGACGCTATTATCCAGAGTGACTTACAGTAAGTACAGGGACATTCTCCCCGAGGCAAGTAGGGTGAAATGCCATGCCCAAGGACACAACGTCACTTGGCACAGCCGGGAATCGAACCAACAACCTTCTGATTAACAGCCCGACTCCCTAACCGCTCAGCCATCTGACATGGATTAAGTTGACTTGGGTTTGCTATGCCTTTGGACATACAGGCTCCTGAATCGAAGTTGCTCGAGTGGAGGTTTAGATTTAACGGAACGCCTTCGGCCATTTTCGTGCCACAACATTGCGCAAAACCATGCCTGAATTGAGGCGGCGATTCATCCAAGGCAACGCCCTCACGAGATCGGTCCGCCAAGTTCTGACTCGAGCCCCGACATGCTGCTCATGCAAATAGCCTCATGGACTCGGGATCGAGTTCGGGACATGTATCCATGACAGTCTCCTGCCAATACAGAGGATCCCATCTCCAAGCTCATCACATGTCTTTGTGCTTGTCTCCACACAGAGTTCCAGCCAGGCGTGCCCTGGAAGGGGATCCCGAGCGCCGACCCGGAGTCTGACCCCTACATGACCCCCGGCAGTGTGCTGGGCTCCCCCGGACCGGTCAGCCTCAACGACTCAGACCACCAGTTACTGCGAGACAACACAGGTCAGGCACACCGGCCTTCGGGGCGTAGCTACCTCACGGCGCCATGACCTGCTTTCAAACTGCTGTGTGGAGAGAACCCTGGGGTTGGAGTAGTGCACGGTCGTGTTGCGGTTAAAGAAGGGGAGCTTTTTCCTCTCTCGGGAGCTCACTTCCTGTCTCTGGCTTGTTCTCGCTCCTGCAGGGCCGAACCCTTCCCTCAACACCTCGCTGCCTTTACCAGGTGCCTGGCCCTACAGTGCCTCAGACAGCCCCCTCGGCAACGCACATAGCACAGGTAGGCACCTGCACATGCTTGTGTTCCCTCCTTCCTTCCCTCCAAGCTTCAGCCTGTATCTCCGTCTCTCTCCCCGTGTCTGTCTGTGCAGGTGTAAGGTATCACCAGCGCTGCAGTTTCTCCTATATATAGATAGTGCAGCATGTCTGAACAGAAATCATCCTTTCCTTAGTTCCCTTCCTGGGGTCTGTCTTGTAAGCTGCACCTCTCTGTCTCTCTCGCCCTCGTTTCCAAAGCAGCAAAGTACTCCGACTACAAGCCCAGCTGGCCCCCTGAGCCCATTGGACACAACAAGCTGTGGAAGACCAATCGCAACAGCTCCCAGCTGCCACGCCCCCCTCCGGGCCTCACCAGTCAGAAGCAGGCCTCTCCCTCCCCATGGGGGAGTGGAGGCCCGCGATTGGCCAGCAGCTGGGGCGGGGGCAGGGGCAGTCAGGACTCTCAGTCCAGATATGGGCCAGGTACAGGCTTAGGTGTACTTCACCATTACATCCCTGACACGGTCGTTGACTTTGCTTATGTGCAGAGGTTGGTCTAGTCATTGGAAGAAACGCGTTGTCACTTTCTGTTCTTACTTTCCTGGTCCTGCTCACTGTACTCTTCTTTCCCTCTCTCCTATAGGCTCGGCGTGGAGTGATGGCGCGGCCTCCAGGGGCAGCTGTTGGCTGCTGCTTAGCAACCTGACCCCTCAGGTACATATGGGGGGGGGGGGCAAGAAAAGGGGAGAGTAGGTTGGGAAGCAACTAAAATAACATAAGGGAGGAAGGGAAATTAAAACGAGGGAGCAAAGGAAAGAGAGAGAAAAGGAATGGGACAGCCTGTAGAAAAATACCAACACGCTCATGACTGGATGACCTGGAGAAACAGAGCAGAAGGTTGATGGCGGAGGATGTGTGTGCGCGCGCGCGCGTGCAAGAGAGCAATTTCACAATTTGATGTTCTCCAAACCAGCCCCCTGAAGCGGAATTTATAACCGCTGTAAAACCAAATTGCCACCAGGGCTGGTGGGAGCAGGCATTAAATCGTCATCGTCGTTCATCAGCATTCTCCTTCAGTGTATCTTATGCAAATGTGTCGGTATCATGCGTGACCCGGGCCTAATTGGATTGCGAAGTTGGATGATCCATTTAATCAATTAGGGATTGCATGAATGGCTATGGCACCAAAGCACTGTTCTGGGAGAAACATGGGATGGAAAATGTTTAATTATATAGCCAACCCCCTTTTTCTTTATAGTTTCGCTCTTGGCCGCTGCTCAGTGTGTGTATATACACACACACACACATTTCCCCTTCTGATGCCTTGGAACAGGACCATCCATCACCAGATGCACACACATTTCATGCACTCTTCACACATCAGTGGCCGAATGTGGATGTATGAATGCCACTGGATATTCTGCCCCCACCTTTTAGACACCCACAGACCACCTACTTCGTCATGTTAACCTTTCCCTCCCCTCCAGATTGATGGCTCCACCTTGAGGACTATCTGCATGCAGCATGGCCCCCTGCTGACCTTTCACCTCGGCCTGACCCAAGGCAGCGCTCTGATTCGCTACAGCACCAGACAGGAAGCAGCCAAGGCCCAGGGTGCACTGCACATGTAGGTGGTCCCTCTGCATGCACGCACCGTTTAAAAGGGCACTGTTGGCATCCCTGAGAACTCTCAACACTCACTTTAGTATGGATGGGAATGAAATGTATGGGGGTGGCGCAGGAATCGTCTTCGATCGATGTCAGTTTTGACTTTTTTTTTGACTGGACTAATTGGAGTACCTCTCGTTGTCTCCCCCAGGTGCGTCCTGGGCAACACCACAATCCTGGCGGAGTTTGTGAGCGAGGAGGACGTGGCTCGCTATTTTGCACATTCCCAGGCGGGAGGGGCAGAGGGGTCCGGCCCAGGGGTCACGGTAGGGTCGGGTCAGGGGTCATCGGGGCCGGGCGCGGCCGTGGCCAGCAGCGGAGGCAGCTCCCCGGGGAGTGAGCGAGGCGGAGGAACGACTACGGGTGGAAACGGAGGCGGAGGAGTTCTCGGTAGTGTGGGCTCATCCAGCTCCGGCTGGCAAAGTCTGGATGGTACGATCAGCTCTCCGGAGGTGCCGGCGGCCCAAGGACCTGGCCTGGGCGTCTTCGCCCAGTGGAGCACCAACGGGGCTGGGGACGGGGTCGGGGCGGGAGGGCTGGGGGGAGGGGAGTCGAGCAGGGCAGGGCTCTGGGGTGGGGTGACGCCTGGGTACTCCGGCAGCAGTCTGTGGGGCACGCCCCAAATGGAGGACAGGCACCAAATGGGCAGCCCCGCCGCCCTGTTGCCTGGCGACCTTCTGGGTGGAGGGGCTGACTCCATCTGACACGCGCCCTTTATATAAGTATATGTTTAAGACACACTGACGCAACTTACACTGGGAATCACACACATCCAAGCACATACATATGTATACAAATACACACATTCAGTACTCATTACATATGTACGTTTATACATACACACGACGTACAAGCAGAAATGTGAGACATGCTTACACACATTCTCATGGCCAGACTTAAGCTACTATATATACAAATGCAGGGACTGTTAGATGTGTATAAGGCCTTTTTCCACAGATGAAGATTTCAACTGCTAGACTTGAACCTGAAAAAAAAAAACACACACACAAAAAAACAAAGTAAAGTCCGTCAGTCCGAGAGACTGGCTGGATGTCGTTGTGCTTAGTAGGGGGACTTGAGACAGATTTACATCCACATGCACACACCAAATACAGAGGAGCCTTCAGACAGACGGTCACTGTAGAACAGCATTACCTGTCAGCCGTCACACAGGATCCACTGTGTGGCGTCGGACTCAACGGGCAGTTCCCATTCACGTCCCTTAAAGAGGAGACTGAATCCAAACACATGCAAACAACACTGCTCTGATTGACAACTGAACTGTATCTTACCGTGTATGTCCGGTTTGTTTTTCTGTTTGTTTGTATGGTTGTTTTCATTTTGTTTTGTTTTTTGTTTTTTTCGAACAGTGGATTTACTGAAAAATGTCATTGTTCCTTTTCAAGATGCTGACCTCCTACTGTTGTTCCCTCAGCTCTCTTTCTCACTTCTTTCTCTCTCAATCACGTTTGTTACTGTTACTATGGTAATTGTTGAATTCTTCTGGAAGTATGGGGCTGTGATGTGTTCTCCATGCGTGCGGGACACACACTAAGGAAGTCCACAGTACGCGAACAACGTTTCTATGAGTGAGAATGAGACCAAGTGAATAAAGCTTCGCTGCGTGTGTGTGAGTGTGTGTGGATGGTGTACGAGAGCATGTTACTGCCTGTCTTGTTAAGAGTGAGCAAGGCTGCTTAAGAAGGTCTATACAAAAACAATGTTTTGAGTGCATTCGGTATACTGCTGACTGTATGTTCCAAGAAATATTGGCACTAATGCTTTGATTGTTTTTTGTTTTGTTTTTTCCTCATTTTAAGTTGTGCGTTTTTTAGCAGAAATTGTCTTTTTTATCGTCCGACCTGCAATAATAAAAAGAACATTTTAATGACAGAGCTGAAGGCATACGCATTGAGTAAAAGGACATGCCAAATCTTATCAAACTGTGTGGAGTGGGGGTGGGTGGGGAGGGACAGGGTTGTTTACAAATGCAGATAAAGAGTTACCGTACGTTTTTATGTTTTGTTGTTGTGTTTTAAATTAAGACAGGCTTTAACACTCCTGTTCAGTGTTTTCGTTTTGAGATTTTACAAAGGAAAAATTTATTTAAACAAAAAGAACAAGATTAATAATAAAGATGAAAGTATTGGCTTCAGATCTGCCTCGTGTTGTCATTTAAAGATGGCTCAGTACCTTACACACTTGAAACTCCTGCATGTTCACTTGCAACATTGTGTACACACACATAAACACACACACTCCCATTAGTAAACCCCAGTGTTATGACATACTTGACTCTGAATTCTATAGTTACGATGTTTTTACTGTAATACTGTTAAAGTACAATTGTAAGGAACAGTATACATAGGTTTTCAACCTGCTCCAAGGTCTGAAGAGTAAATCAATCAAGGGGTATAGTTGAATGGGGTTTACACAACTTTTAGGTCGGGAAGTCGAGTCATATCATCTGAACTTGATGGTAATCATTACATGTTTTTATATTGTTTTTATTTACCCAGGAGTGTGTGTCGTTTTTATTAGCCTAATAGCTTATGTGGCTAATATCCGCGTCTTTTATATATAATACATCACGTAGTACGGAGAAGAATTGGGGATGTTCTCACAGAATTAATGGATTTCATATTTGTTATTTATAATTCATGCCTTTTTTTAGATAAGATTGTGTTTGCAGATCAGTGGTTCTGTGTTTCTTTAAGATCATCCGGGTGCTTCTGACATCCTGTGAATGACATCATTGAGGTTGTCAATGGTGCGTTGGGTAGCGAGCAACGAGAGGGGGAGACAGAATCTGGTAGAGACGGGCATTTGTATTGAAGCTTCTCAGGGACTATCAACAGAGAGTATATCCGCGCAAGAGAAAATAATTGGTATGAGAGCCGACAGAATCCGCTCCCATCCTTCGTTACCGAGGCTCCAGTGTGACTGACAACCAACGGATCAGCACCACCGCCGAACCAGCTATCGGATAAACCAAGTATCGGGTGAGTGGCGGACCGGGGAACCGAGGAAACCAGGGGGGAAAGAGAGCCTGATTCTGCCGAACCCTAGGCTCGTAACAGCGCGTCGGAGAGGGGGAGGGGGCCAAAAGAGATGGCTTTCGACTCCAGTTAACATAGGGTATCCCAGTGCAAGGGTGCGGTTTGGAGAATAAAGTTCTAATTAAAGCAATGGTCTAAATAGATTATTCGTTAGCATAATAGCATGTTTTAAATATATTGTGAATGTTTCTACGCTGGTGAATCAGAAAGCTATTTCCAGGCTACTATTGTGGAACTACAACCTACCTACTACAGTACTCTACTGACAGCTGGTATTATTTACAATGTAGCAGCAACCTTGTCCACAATTTGTTTAAAGTGTTTTAAGTGTTTTTGCAACGTAACAAGTTATCTTCTTAGTTTAGTAGGCAATGATTAATCGGTGATCTTGCAGAATGTATTAGTAGTAACTAGTTGCCAGTGACAGCTTTGTAGGCTATATAGTGACGTACTAACCATAGCAAAAACCAGTGTAGAAAAAACACTGAATATATTACAATATATGTACATTGCGTGGGTGTGCATGAATGTTTGGTGTGCATTTGCCAACTAGGCATTGCAATTAAGTATTTTAGCAATCGTAAGCTACATGTAGTGTCGACATTGAGAATAGGAAGTCTGTCTTCAAGTGATTGTGAAATACTCCTAGCTTTGGCTGTATGGCCGAATTTGTGTCCAGAAAAACGCAGTGATTCTATGTAGGTTACAGACTGAGAGCTGGATGCACTTGACTGTGCTGGCTACCTAGTCCTTCACTTGGGAATAGTAGTAGTACTGTTGGTCATGATGCTGGTACTGGATAGTAGTGTATTGCATTTACTCCATGTACTTTCATACATACAAACCTTTTGGAGCATTTGAGCTCCACTGCAGTGTGATCAGTTGACTAATCAGTAATGTATTACAGTAAAGGCCATGTATTTACACAGCAGCGCTCTGCTACTTGCATTCTTACCTGGACACTGACAGGGACTGTATCCCATAGCTGCCTGCCTTTTACTCATGGAGACATGCCCGGAGCCTTTTCCTCATGGAGACATGCCCGGAGCCTTTTCCTCATGGAGACATGCCCGGAGCGGAACAGTGTGCGAAATAAAACGATGTGTCACCATCCCATACCAAGTCATTAATCAATGGTGCTTAGTGTATAGCTGTTGATTAATGTAGGGCTCTAAAGCAGTTCCCTGCACGTGAGACCCTCTGCTGTAACAAAGCCTAACCCCTTTGTTAACCCTAATCCATCTGCTGCTTCACATCTGTGTAGAGGCCTAACTGTCTGTCAGCTAGTCAGCTGTTGCTTCCCAAAAACAGTAGAGTCCAACCCAGAATGTGGTTTGTAGTCAGTTCACTTTGCTGGGCAGAGCAACATTAAACAGTAGAGTACAGTCTTCCCAAGATGCCATGGTGCAAAAGGTAGTTCACTTCCTGCTGGGACTTGAAACATGCTGTGCTTTTAGTTGGTTGGTAAAATATATAAATGGGTCTGAACTGTGGCTGTAAGCTGAAGGGGCCTGGTAGTCATGCCAAATCGTGTATTTTTTTTTCATAAAATATGTTACATTTTAGATTGCACGGTATCTGTTATCTATCCATGCCTAGGTTGTTGCCGCTTTGAAGCTGAGATTTTTTGAGAAGCACCGTTTTTCATCCCGTGTCATAGTCACAAGACACTTGGATGTCAGACCATGGCAGGAGGTTATGGTCACATGAATTAGGCCTCTATTCACAATTCAAAGAGCCATAAGAGAGTCTGGATATTATGTTGGTTTGTGTAATATTATGGAAACACGAAGACTGATGACAAGCATGCAGGTTGGAGAAGTAGTTTTGGTGGTATGACCAGAGAAATGGTCATCACAACCGGATTGTGCCTGCTTTGCCATATTTGAACGAGCATATCGACGTGCTTTACTTAGGTTTCCCAAATCAGTGAGGTAGTATCTCCTCTATAAATGATGCCTGTTCTTGTCATCCCCAGCCGCCGTGGTGCTCTCTGAAGTCCTCCCATCACGGCGGAGTACTTCCTAGGCTCTGACACACATACAGCTAGCCGAGCCCCCGCTCCCGCGGAGTACGGCGCTGCTTTGCCTTTGCAGCGGCATGCAGAACGTGGCGTGGTCGGAAGAGCGCTAAATAAATGATGATCCTTCTCTAGTGTGTCACGTGCAGTTTGGCTCAGTAGACCCACTCCTGCCCCTCGTGTCTGTCCCGTACTGCCCAGCAGCCTCCAGGCCCGCTGGACTCTCTCTTGCTCGCTCGCTCGCTCGCTCTCTCTCACTCTCTCTCTTGCTCGCTCGATCTCTCTCTCACTCTCTCTCTTGCTCGCTCGCTCTCTCGCTCTCTCGCTCGCTTTCTCCCTCGCTCTCTCTCGCTCTCTCTCTCTCTCTGTTCTCTTCCTCTCTCTGTCTGTTCTCCTCCTAACTGTCAGGGCTGTTATGCTCTCTCTTCTCCCTCTTCTTTTTTTACTCTTTCTGTATTTAGTTGGTTCTATTCTCTGCTTCTGCTTCCACCACTCCTCCCCTCCCAGTGCAGAAGCTCTACAAATCTAATCGTGTATTGCTGGAATCCCAGACAGCTGTCCGCTAATCAACCCGCTCACGCAACAAAACACATGCACTCTGACTGGACTCATTTTGTTGTTTTTATTTCATGTTTGTCATAAGTATTTCAATGAAGTGGCTTTTGAAATTAAGTGGATTTTTAAAATGCTGGTTCACCATTGACTCAGAGGCGATCTCTGCATTTGCATAGTGTCTCTTAACAGAGATACTTGGTGTTAGTCCCAGTTTCTTTGTATCAAATGCCTGAATGTGTTTTTTTTGTCAACAGCGAACTCTGAAGGCCATGGAGCTGAGAGTGGGAAACAAGTACCGACTCGGAAGGAAAATAGGGAGTGGGTCCTTTGGAGACATCTACCTGGGTATGTGGCTGTACCCTTCTATCCCTTGTTGTAGTTACTAGGCATTCTTCCTTTAGCATCTCCTACCCACCATTTTGTTCTGCACTAAACTGTCTTGTACCTTATATGTCGACTGGACAACACATTGTATATCACCTCAGCGATTTTTTGCATTGTTTATGGGTCTGACACCTGTGTGTGTGTGTTTCCTCAGGTGCCAACATTGCCACAGGTGAAGAGGTGGCCATCAAGCTGGAATGCGTGAAGACCAAACACCCCCAGCTCCACATCGAGAGCAAGTTCTACAAGATGATGCAGGGAGGAGGTGAAATTACATTTTTACATTTTACTCATTTAGCAGACGCTCTTATCCAGAGCGACTTACAGTAAGTACAGGGACATTCCCCCCGAGGCAAGTAGGGTGAAGTGCGTTGCCCAAGGACACGATGTCATTTGGTACGGCAGGGAATCGATCCGGCAACCTTTTGATTACTAGCCCGACTCCCTCACCGCTCAACCATCTGACACGAATGAAGCGAGGGGGGGGCTGCTCTCAATGAGGATGCCAAAGAACAAACCATTTGACAAATTCGAGAAGGCCATTACATGTATTATGTATCATAAATCGGTCTCAAAACTGTATGTAAATTGGTAATGCTACTTTGATCACACATCTTACTTAACCCGTGTGCGTCTTTGTGTGTATGTGACCAGTGGGGATACCATCCATCAAGTGGTGCGGAGCGGAGGGGGACTACAACGTGATGGTGATGGAGCTGCTGGGGCCCAGTCTGGAGGACCTCTTCAACTTCTGCTCCCGCAAGTTCAGCCTCAAGACCGTCCTGCTGCTGGCTGACCAGATGGTAGGGATATACCTGTGGGGAGACATTTGGTCTCATTTGACATTTGGTCTCTACAGGCACTCACAACTATAGACCCTCACATGTATTTTGGCCAACACGTACGTTTATTGGAATCGGGCTTGCCAAATTATTTAACATTTCTGCGGGATTTTCAACTGGAGACCTTTTGATGTGGTTGTTCTTCCGACTTGTCTTTAACCTTGGAGTTTGATTGTGGGATGTCCTTTACCCTTGTTTTTTAGCTTGTCTATTGTACTTTGTCCTTGCTGCTGTGTTCTCCTGGATCCTTTATGGCCCTTAATCTGTTGCACACTCTCCTCAGTTCTCAGTTCACGGTGCAGTATACTTGGTATACTTGGTGCTGTGGGGTCTCCGGTTAAATCTCTCTTCATTGTCCCCTCCCAGATCAGCAGGATCGAGTACATCCACTCCAAGAACTTCATCCACCGTGATGTGAAGCCGGACAACTTCCTGATGGGGCTGGGCAAGAAGGGCAACCTGGTCTACATCATTGACTTTGGTCTGGCCAAGAAGTACCGCGATGCCCGCACACACCAGCACATCCCCTACCGGGAGAACAAGAACCTGACCGGCACCGCCCGCTACGCCTCCATCAACACACACCTGGGCATTGGTAAGGCATGATACGCACACAAACATACATACACAATCATCCATGGTAGACTGACGATGCCCTACATTATGAGCCGATGTTTGACCTGTCAGAACTGTGACTTTCCTGATTCTCCAACACACCAGTCAGAATCCTCTGTGCTGCTAGGTGTTCTGTCCTCAATTCTGCTCTCGTACAATGATAGATCGCTCATTCATGGTCCAGATTCACCTCCTCTACTCTGGCAGTGATCCACCTGCATCAGTGTGAACGTGTGATTCTCACTCACACACACACACACACACACACACACAACCTGTCACACAATGATCTCTCTCATGCCCCCGCCTGCTGAGGTGCAGCGTGGGAACAGACTTCCTGCTTTAGCGTAGCTAGATGCTAAATCTTCCCAGCACCCATCGCCAGAAGTAACATTTGTGCCTGAATATTTCAGTGTGAGGTGGAGGCTTGGGTCTCTATGGCTGGTCTTGGTTCTCAGCTGCCACACTGCCTCCATGTTGTGTAACAGGTTGGGGGCATTGGTTACACTGTCATAACCTTCTCTTCTTTGTCTCTCTCGTCTCCCTGCTGCTCCTCCTCCCTTCCCTCCCCTGCTCTTGTTTCTGCCTGTGCTCCTCTTCCCCTTCCTCCCTCCCTCCTCTCCCACTCCACAGAGCAGTCGAGGCGTGACGACCTGGAGTCTCTGGGCTACGTCCTCATGTACTTCAACCTGGGCTCTCTGCCCTGGCAGGGCCTCAAGGCCGCCACCAAGAGGCAGAAGTACGAACGCATCAGCGAGAAGAAGATGTCCACGCCCATCGAGGTGCTCTGCAAAGGCTACCCCTGTAAGTGATGGCTCGCCAAGCGGAATGGATGGATGTGTTTTATAAAGGATCTTAGAAGCACAACCAATGAGGTTGCTTTAGGTTTGCTGCTGAATATTGACAGGATATGCATGTAGGCTCTGTTGAGGAATGCTGAGTGAAAACTGCTGTAAGTCACTCAACACTTTTGGGCTGTTATTTAGCACAGCTGTTGCTCGTCAAACAGATGTTGGTCACGTTGTTGACTCCGCTTCTAATGTCCCTGCTCCAACAGCCGAGTTCTCCACGTACCTCAACTTCTGCCGCTCGCTGCGCTTCGACGACAAGCCCGACTACTCGTACCTGCGGCAGCTCTTCAGGAACCTGTTCCACAGGCAGGGCTTCTCCTACGACTACGTCTTCGACTGGAACATGCTCAAGTTTGTGAGTCAACACTGGAAACGTTTCTACGTTAAAGTTGACGTATCGACTTACAGATGGAACACAACTTTTAGTGATATCACATATTTTACTCAACCTCTGTCTTTCATCTAACCAGAACCATAACTGTTGTGTAACGTGCTACCTTCTTGTAGGGCGCCAGCCGGACAGCAGAGGATGGCGAGCGGGAGAGGAGGACGGGAGAGGAGAGAGACGAGCGTATCGGAGGGGCTCCGCGAGGGTCCGCAGCACGGGGCCTCCCGCCGGGACCCAACCCCCCAGCAGCCAACAGAGTCAGGAACGGCCCTGAGCAGACCATCTCCAACCCCGCCTCGCGGGTACAGCAGTCTGGTAGGTTTGTTGTTGGGAGTAGGGCTCATATATAGCTCTGGAAACCATTAAGAGACCACTGCACCTTTTTTCTTTCATAAAATAAATAAATAAATGTAATGGGTTGAATTTTGAGCATCTTCAGGTGCTTCAGGTCAAATTTTACGGAACAATAAAACTTTTACGCTTTTTTTCCTCACTCAAAATTATCCTTCTCAACCTTTTTTTGCAGTGATCTTTTAATCATTTCCAGAGCTGTATGGTCAAAACCAAAATAATTAGGCTCTGCATTTCCTAGTATGGCATTGTAATGATTGTATATATGGTAAACACATTGACAAATGTTTGGGAAATACATGGTCTACTCTAAGGGGGGTGAAATACATGGAATGGACTAGGGGCGTGCAAAACATGGAAACCTAGTGGACGTGTAGTATACTCATTAATTGATTAATTTGTGCATTATTACAATTGTAGGCATTGTTATTGACATGCACCTTAAATGTCTACTTGGACTTGCATGATATTCAGGATGGCTGCTATATAAATAATATCAAGATTATTGTTGTGTTTTTAATGTGTGTCTATGTTTTGTGCAACAAATGGCCTCTCTGAAGGAGGTCTAAGTTGTAGATTTGTGTCTTTTGAGGCCGTTGTAGCCTCTTGTAATTTGCTGCTGCTTTTGTTTAGGGAACACTTCACCGCGGGCCATCTCTCGTGCCGAGCGGGAGAGGAAAGTGAGCATGAGGCTCCACAGGGGGGCTCCTGCCAACGTGTCCTCCTCTGACCTCACAGCTCGCCACGACCAGTCACGAATCTCCACGTCGCAGGTACGCACACGCGCTTCATCGACGCGTTATCAGTGCTCCTGATCTACATGCCTGGTTGATGCATCTGGTTGTATGGCTTTAAGAGTGTTTAACATATTCATTCTTCCACAGCTGGATACATGTATTGTGAGTTCTTTCTGGTATATTTAATGTTCTAGAAAGTTTTATGGTGTCAGCTGCTTGACTTGTTATGTGGAACATTGTGTGTTTTCTGTCAATGCGCCCCCCCCCCCCCCCCCCCTTCCACTGTCGCCCTCTAATGCTCTTCTGAGTCACTTATCCTTGCAGTTTTTTTCTTTTTCTGTCCCTCTCTCTTTTGACCTCCCTCTACCTCTGTATCTCCTTTCAGGTTAGCGTGCCGTTTGAGCACCTGGGGAAGTGAATCTTCAAGCTCCACATGCACATGAACTGACAGGTGAGGCCTTGTCACGTGTTCACATTGCACTTACTCACACAAGCTTTTGAAAATGACTCGTTATTTGATAAGTTTACTTTCAGCAAACAAGAGTTTGTTTGTGTTATGCTGTGTTGCAGGGCTTCAAGAGATACCCTTCACTCCAGAGATTTAGGTTTCCTTTTTTGTGCTTATTTTTATTTAAAAAAATGTTGCCAATGGGACAGAGAATGGATCTTTCAGGTATGGACGGTAAATCTCAACTTTTAGAGGAGACTCAAGACAGTTTGTGTCAGACTATGAGAATTAAGTCCCCTCCATTCTCACTTTGGAAGCAAACCCCATGGCTCTTGTCTACCACCACAGTATAAGAGAATGAAGGCACCCCCCTCCTCCACCTTTTGTCCATCCTCCACGTTGTCGTGTTGTGTGGCCGGAACAGCCCTGTTACCCCCCCACCCCCATCCCTCTCATGCTGGTGACAGCCCTGGACACAACAAGCATGCTTCAAATCAGGACAAGTTAATCCCGGGCAAGCGGAGATTTAGCCGTTTCTGTTTACACTGCAAAGACCAAACCAAACACACACAAATATAGCCATGGAAATGTTTTAATTGATGCATTTATAGAATAGAAAGATACTGTACTCATAGTGGTTATTGGTTCCTGATGAGTTACAGGTTCATGTACAAGTCTTTTTGTTATTTTTTAATTGGGGGGGGGGGAAAGTAAAGCTAAAAGAAGAAGGATGGAGAGGTGCTGGTGGGGGAGACTGAGCGTTATAGGGAGTGATGAAACGAAAGGATGAGCAAGTGTTTTGTTTTAGCTGTAAACCTGTGATGGAGAGTAGAACTAGTTGGGCTATCTGCTTAATATTTGTCTTACTGACTTGTTAATCATTAAGCCCAGTGTTAAGGCTATGTGAACCACATGTGGAAATATTGACCACAGACTGATGCTAGACTCCCAGTCTTTTCTCACTCCTTTTTATCCACTTCATGCTGACATGCATTCTTTTGTCCTCCATTTTTGCTCACTTTGACATCCCTTAGTTTTAGTTGTTCAAGTGATGTTTAGTAGACTGATGAAGGCAAAGTGACTTGGGTTTGTTAAGCCATTGTCTGAGGAGACTTGGGAGGGAAAAGAACCTCAATGATTTCTTAAATGTGTTTTGATCAGAGACTGCGACAAACCATCCTGTCAGTGATGGGGGCTATGATTCTTATGATTTGTTCTTAATGTCCACAATTGTTCTTTTTTGTCCTCAATTCTGATTATTACTTGTATTAACAGAGGTCTGGTTGGAGTGAGTGTGTTCTCTTATGGCTGGATTAAGGGGTGGGGCAGGAAGTAAATAACCTTTTTTTTTTTTTTTTTTTTTACTTAACTGTAAATATTTGTTTTTCTATTTCTGTGTATAGACAAAATGTGGTTGGTCGTTTCAAGGTGTAATGTAGAAAAATGCGTTAATCAGGATCTGGATTATTTTTTGAACTAATTAAAAGTACTAAATTGGGAGTTGTTTTAGCCATTAAAGTTCCTGTACACTGCCAGCTGGGTCCTAGAGCTGGGCCACTGCCATCATTGTTGTGTGTTGTATGTGGTTTGTTAGTTTACAGGGTGTGTAGAAATTATGCAAGGACCTTAAAAAATGCCTTCCCTGGTGAAACACCTGGACTGTCATTTTGTGAGATCATTTCTTGTGTATTTCTGTGTGTATTTGTTTTCTCACTTTCTAACAATTTTACAGATTTTTGTTTGGCAGAGTAGTAGTTTTTCCAACCATACTTTGTTTTTCAAGCTTATATGACACTTTGTTCATGGGGACTGTCTAAAGGCCTGCCTTCAAGGCTTAACCAACATTTTATAGAATTGCCGACTTTCTTAATAAAAAATAAAAAAACGAACAAAAAATACAAAAAAATTAAAGGGGTGAATGGCTGTGTTTATGCAGTGCTCTATGTAGCAAAACACGAAGGATGCTAAAAGTCAACCCACTGCTCCATTTTGATGTCACTAATTTAACTGATACATAAATGCAGTTTTAATAATGCACATTCTGGCAGTGTGGAGTGTTGACAATGCTCAGCTAGGCAAGATCCAAAGCCCATTTGTGATCCAGCGGCAGTATGCGGAGGAATGGGGGGCGGTGGGAGGGTGAAAAACTGAAATTCCCACAACCTCAGTTATGTATTGTGTACTGATATCTTGTACAGTTCTTTAACACACTTTAACTTTATTTACAACAGTATTTGTGTATATTTTATGAAGTAATAAAAAATCTAAAAAAGCTCCTCACACATAATTGGTATTGTATTCATTAATTGTGCGTACCAACCCTTAATAATAAATTAAACATTAGTTTACAGAATGAACAACGAGGTGAGAAGCTCTTGGTTGGACACGGATCATTTGAGCCGAGTTTCGATGTAATGCAATCACTAGACTTTTGACCTTGCCCTTATGTTGGTTAGGGTCCATCACAACAATGAACACATCCAAGTCCAGCTGGCCACATCATTATCCATGGGAAAAGGGTCCAGTTTCACCACTGCGCTTGCGTGAGATCCGGAACAGCAGCAGTTTTCTCGTAATTTATGGATGATGTGAGGAAAATAACGGCAGCTAGCTAGCTAGTTGAGCTACAGATTTTAAAGAGATACATAACATTAATTCACAGTTGATAATGTTTAGTTTATTGGGATTTATCTGACTTGCTTGAGTTTAAACTTTTGATTGCTTATGAGAACGTCTCCCAAACAGCTAGCTAAATAGCTAGTGATACTGATAGAGTACAGCAGCTAGCTAGACTACTAGTACTAGCTTTACAAGCAGTAAGCTCGCAAACGAGATAAAACATGATTTTAAACTAGGCAGTCTAGTGGCATGATCAAGGAGACACAAACACAACGGCACAGTGAAATAGTTTGTTATAAATAGTTATTATATGTACGAATACAGACAAGTGATTCCAAATAATTTCCAAGAAAAGTTGATGCTGGATACGAATATCCGCAGCGTGAACAAATCCAACCGCATCAGCTGAGGTAAGCAATCGCTGGCGAACCGGGAAGATGTTTAGTGTTTTGAATGATTTTGATTCAGATATTGACAAACAAGATATTCATCATCTTTGGGCGTGAACCACTGGGTTATATGTTGATTAAGAGCAGTATATTATTTGAGCGCAGTTGATTTTAATTAGTTGCAGTGATTGATTATTTCATTTCATTGAACGCAGTGCATTATCAAACAACATATAAATCCAGCATTTTCACATTTAGATGTTACCAACGTTTTCAAATAGGATACGTTGTTCGTAGTGTTTGCTGCTTGTATATTACTGAATTACTGGTGTTATAGTTTTTATATGCAATGAGACGTGTAAAATGGTGGCTCATCTTTCCTGACTTGTAGCTGGAAGGCATCAGACGTGAAAACATACTGAAAAATGTCAATAAGATTGAGGTCAGAGTACAATAGATGTTTTGAAACACACCCTTGGCTACTGTTTGAAGAGCCAAGGGACTCGCTGTGTCTCTATCTGACCAATAGAATTGGTCACCCACTACTTCTTTGCTATTCACCACGGTTGACATGACCACACATTGGTTATTCACTACATTATTTGGCACCAGATAGTTAGCTTCAAATTGTGTTGAATTGATCCAAGACTTATTCAAGATATGTTCCAATAATAGGCCACCCTTTGTTACCATTTGTTCACCAAGTCAACAGGACTCCCTGACAAAATGATGGGCTGCCAATTCATTTCACCATATGTAAGCAATTGATGCATCCACTTATCTGTCAAATTAATTCCAATACCACCCTCATATCATAATATAGGTAAAAGGGCTTTTAATTGCCACTGCTAGGCATTCAAACTCCTCTGAATTCATTGAACAGGTTTCAAACTTCTATCTTTAAACACTGTCTCTTTCTGAGAGATGGAAGAAGAGGCCAGGTTTTGTTCTCTGTTGGTGAATGCCCCCGTAATGAGTGTCGTGGACCAGGGTGAGTCACCCAGGGCCACCGCCAGCCCAGCCTATATTTATCCACCATGCAGATGGCAGAATCTACAGAAAACATTTTTACTCATTAGATTATCGACTTTATTAAATCCTTGCAGACACATCTTAAAACTACACATTTGCAGAGCTCCTCAGGCAACCGTTTGATTTTTTGTATATTTTCTGTCAATTAGCCATGTGACAGACAGGCTTCAACATGAACGAAGACATCTGATTTATTTAGTATAGTTCCTCATGACATTATACACATCTGACTGTTGACCACCATCACATCGCAAAAAATGGACAACAAGCCTAATATGGCTCTATGTCCATCTTAAGGTTACTTACCATGTCCAGTAATCTAACCTAAGTTATGTTGTGATTTGGTACTTCTGGGGTTGTGGTTCACTCTGCTACTCTGTGAGGTCTCAGATGATGTTCCTAGCTATACTAAGCTAGACTCTAGGTAACGATGTGTGGCAAGGTGTCCCAGAACTCTGGAGGGATTTGTTCCTGTGTATGCTATTTGCATCTCTCCTGCGCCTCCTCTCCTGTCTGTTCCCGTCCTCAGAAAAACGGGGAGGAGAAAAATTTGGGTCAGCGGCCCTCCGTGTCACACCGATTCTCCCGATCTGACTGATTCATTCTGTTCCTGTGTTCGCTCTCTGCCTCAATCCCTTCTTCCCCCCCCCCTCCATCCTTCTGCCTCTCTCTTTCTCTCCCTCACACGCCCACCTTCCTGTCTTCCTCTCACTCATTTTCAGACGTTTTTTATCTTTCATAAATGAGGCTTCTCCCCTGAAGAGGGTAGTAGTTTGATTGGTATGGTTCACGTTTACAGTGTTTTCAATGTGCATATGGAAATCTAAAAATGTCTAGTGACGACCACTGTTTGTGTTTGTGTGAGAGCTGTGCACAAGTATGTTATTTAAATAGCAAAATCCCAGAACCTTTTCCCTCACCCCCCCCCCCTCTATCCCCCTCTCTCTCTCCCCCTCTCCCTTCTGCAGATGAGTCAGTTGTGGAGGCAAGGCATGTCCCTGTCAGAGAGGCTGGGGAGTGACAGCCCCGTGGGTCTGGCCCCAGGGCCCCCGGCCACAGTGGCCCCGCCCGGGTCCAACTCCTCCTGGGTACCGGCGGCGCCCCTGGCCACCCCCGAGGCGCCCATCTTCCTCATGACCTCCACGGCCCAGACGGTGTCTGGCTTCTTCGTGTGGACCGCCCTGCTGCTCACCTGTCACCAGGCAAGTCCCGCCAGAACTGACTCGCGCCTTTACTGTCGTCCTCTTGCTGCTACATTTCACCTTCCTCCCTCGCTCTATCCCTCTCTTCCTTTATCTACCTGTCAGTCAGTTCACAGACAAACCCAAATTGACACAAAGGGCGATACTTTGGCAATGGCCAATATGACTTTATATTGAATTGACTGTAGTCTCGAGCTTATGTTTGGTCCTAGCTTATGTTTGACCCTAGCTTATGTTTGACCCTAGCTCATGTTTGATCTAAATGTTTCCAGTGTGACTTGGTCCGTCTTTTGCTGACAGCTATGGTGCAGTCCGCTCACAGTGCAGATGTTTCCTGGGACAAAGGCTTCCCTATCAGGGCCTCCATGTCCTCCTCCTCAGGCCTGCAAGGCCCCTGGTTGATGAGCTAGCAAGGCTGCTGAGCGAAGCCAGCCAGCGTGGCTCCCCTCGGGCTAGGGAGCCGTGGAGAAGCCCTGGCGAGGCTTCAAAAGAAATCTCTGTGTGATGAAGAAGGCATCTCTGGCTGTGACACTGTACACCTTGCTGTAGGGTTAGAGATGAGCTTCCCGGGCGTGCTGTGGGAGGGGAATGTGAGGAGGTGATTACCCCCCCTCTCTCACACACACACACACACACACACCATCACCTTCACTTCTGGATGTTCTAAAGCATAGAATCTTAGATATTATGATATAGAGATATAGAGAATATTGTAATAATATTATGTATCTCTATATATATAGATGTAGAGAATATTATGTAAGAAGTTGGCTTAAAAAATACAATTTTACCTCACAGGGTTGGATGAAAAATTACCTGACACTGATAATGTGAACCATGTGGGCCTCTTCCTGTAATGTTATAGTCTGTGCTGTGAGTCTTACTGGAAGGCGTTACGTAAGACGGCGTGCATTGTTACACGCTCAGGTCAGCGGTCCGTCCTCATTGGCCGTTCACTAGGGTTGAAGATGGAGCGTCGCTCGGACAACAGGTGCAGTCAGTGACATCATCACAGAGCGGGGGCTGTTGCCTAGCAACAGCACGGGGCTCTGCGCTCTCTCTCTCTCTCTCTCTCTCTCTCTCTCTCTCTCTGTCCCTCCCTCCCTCCCAGTCCTCTCTTCCTCCCCCTCCGTGCTCCAATCGTCCTCTGTTTGTTGTTTTACCAGAGGTGTGTGCGCACCGGCCAGGTAAGGTGATAGGGAGGGTATTGTGGAAAGGCAAGGGGAGCAGAAGAAGCAACAAAAGGTGCTGATGACACAAGAGTCTGCTCATCTGAACAGGAACACAGATGACTGAAGCAAATTGTCAACAAACTCGCTCAGGGCTCAGTTAGCTCTCACACAACACACACACTCTCACACAACATACACACACACACACTCACACAACATACACACACACACTCACTTTTATTGACTGCTCTATCCAGGATGTGGGCTAGACCTCAGTCAGTGTCACAGCCCTGGTGAAAACACACATATTGATTTCCTGAGAAGCGGGTTTCGGCTAACCCACTTTGCAACAGGTCACGTTGACAAGCTGTGGTCCCTGTCTAGGAGAATAATTATAAATGTTTTTTCTTCCTGTCAACAGACTAGATAACTGGTTGTTTTACCTGTGTCATGGATGTTTTATCCCAAACCATAGAACCTGTACTACAGTAACCTAGCACTCTTTTCAGATACAGACCCTCTCTTATTCACTAACCCCCCCCCCCCCCCAGATCTACATGCACCTGCGTTACTACAGCTCCCCTAACGAGCAGCGACACATCGTCAGGATCCTCTTCATCGTGCCCATCTACGCCTTCGACTCCTGGCTCAGCCTCCTCTTCTTCACCAACGAGGAGTACTACGTGTACTTCGACACCGTGCGGGACTGCTACGAGGGTGAGGATGGGCCATCGCACACACACACACCCCCTGTCGCACCCTTAAAAGTGATTATCTGCGTGATATACACAGAACTGTGAGCAGAAGCCATTTGTGGAGCACGTTGGCTACACTCAAGTTGACTGAAGTCTTCCGGTGTGAACGCCCCCCTCCATCCCCCCGAGGACGGGGTGTGTGGGAATCTCTCCGATCCCCCGGTGACAGATGGCCTTTGCGGTCTGCCTTTTATGAGGGCGGCCATCTTTGTTCTCCTGACGTTTTCAAGGCCTGCTGGGATTGCTGGGGAGGGGAAGCCTGTTTCCTAGCAACTGTATGCAGAACGACCAAAGCCTTGACAGGAGTCTGTAGAGAGCTCTCTCACTCGTGGACAGATAAATGGTCCGGGCTGTATTGCGCCATCCAGCTGTGCAGCAGCACATTAGTTCAGAAATTGTGAGCGAGCCACTGACATCCCTTTATAAAGTCATAATACTGTTGGAGCCCCTGGCTCTGTGAACTGTCCCCCTCATTCTGTGTGTGTGTGTGTACGTGTGCATGTGTGACTGTGCATTGGGAGCACCGTGATGGAGGGCAGTGGAGCTGAGAGCGAGGGCCAGGCCGCGCACACGGGGTCTCCCCAGCCCTGCTCCAGCTGCTGCTGTGGCCTCCGGGGGGGCTCCACACTCCTATATATAGAGATGGTACAGCACGCCGCAGCCCCGTCAAACACACGCCATAGTTGCAAACAAGCATGCATTCGTTAACACCGCGAAGCACGCGTGGTTCTCTCACTCACAGGGTGGCTGCCTCAGGGAGCAGGCCTTGTTCAGGGCGCAGATGGGAGTCCCCTCTCTCTGCCCCCATCCTGCACACCTGTGTGGAGTAAAACGACGTAACGAGGAGGTTAACGAGGTGTGTAGGGAGTGGGATTGAAAGGGGAGGGTGGAGGGAAAACAGGAATAAAGAGCCAAGCGGAATGGAGGAGAAAAACAGAGGGTAGGAGCCTGGACTAGCACACCTGGAGGAGGAGCAGCTGAAGCCACATTCCACCCAGAAACAAACACCCTTTACTGGGGACGGGGCGAGGAAGGAGGGGGTTGGAGGTGGAGTCGACTGTGAAGTAGAACAGCTTTCTGTTGCGTGTTTATGCACGTGTGTGTGTGTGTTTGGGCTTGTACAAACAAGCCAGTGTTGATCCAAGCTGAATAGAGGGTGTTTTAGCTGGAGGCCATCCGACGACCCTGCCTCCCAGTCCCCTCTGGTGCTGTAGCGTGTGAGGCAGCCAAGCCACAGCTCTGCTCTGCTCTGAGGCACATGGCCCATGACCTATGACCCATGGCTGGGTTTGTAACCCAAAAGTGGTTGTCGTGTTCATTTAGATGTATTTTTCCGGCCTAGTGTGTTCCTCCCTGACTACATTCTCAAGAGACGCAAAAGCAACTGTGATTCACACAACAGCCAGTATGTTTTGTGAACCGGCCATGTTTTCTACCTTGTATTCATTTGTGGAGTTTCCATACTTCACTGTCTGCTAACATGGTGTACACGTGCCCCTGTGTGTGTTACTTCGATAGAATGACCAAATGTTTGTGTGCTCCAGTGACGGCTGCTGGTCTTTCAAATAGAGGAAGCTCGTATTTGGCCTACATCATATACATTTTCAGTTCACTGGCTAGTTCACCCCTACGACACTAGCCATAGCCTACTGTATGAATGAATGAACAAATGATCTAACAAAAAAATATTAAACACAAAGGAAATCTGGGAATTAGGTTAACTGAACTGAATGTGATGTATAATTGTGTGAAATGTATGATGAACATTGGCTAGCAATTTCGCCAAGCAAATACCAAGAAATAGGCTGCAGCAGTTTTGCAAACTACAGTTGCAAAATCCGTGATGGGACTGAGCTTGAATAGCTTCGGCAACTTTTATAGTACAAAATCGCTGTCAATCTAAAGGAGATGCAGTCTTTCAACAGACCCTCCAATCATCAAGCAGAAGCAGTGGCTGTCCTAGCACATTGGGCGCCCAGGGAGATTTTTTCACTTGCAAACTCGTCTTCGATACGAACATGTTCTAACGCATTTAAAATGTTTACACAATCGTAAATATTTGACCATTCATATTTTTGAATGTTAGGGGAAACTGAGCTTGAATAGCTTTGGTGACTTTTTATAGAACAAAATATTTGACCATGAATTTGGGGAAATGTTAGAGGAAGCTGAGCTTCCCTTGTAGTCTTAAATAAATCACCACTGGGACCAGGGCTGGTGGTGTCGGGGTGAGTGATCGCACGTGTCCCGGTGTGGAATGTTTCCCTCTCTGTCTCCAGTTTGTCTCGGCCGAAAAATCTTCTTGTTAATAGGTGTTCTGCAACCCAGCTGACGTTACACAATGGTATGTGCAGAACCGAGAACTAGTATTTTGTATCGTAGTCATGAAACTAGTTTGATGCCTGCAGAACACCGAATATTGTAACGTCCGTTTCTGCTGGAGGTTGGAAGAAGTTGTGACTATCTTCCCGTTGGGTTTTGAGTATAACTCTGTCAAGCCGCTTGTCCTAATTGGATCTGGAGATTGTCATTATGAATTATTATTATAAAGGTGGTTATTAAAGTAACGGAGAATGAGGGAGAAGAGAAAGAATGAGTGAGTGTGAGAAAGTGAGCAGTGAGGAGAGAGAGAGAGAAGGCTGTGTGGGGTGTGATTTGTTTACATCATTAAGGCGCAGGAGGCTTTGGTCTGAAACAACACTGGGGACCTGTACAACGAGAGCACTGTGAGCTGGACCTTTTTGTGGTTTGACAATATCACTGACGTCTTAGGGGCTTCCCTGTTAGCTCACTGGGTTAGTGTGCATGCTCTGAAAGCTGGGGCAGTACTTTAACGGCCTGGGTTCAAATCCAGCCTTTACCCTTTAGAGAGTCAGATGGCTGAGCGGTGAGGGAGTCGTGCTAGTAATAAGAAGATTGCCGGATCGATGCCGTGCCAAATGACGTTGTGTCCACTTCACCCTACTTGCCTCGGGGGGAATGTCCCTGTACTTACTGTAAGTCGCTCTGGATAAGAGCGTCTGCTAAATGACTAAATGTAATGTAAATGTCTTGTTTTGTGTTCAGATGTACAGAGTGCTGTTTGTCAAGCAAAATGTGTGTCGATAAAGCATTTTGAAAGGCGTTGTCATGGAGTGCTTTGATGGGATTTTAGGGGACCCTCAGGTGCCAGGTGTTGTGTCCTTGAGCCAAGAGTCAGCTGGGTGTCATGACAACCACCCCGCTCATTCCGAGTCTCATGCTGACCTGTGCAGCTGTGTGCCTCAAGCACACACACACACAGAGCTTCGTAACTATCAGTCTAGAACACATTCCATGTCATGTGATTCCATGGAAACTTCATCTGTTAGGTCAGTTTCATCCCTTGTATACAGGCTTACGCCACTCTCATGAAGAAGGAAAAAGCAAGACCCCAAGTTTTGGGAGGCATCTTTTATTGAGTTATTCAGCATGCAAGAATGTTGATATGCATGATGCCATGTGTCAAGGGTAGGGTGTTAGGGTGATTAGGGATATGTCTGTGTGTTTGGATAAGGTCAGATGAGTGGATGGTGGTAAGGATGATGTATGTGCATGTGTGTGTGTGTGCACAGTAAGGGTCATGGTGGTTTGGGGTGGAGGAAGGTGGAGATGATAGTGGCTTGTTATAGAGGAGGGTAGAGATGATGGTGGTTTGTGGTGGAGGGTAAAGATGATGGTGGTTGTGGTGGAGGAGGAGGGTAGAGATGATGGTGGTTTGTGGTGGAGGAAGGTTGTAGGGAGGGAGGAGGCGAGGGTGGTGGATGAAGGTGTTAACATCCCCCTATGCATGCTGGGATTTTCTCCAGAACATCATGCGGCCAAAGCAGCCACCCTTCTTTTTCTTTTTGCAGAAATGTTTCTGAAAAACACAAAGTGTCAACACAACTACCCCAGTACACAAGGGAACATGCAGGGTGTACACTCCAATATGCATTACAGGACATATTAGAAGGCCTGTTTCTATGCACAAAAATAATTAATGTAGGCCCTGGACACGACTGGACTACCTCAGTTTGGGTCTCCTGAGACTGGCACCTTGTTTCAGACCCCTTCTGCAGAGCCTTCCGGTCTGCTGCTGATTGCTCAGCCTGTTTCTGCAGAGCCTCCACCAGATCTACTGCTGATTGGTCAGCCACTTTCTGCAGAGCCTTCAGGTCTGCTGCTGATTGGTCAGCCACTTTCTGCAGAGCCTTCAGGTCTGCTGCTGATTGGTCAGCCTGTTTCTGTAGAGACAGCAGCTCCTCAGCTGTGTCTGCAGCCTGTTTCTCTCGAGCCTCCATCTCTGCACATTTACTAATCAGCTCCTTTCCGATGTGACGGGATTCATCCTGAACTTCGTCCAGGGTCTTCTCCAGATCATGGCAGCGCTTGTGCTTCTCCCTCAAGTCGACTTGCAGTCTGGTCATGACACCGGCCGTCTTCATCAGATTGGCTTTAAAAGCCTCCAGGTCCTGTTTCGCCTTCTGCGACACTTGAAGGGCCTCCTCCTTCTCACTGGACAAGACGAGGATCTTCCCATCCTTCTCTGCAATTTCTGTCCGAAGGTTCCTCTCCAGCGTGATGAGATTTGCCCTAGTCATGTTGCATTTTGAATCAGCCGTCTTTCTGGCAGATTGGGCTGCCCACATTTCAGCTCTGAGGCTAGAGAGCTCCGTCTGGAACTCTCCCTCAAGCTGAGCTGGTTTGGGGGCCATGTTTCCCACATCCAGCAGCTTGGCTGTGGCCACAGTGAGGCCCTGCTCGGACAACTTCAAGGCTTCGACCGCCTGGTTCCTCTGAGATGTCAGCACCTCCCTCTCCTTCTCCCAGGCTCTGAGGTGAGAGGTCAAACCATCCTCCAAATCCTGTCGGGCCCTTTGGAGGTCTACCAAGTTTTCTGTTGCAAGGCTGGCGGTTCTTTCTGCCTCCATCTTGGCGGCGGCGCGGCGGCGCAGGGTGGTCCGAGCCCTGGTCAGAGCTTCTTCCGCCTGAACACGAGCTTTCACTTCCGTCAGGAGCTTCTCGTGAAGCTCCTGTATTGTGTTCTCGAAGGTGATCCTCTCCACCTTCATCTTCTCAACCTCCCTGGCCAGATCCCTCTCTCTGGCAGTGGGCTTCTCAGCCTCAGCTGACCTGAGGACGTCTCGATGCTTCTCCTCGGTCATCAGACAGGTCCGTCTGGCCATCTTCTCCCGGCCCCCTGCAGCCGTTTTCAGGACACAGGCGTAGGTCTTCCTTTGAGGTTTGCCCACCGTCTTGGAAGGTTGACTTGAAGTCTCCTTGAAGTCTCCTTTGGCAGCAACCTCATGTGAAAGGCTTTCCCCATTGGCCTTTGACAAAATTGAGACAATTAAGTGACTTGCATTGTCACCCTAAACACTCAATATAATACATGTTAATATGTAATTGTGTGGCGAATGAAGAATAATCGTAATAATAGGTTTTTATGATGACAGTTGGACTCACTGTGGCTTTTTTATCTGCCTCAAGGTCTCTTTCAGAAGGCTTCTTCTGCTGTGAAACAATCAAACTAGAGTTCATTCCACAAACTATCAGGACAGCCATATCAGTTTACTGTTTTAATAATCAGTGTTGAAAGGTTGACCTACCTTGTCTTTTTTTGTATCAGGATTCATTGTTCCTTTTCTACATTCACAATCAATTGAAAATTAGAAATTTCATGAAAGATGCATACAAACAACTGTGCGCTGTGCTACTGTGTTGAGAAAATATCAGACATCACTGCGTTCATCTAAACATTCTATTCATTATGACGTAGAACAATGGTCTGGATTGGAGGCCAAACTGGAAAGAGCCAGTTTGTAAATCTGCTGTTTAGACTAAAAGGCCAACATTGTGAAAATGTTTTCAATATCCTAATTATTGTTTGGCTATCCCCCAATAGACGCAAACATGAATTTGGCCATCTTCTGACCGAAGTTTGCGTGGTTCTTGCGTGGCCGCGGCCAACCTCAAAAATATTCAAAGTTGATTTTATTTGTTTACCGTCATATGATGTGTTTGAGCGCAGATATGATTGTTTTTAAATTAAATTCAAATTACATTGTTTTAAAACAAATGTTTTAAATTAGCTTATATGCTTGATTTAGGATCGAGGTCTTACCTTCTCATGATGATGTGTTCATGGATCTGAGTATAAATCGAATGCTTGTCATTTATAAACAGGGAATGCATTTATGACATCTTCAATGTGTCATCATGTTACCATGGTGATTGAACGTTAACACAGTGCGAAGTCAATTACTACAACGTCATGACGAGCCATTGGCAGCTGCTGGTCTTTCAAATAGAGGAAGCTCGTATTCGGGCTACATCATACATTTTCAGTTCACTGGCTAGTTCACCCCTACAACACTAGCCATAGCCTCCGGTATGAATAAATGAATGAATGAACAAACGACCTAACGAAAACATATTCAACACGAAGGAAATCTGGAAATTAGGTGAACTGACTGTAGCCTAATGAATAGCCTAATTGTGTGAAATGTATGACGAAAATTGGCAAGCAATTTCGCCAAGCAAATACCAAGAAATAGGTTTCAGCAGTTTGTCTTTCAACTACAGTTGCAAAAACCGATGGGACTGAGCTTGAATAGCTTCGTCGACTTTTGTAGTACAACATCACTGTCAATCAAAAGGAGATGTCTTGCGACAGACCCTCCAATCATCACGCGGAAGCCCAGCGTCCAGGCCAGCCCACTCCTCCATTCACCCCCAGAGACGCTGAGCGTCCAGGGCGGGAGATAAACGCAGCATTTATCCAAAGACCGTATAGTTTCGAAGCACTGAAAAAAACTGTTTAAAGCAGCCACATTGAAGTCCATGGAAGCTGAGCTTCAACAGGGAAATGCACTGTTGCGCTATGGGAATGTATGATAAGGAAATCAGTCAGTCGACCTGGTAATCAGCTAATGTAGCTGATTCAGAACGAACTCGTCTTCAAAATGAACGTGTTCTAACGCATTTGAGATGTTAACACAATAGTAAATATTTGACCATGAATTTTTTTAAATGTTAAGAAAGATCAAGTCTTAAAAAAAATCGCCACTGGTGTGCTCCTTTGCAGCGTTTGTGATCTACAACTTCCTCAGCCTGTGTTATGAGTACCTGGGAGGGGAGAGTGCCATCATGGCTGAGATCAGAGGAAAGCCCATTGAGTAAGTCTCCATTTTATCTCTATCTCTTTCTCCCGGCTTATGTCTACATTATCTTTTGCACACACACTTATTCTCACTAACCCTAACCCTATCCTCTCTTTCTCTTTAATCTGCCCCCTATCTCTCTCTTGCTCATCTTCACTCTCTCTCTCTCTCTCTCTCTCTCTCTCTCTCTCTCTCTCTCTCTCTCTCTGTACTTCTCTTTTCTCCCTTTCTCTCTTCTCTCGCCTCTTTCCTTTCTCTCCTCCCTCTCTATCCTCTCTTTTTCTCTTTCCTCTCTGCCCCCTTCCGCTCTCTCTCTTCCCCTCATGATCTTTCCTCTCTCTCCTTCTCTGTCTCTCTCCCCCTGTGTCTCTCGCCCTCCCCTGCAGGTCCAGCTGTGTGTACGGGACTTGTTGTCTCTGGGGAAGGACCTACTCCATTGGCTTCCTCCGCTTCTGCAAACAGGTTCGAACCAAACGTCCCAGCTCTCGCGTTTCAGCTGTTTTACTGCCCCTCCGTAAAACACAAATATCAGAGAAGGCGGGGTTGAAATTAGTTGTGTACTTGAACTCTGCTTTCCCTTTTACTCTCCTTTCCCCCTTCCCTCCCTCAGGCCACTCTCCAGTTCTGTGTGGTCAAGCCCCTGATGGCCATGATCACAGTCATCCTGCAGGCCTTTGGGAAGTATAGAGACGGAGACTTCAAGTAAGTGGAGCTGTGCCACTCCCTCTAGTGGTCCACCTCAGACACGACTCAATACGCTTTTGTTAGGAAAGTGTGCTTGTTGAGGAGAAGCAGGGTTATGGGTTTATTTCTTTTACGGTACGGTCCAAAAGTCTGAGGCCACATTGAACATTTAATGGGGCAATTAGAGACTGAGAAAGCCAAGCATTCCGTGACATCACCAGAAGCTCTTGGGAACATGTCATATCATGCTGGGATCATCAGGTTTTTGCACAAACTTGTAGAGGCCAGAGTGCACTCTGTTATTAAAGCAACGGGGGGGCGGGATTGTTAAACTGATATGATCCTTGGTTGTGAAAACATTTCTATTACATTTAGAAACAAACGCAAAATGGATGTATCTTGATAGGTGGTTTCAGACTTGTGGACCTTACTGTGTGTGTGTGTGTGTGTGTGTAAAGATATCAATATATTATTAAATGTCACCATTGCAAATCAGTTCCTGATTATATAGCTGATAATTTGATATTGTCTGCTTCAGAATAATTTAGCACACTGCCTGAACCAATTTAGAAATAATTAATTGATGCTAATGTCCCCCCCCCAGTGTGTCAGGTGGTTACCTGTACGTGACCATCATCTACAACGTCTCGGTCAGCCTGTCCCTCTACGCTCTCTTCCTCTTCTACTTCGCCACCCGCGACCTGCTCGTCCCCTACAGCCCCATGCTCAAGTTCTTCATGGTCAAGTCTGTCATCTTCCTCTCCTTCTGGCAGGGTGAGCAACTCTCTCTCTCCTTACATCTCTTTTTATCACTGCCCACGTGCAGCACAGACAATATGTACACATGCAAACCAGACAGATGAACACACGTTCAGAATCATGGGTGTTAGGGTATGAGCCAAACAAGGGCATAGGTTTGGTCTCAGACTTGGTGGGGACATCCACCCATCAACCCCCCCCCCTCCCCCCCGAGCGCAAATCGAGATGCCATTCTGTATACTATCCCTAAAGAGCTAGTATAACTGTATAATCTAAAAAATGCACTCTAAAAAAAAAAAAAAAAGAGGCTGTGATGATGAGACTGTAACGCTGAACAACAAACTGTTTTATTATCATAAACCTCACCTGAAGCCCTGATGATGTTTCCTCAGCCTGCTCCACATCTGGAGTGTTTTCATGCTGTCTTTCCTGCATACAAAATAGTTCATTCATTTTGTAGCCTATCCTATGGCTAGCAAGTTTAACCCTCCTACCATATTGTATACAGTGTTATTTGGACATTAATAATCAAATAATGACTCATTATATTTGAATAACCAACAGTGTTAACGTATTCACATTGCCAACTGTTTTTTCCAGCACCTGTCTAGCAATGCAGTGACAGTCCATCAACTGTGACTTTGTCCTAGGCTAGACTCCTAACCTTGGTTGAAAGATTAGCTAAGGAAGCTAGGTTTAGCTGTAACAATATCCTGGGTAACATATAATATCACCAGTTAATACGTTTCCACAGTAGAATTTGCATTTGAAAGCCTGGTCACTACCACTGCTAGTGTGGCTAGTTATTTAAACCTGACTTACACTGCTTTTTGAATAAGCTTCGTATGTCCCCTTTCTTCTTCTTGGATGGAGGCATATCTGATCTACAAAGCACAACAAGGGGCAAACATGTACATGCTGAAATGTGTTACTCTGGCCTTTAATGTAGGCTATGTATTGTCGGCAGACAGCCCTGGTAAGTTAGCTGTACCATTGTCGCCGACACACCCTCTAACTTGTCAGCGACTGCCAGTGCAAGCAAGCAAAGTAGCATGTGCTTCTTCCCGTGCGTGTCGCGTGTCAGGTAACCCTCCCCCTTCGGGTTTTCAGCCAATCAAATTATGGCGTTTCTTGTACTGTCGCGTCCTGGCCGTCGGAATTGATCCAAATAACAACACAATTTGCTAAAATATTGGTGGGGACAATTTTATCATTTTCAAATGTTGGTGGGAACAAGTACCTAGCGTCCCCCCCTAAATCTACGCCCATGGAGCCAAATGCTGACTTGCCTCAACAATTGTTGAGAACTCAATATTTGAGTCAGAATTTGAATTCTTACATCTCCTGCTTTTGCTCGCTTGCTCCTTCCCCCTGTTCTACCTGCTCTCCCTTCCCTCCCCCCCCCCTCCCCCTCTCCCCCCTCCTTCCTTCCCCCCCTCCCTCCCCAGGCATGCTCCTGGCCATCCTGGAGAAGTGTGGTGCCATCCCTCAGATCAACTCTGCTGAGGTGTCGGTGGGCGAGGGCACTGTTGCCGCTGGTTACCAGAACTTCATCATCTGCATCGAGATGTTCTTCGCAGCCGTGGCCCTTCGCTACGCCTTCACTTACAAGGTCTACATGGACAAGAGGCTGGACTCCAACGGTGAGACAGACAGACAGACACACTCATACCGTATTTTACGTCTCAGTTACACTATCAGGGCTTGGTGACTTGCTAAAAGTAGGCAAATGGCCAGTAGAACATAACATTTAATAATAATTTCAGTAAATCAAACAGCTGCAAGACCCAGTGAAATGTTATAAACAGCGAGCAAACTAACATTAGCTAGCTTTGCTAACGAAATTGGCTAATTAAACTTCGGTAGGCTATCTTCAGGATTTGCAAGCTTGCTAAATTTATACTATATTTAAAATAATTTTGTAGACATAACAATGGATTTTGCCACTAAATGAGTGACTTGACTTTCTTTCTGGACATACTATACACAACTGAAGTGTGTTACACAATGCTGTAAGATCGCCTATACTCGTACATGGCTTGGTATTATTGTTCCTGTATCAAGTGCGGCATATATTCCAGTGCGCTTTATACTCAGATTTACAAACACAAAGCTCCTATTCTGGTGGGGTGCGGTTTATAGAAAATGCGTCTTATTTTCCGAAATCAATTATCAATGGAATCAAAGAAAAAGTATGTATGTGTATATATATATATGTATATACACACTGTAATTTTCGGACTATAAGGCGCACCATTACATAAGCCGCAGCAACTAAATTGAATGATATGTACACATATATAAGCCGCACTGGACTATAAACCGCAGGTGTTTTAATGTTTAATTACCATATGTAATTAGTTGTGGGAAAAGATATGGCTGCTTGAGGAAGCTCCCATGTATTAACCGTTAACTGTAAAAATCCATAGATTAGCCGCACCGTTATATAAACCGCAGGGTCGAAAAATGCGACAAATGGCGCGTTTTATAATCCGAAAATTACGGTACACACACGCTCACTCCTCATCAGCAACCTTTCTTTTATTTGTATTTTTTTGTTTTCTTTACAACGTAGTTAAGGCGGATGGCTTGTGTTGCTTAAGCGGCCGCCTTAACTGTCGGCGGGAAACCCTGCATTCACTCAAGGGAATTCTAAGTTTTGCTGTAGTCATAATCTTGGTGTTCTGGTCTAAATGTTCAATTATTTTATTCAAACGTGTCAGTGACTTTTTTCCACTGACCTGTTCTCTCTCTCTCTTTCTTCCGCTTCTTATTTCTCCTCCCCGTTTTCTCTCATCTCCTTGGAACCTTTTTATGTTTAAACCTTCTCCATCTTTAAAATCAACTGTATACGCTTTGATATTCCCTCTTTTGTTAAACCGTCATCCTTATTTCAACCTCCCACCTACCCCATCCCTTTCTCTCATCCCCTCCCTCCCTCCCTCCCCTCTCCGCTGCACTAAAAGGCCCGTTTCCTGTCTATGGACAGTACGGTAGGTCTATCCCTTGCTGTGTCAGGTCTGGCCCGGCCACAGCTTGTGACATTCTGTGTCTGTGATGTCATACAGTGTTGTGTTATTAAGTTGTAACTCCTTTGTTTTGAATGTGTGTCGTCTTCTCCAGTGTTAGGTTACATTTGTGTTGCGTCATTGTCTGTTTCATGTTGATGGTGTTCACTGGCAGTGTGCTGTATACTGGCAGTCCTGCTCATTCTGTTGATTGTGTTTACTCCATGCACTCACTCTGCTCTTCCTGATATCTCTCTCTCCCTCATCCATCTTTCATCCTCTCCACGGGCTCCACTCACACCTCTCCCTCCTTCCCTCACTCCCTGTCTTCCCTGCCTCCCTCCCTTGCTCCACCACCCCCCCTTCCTCACCCCTCCCTCCATCACACCCCTCTCCCCCACACTCCTCCCTCCCTCCGTCTCCCCCAGGTCGCTGCGCCCCCATGAAGAGCATCTCCAGCAGCCTGAAGGAGACCATGAACCCGGGGGACATGGTCCAGGACGCCATCCATAACTTCTCTCCGGCCTACCAGCAGTACACCCAGCAGTCCACCCTGGAGCAGCGCGGCGGCCCGGCGCTCTCCCGCAGCCACAGCACCCTCAGCACGCGCGGAGACACCGAGAAGACCCTGCTGCTCAGCTCCGACGACGAGTTCTAGAGGGACGCTCGTACACAGTCTACCTACCGACACTCACACACACAGTGGTTGACCCCTGGGGGGTGAAAGGAGAAAGAGGATTAAATAGTTTTACAGAGAGGAGTGTGTGTGTGTGCGTGTATGTGTGTGTGAGGCGGGGGGTAGGGGTCTAAACTGTGGCAGAGCTTAAAGAGTGAGATGGATTGTATCAACTCAACAGTGCTGTTTTTAAATTGTTATTGTTATAAATGTGTTCTTTGGCTGTTCCATTTCATTGCATACATGTCTGGCTGTGTACAATACATTCAAACGCTCACGGAAGGAGTTGATATTTACAGTGGAAGTGATAGGCTACAAAGTAAGGTCACATTTTATTGAAATGAAAACACATACCTCTGCCAATATGGATCTAGAAACCTGAACACACACGTACACTCATGTCCCCTCAAGTTATGCTTAAACACAACTTATGACTTGCTTTGACGTACACACATACACATCTACATGAGTGCCATGTTCAGTATCATTTACTGTGGTTCATAGAGAAACCGCCATTTTGTTTTTATTGGTTGTGGTCATGTATCCTCCACCCTCCTGCCAAGTCTGCCTCTTACTGAAGTGTTGCCAAATACATGGAGGTCCCACCTGGGATGGCGGGACACTTTGTGACTGAAAGATTTTGAAGTGACTGAAACTAGCAACTCAAAAGGATCCTTCTTTAGCTGGACCTTCTATTATGATCTAACGGTACTGTTGTTTTCTTTCAAATGATTTATGCTTGCTTTGATGTTTGATGACATGATGTTACACCCTTAGACTGGTCTAATTATTCAGTTTGGATAAGAATATTTGAGGAATATTATATCTGTACATATGTTTGAGTGTGTGTCAATGTGTGTGTGTTGTTGGGATTTGTTTAACTGTAGTTGTGGGGTCACTCAGAGTACCTCCAGAAAGATATTTTTGTTGACACTGGTGGAGGGAACCGCTGTGGGAAAATGCTGGGGTTGTCTAATGCAACAGGCAGCGCCCACATAGATTACAGACTAGTAATTCATAGGATTTATCAGCAGGGCTGGACAATTTGCACCAGGATTATAATCCAGTAATTGGGGCATTGTGTGTTCAAGGCAGTACAGAGGATGTCTTCAACAAGAGAATATGCTACATGGATATGTAGTCACCCACCGGAAGAATAGTTTAAACTTTTCCCATGGAATTAAACTGTGGTACTGTAGAATTCGGCACAATGGTGTTTACCCCCTAATTGTAACAATATTATTATAAAATAATGTCATAGACTATGTTCTATCCACTCACTTCTCCACACTGGAATTAATCCCCTCAATAAAAGTCATGGTGACCAATTGGAATGCAGAATGTAGTGGAATGACCAGCAGAGGGCGCCCATGTATAATGACAACTTCAAATCAACAACAAAGTTTGAGAATATTTGAAAACGGAGTTGCCAAAAATGTGAGCGGCTGTGTTGAAATAAACCATATCTTGTATATACAGTTTAAAGATTGAGCAGTTTGATTTGTGAAGTGATGAAGGTAGTGGAATCCCAGCTGAGAAGGGCCTTGTATTTTCTCCTGTGTTCTCTAGTCTACATAGTTATGGGATGGGTACAAGGTTGACTAATGTATTTTGTCATTGTGGTTTTCCACAAACAAATAAATAAAATCATGGATAAATGAACCCAAGCAGTACCCTGTATTGTATAAGAGTTGGAAGCACTGATGGGTCTAACCTGCTGCTGTTACAAGTGGACTTTTTAAGACGCCCCAGCTGTGTGGACTACTGGCCTATATGAGGTTTTGTATCCTAATAGTAGGCAAGGAAATTAGATGAGAAATGAGAAAAGAGCTTTAAAGAAAATAAGCTCCACTGGTTAGACTGAAATTGTCAAGGAATGAGGAAAATCCTCAAACCAGTTCTCATAATATTTGTTAATAAGTTGATTACATTTATGCATTTAGAAGACGCTTTTATCCAAAGCGACTTCCAAGAAAGAGCCCTTTGAGCAGCACGTTGCCTCCCCAGGTAGGATCTTCCTGACTGGTAGGATGAGATCCACTGAAGTGCAGTGCCAGTGATGCCTATTTCATAAAGTCTGGCGAGCAGGATCTGATAGTCAACAGATGCTGCAGAAAGGTCCAGCAGAATGATGATGGATTTCCTTGAAGCCGCTCTGGCAGACTGGAGGGCAGTGGTGACTGACAGGAGGGCGGTTTCTGTGGAGTGGCCGGTCTTGAAGCCCGATTGTTTCAAGCAGGTTGTTCTGAGAGAGAAGGTTTGACAGTTGGTTAGATACAGCGTCAATTGTTTTTGAAAATAAGGGTAGCAGTGATACTGGTCTGTAGTTCTGAAGGACGGCTGGGTTAAGGGAGGGTTTTTTGAGTAGAGGGCTAACTCTGGCCTGGTTGAAGGCAGAGGGGAAAGTGCCGGAAGCAAGAGAAGAGTTTAGGACATGGAGAATATAAATGATGATGGATTTGAAAGAGAAGGGAGGGGACTGGATCAAGGGGACGGGAGGTGGGGCGATGAGAGAGAATGAGGTCAGAGATCTTAGAGAGTTTAGACATTAGTTGGGTCAGTCATAGAGGGAGAGTGGGTAGAAAAGGTGTGTTCAGGGAACCGACTGCTAATGGCCTGGTTTCCCAGATTCGTTAAGAAGCTCTTAACGCTAAGAGCTTCTTAGGAGCGTTCTAAGAGTGCTCTCGAACGCTCTTAGAACATTGTTAACCCCCCCTCCCTCCACCCTGACAGCAGACGACTTATCCTCCTTCTTTGAGGAAAAAGTCACAGACATTGGCCAGGTTTCCCAGATTCGTTAAGAAGCTCTTAATGCTAAAAGCTTCCTGAAATACTCGTGAGTAAATGTATTTCTTTACTTTCCACCTCTGGTTGGTTCTCTACTGGGGATCTAATTCATCTTTGAAGTTAAATTAATTAATTAATTAATTAATGAGTACAATTGATGTTCAGATAACTTTCCAATCAAATGCACTGACTAAATATTTTATTCAGATCAATAAAATGAAAATATATAAAAGAATCCATGCTTGAATAAATAGGATAATTGGTTGAGCACATGCTGTTTCCTTAGCCTGCTCTACATCTGTAGTGGTTTGATGCTGACTTTCTTGCATACAAAATGGTTCATTCATTTTGTAGCATATCCTATCGCTTGCAAGGTTAATCCTCCTACCATATTGTATACAGTGTTGTTTTGATATTGTTAATCAAATAATTATTCATTATATTTGAATAACCAATAGTGTTTTCACATTATTCACATTGCCAACACATTTTTCCAGCAGGTAGCAATGCAATGGTGTTCCTTCATTAAACTGCGAATCCAGTGGTCTCCCTTTTATTTATTTAAATTGATAGGCTACACTCACAAATACACTACATAAACAGAATATAGAAACGAATATAGTGTCTCTAATCCACTGTTAATTGTGACTGCAAAATTGTAACTTAAGGTAAGCTGATTAACATTCAGTGACTTGGTAACGTAGCATCATGATAGGACGCGTCTATGCGACTATTGGGGCTGCACACCCCTAATCAATACTCCTGTACTAACCTTGGATAAAGTATTACAAAAGCCAGGTTTAGCTGTAACAATATCCTGTTACAATACCGCGATGAAGTAAATGTGAGTACATAGGCCTACTTCCCAGCCCTATGTTTAACACATCTCTGTTCCAGTCTTCATCTTCCCGTGAGGTAGGAGAGAAGGGTGTAAACTGCCCGGTTATCAGGCTATCATCTGGTAAATTGGACGATAAACCCTTTTGTTTCAGAACCATCCAGTCTCTTGACCCATTACTTGCAAATGTAAGTGCGTCCATAGTCTTCAACAATGGATAGAGAACAGTAGGCTTTGAACAACTGATCATCAAATTCAAATCACATTTATTTGTATAGCCCTTTTCACAAGCAATGTCACAGAGGGCTTCACATAGGCCCATATACTTCCCCTCAACCAACCAAAAACCTCAAGGAAGACCAAAAAAAATTTAGAAAAAAATTGAAGAAACCTTGGGAGGAGTAGTTAGTGTTCCCCTCCTCTAAAGACAGTTGGTGAAAGAGAGGTGCAGACCACAGGCTGTTACGTCCCTCGTCCTGTTGCATGTGTGATGTGAACACGATAATAATAATTTTAATAAAAAGGTATAATTATTCCCTGTCTTGCTTGTTATGGTTCTTGTTCTTCTGCTTTATTTTCCATATGCACTCTCCGCGAACCAATCTGGTGTATTTTTGCATGATGTACAGCGAATAAAATATAATGTTATGTCCTCGGAAAGGTATTTCCAAAGCATAGCCAAGAAAGTCTTCAATATGTCATTTGTTGGACATAAATAGTAGTGTGGATCCTACAGTGAGCTCTGAAACTGTTAGCCTGCAGTCTAAAGGTTTTACCACAGAGGTCACAGCTGTAGGGCTTCTCTCCTGTGTGGATTCTGCGGTGAGCTGTGTAACTGCTAGCACGGCTAAAGGTTTTACCACAGAGGTCACAGCTGTAGGGCTTCTCTCCTGTGTGGATCCTGTGGTGAAAGGTGAAACTGTAAGCATTGCTAAAGGTTTTACCACAGAGGTCACAGCTGTAGGGCTTCTGTCCTGTGTGGATTATGCGGTGATATCTGAGATTGCCAGCTTGCCTAAAAGTTTTATCACAGAGGTCACAGCTGTAGGGCTTTTCCCCAGTGTGGATCCTGCGGTGAGCTGTCAATTCCCCAGCCTGTCTAAAGGTTTTACCACAGAGGTCACAGCTGTAGGGCTTCTCTCCAGTGTGGATCCTGCGGTGAGCTGTCAATTCCCCAGCCTGTCTAAAGGTTTTACCACAGAGGTCACAGCCTTAGGACTTCTCTCCAGTGTGGATCCTGCCATGAGCTCTAAAATGGCAAGCCTGTCTAAAGGTTTTACCACAGAGGTCACAGCTGTAGGGCTTCTCTCCAGTGTGGATCCTGCTGTGAACTGTTAAAGCCCCAGCCTGTCTAAAGGTTTTACCACAGAGGTCACAGCTGTAGGGCTTCTCTCCAGTGTTGATCTTCATGTGCTTGTTGAGGTTACTGGATGAGGAAAAGCTCTTCCCACATGTATCACAGTGATGTGTCTCCATAACTCAGCTCTCTCTTTGTTCTCTCTCTGGTCTCTCTTGATCCTGTATCTAGTAGTGTGGATCCTACAGTGAGCTCTGAAACTGTTAGCCTGTCTAAAGGTTTTACCACAGAGGTCACAGCTGTAGGGCTTCTCTCCTGTGTGGATTCTGCGGTGAGCTGTGTAACTGCTAGCACGGCTAAAGGTTTTACCACAGAGGTCACAACTGTATGGCTTCTCTCCTGTGTGGATTCTGCGGTGAGCTGTCAAATCCCCAGTCTGTCTAAAGGTTTTACCACAGAGGTCACAGCCTTAGGACTTCTCTCCAGTGTGGATCCTGCCATGAGCTCTAAAATGGCAAGCCTGTCTAAAGGTTTTACCACAGAGGTCACAGCTGTAGGGCTTCTCTCCAGTGTGGATCCTGCTGTGAACTGTTAAAGCCCCAGCCTGTCTAAAGGTTTTACCACAGAGGTCACAGCTGTAGGGCTTCTCTCCAGTGTGGATCTTCATGTGCTTGTTGAGGTTACTGGATGAGGAAAAGCTCTTCCCACATGTATCACAGTGATGTGTCTCCATAACTCAGCTCTCTCTTTGTTCTCTCTCTGGTCTCTCTTGATCCTGTATCTAGTAGTGTGGATCCTACAGTGAGCTCTGAAACTGTTAGCCTGTCTAAAGGTTTTACCACAGAGGTCACAGCTGTAGGGCTTCTCTCCTGTGTGGATTCTGCGGTGAGCTGTGTAACTGCTAGCACGGCTAAAGGTTTTACCACAGAGGTCACAGCTGTATGGCTTCTCTCCTGTGTGGATTCTGCGGTGAGCTGTCAAATCCCCAGTCTGTCTAAAGGTTTTATCACAGAGGTCACAGTTGTAGGGCTTCTCTCCAGTGTGGATCCTGTGGTGAAAGGTGAAACTGTTAGCATTGCTAAAGGTTTTACCACAGAGGTCACAGCTGTAGGGCTTCTGTCCTGTGTGGATTCTGCGGTGATATCTGAGATTGCCAGCTTGCCTAAAAGTTTTATCACAGAGGTCACAGCTGTAGGGCTTTTCCCCAGTGTGGATCCTGCGGTGAGCTGTCAATTCCCCAGCCTGTCTAAAGGTTTTACCACAGAGGTCACAGCTGTAGGGCTTCTCTCCAGTGTGGATCCTGCCATGAGCTCTAAAATGGCAAGCCTGTCTAAAGGTTTTACCACAGAGGTCACAGCTGTAGGGCTTCTCTCCAGTGTGGATCCTGCTGTGAACTGTTAAAGCCCCAGCCTGTCTAAAGGTTTTACCACAGAGGTCACAGCTGTAGGGCTTCTCTCCAGTGTGGATCTTCATGTGCTTGTTGAGGTTACTGGATGAGGAAAAGCTCTTCCCACATGTATCACAGTGATGTGTCTCCATAACTCAGCTCTGTCTTTGTTCTCTCTTGATCCTGTATCTAGTCTCTGACGCTTGTTTCTCTCTGGTTGATCCTCAGTCTGGTTACTGCTGTTTCTGGTTGAACTCCTCTTCGTAGTATTTGGTTTTCTTCAAAATTATAGGCTATATCATTAGACATGATAAAAGAGCCATGTGTTCCTTTTACAGGACATATAAAACCACAGAGACATATCTGTCTGTGCTTGTATTCCATTTATTCGATTATCTTCATTTATGTTTTTCATCCCGCATATTTACTGATCATTGATCTGTTGGTCTAAGATGATTCATATGAAATCCACCAATAAAGGTTAAACAAAAAATTATGAACACAAAGTCCAGGTTTGCGAAATACCATTTATAAAGGAACGGTTCTTAAACTTATCATCCAGTAAGAGGGCTTCTCTCCAAAACCAGACGCCCAACACATACAGGCTGGCTCTTTTTAGTATTAACCAATTAAGATGTTTCGTGAGATTTACAAAAATACTGCCCATCCTCAGATATTTACTCAATAAAGTGTTTTTAAAACCATGTCACTGGGTTCTTGCTATGAAGCTGGATGAACGAAGGTAAAGTCATACTCTTGAGAAAGTGAGTCAGGCTTCTTTTTGTGAATGTAAATTCAACATGCAGAATGATAACATGTCTCGATGTCATATTCTGGTATACATGCCTCTGAGGCACACGTCCCGTCGCAGCAATTTAAAATGTTCTACAAAAGGTGTTTTCTACCTTTTGTAGAACATTTTAAATTGCTGCGACGGGACGTGTATCACTGCACTTTTTAAAAACGATGTATTCCACTCGTTATATGGAAGTGTGGTTGCGCGCATTGCCATAGTGCACCACTAGATGACAGCAGTAGCCTGTGCTGCACCACTCGATGGTAAATTAAGACAGCCACAGACCATTTAGTTTTGGGTCTGATGCTACACTTATCAGTCCTGATGGGTCCTCGACTTAATGTGGGATTATGCAACAGATGCTCATGTAGGCCTACTCACTGACAACTCATTGAGAATATATTCTGTGCAGTGAATTATATTCATAGGCAACACTCACACACCAATTTATATTCTAAGTCTACATCGTGATCCTCGCAGCCGCCACACCGTTATGTAAATCTGACTTTTGAGGTAAAGGGTCAAAAACTATACCCTCGATAGCGAAATTTTCTGGCAGGAGTATGCTGGCTCACAAAATGTAACTACAATGATTTTAACACCTGTTAAAAAAAGACACCTGCCTGTCTTGCTTGTTCTGGTTATTGATCTTCTGTATGTATCTTCTGTCCCAGTAGGTGCAGGCCAGTAGTTCTTCCAGCTGTGGTTCATACAGAAGTTCTATCAGGTGGTGACTGCTGGGACAATTTTACCTCCTTGGTTTTACTATCATATATATGCAATAAAGTCTTCAATATGTAATTTGTTGGACATAAACTAGTCAATGTGTGTTTCTAGATCTTCTCTTCTGTGTGGGTCCTACTGTGAGTTCTTAATTGACAAGCCTGTCTCAAGGATTTATCACAGAGGTCACAGCTTCTCTCCAGTGTGGATCCTGCTGTGTACTGTAAAATTGCAAGCCTGGCTAAAGGTTTTAGCCAGACCGTTATGTAAGTCTGACTTTTTGAAGTAAAGGGTCAAATACACAGTGCGAAATATACAATGACAATTGGGGGGTCAACACCAGCAAAACGGGGCGGAAGGGGTGCATAGAAGTTGAACGAAAGTGAACTGAACGCCATCTCCGTCACGCTCCGGAGGCGGTTGCCGTGGAGACGCAGGGTGCTCAGGCGAGCGTAGGCGGCGAGGTCGGCGTCGGTCACCGCGGCGATACAGTTGAGGGAGAGGTTGAGGGCGACGGTGTGGAGAGGGACCTGGGGGATGAGGGTCAAATGTTATTGACAGTCTTACGTCAATAACATTTAGACAACACAATGACAAAAAGCAACGAGAGGGGCGGAGGCCACCACCGACGCTGCAGGGGCCAGTCGGGGGAGAGGTCACGGTAGTGCGAGCAGGAGAGAGAGAGGGAGTGCACCAGCAGCCACTCACGGCAACGCGGACATGCCTCAAACACACACACACACAGAGCTTCGTAACTATCAGTCTAGAACACATTCCATGTCATGTGATTCAAAGGAAAGTTTATCTATTAGGTCAGTTTCATCCCTTGTATACAGGCTTATGCCACTCTCATGAGGAAGGAAAAAGCAAGACCCCAAGTTTTGGGAGGCATCTTTTATTGAGTTATTCAGCATGCAAGAATGTTGATATGCATGATGCCATGTGTCAAGGGTAGGGTGTTAGGGTGATTAGGGATATGTCTGTGTGTTTGGATAAGGTCAGATGGGTGGATGGTGGTAAGGATGATGTATGTGCATGTGTGTGTGTGCACAGTAAGGGTCATGGTGGTTTGGGGTGGAGGAAGGTGGAGATGATAGTGGTTTGTAATAGAGGAGGGTAGAGATGATGGTGGTTTGTGGTGGAGGAAGGTGGAGATGATAGTGGCTTGTTATAGAGGAGGGTAGAGATGATGGTGGTTTGTGGTGGAGGGTAGAGATGATGGTGGTTGTGGTGGAGGAAGGTGGAGATGATAGTGGCTTGTTATAGAGGAGGGTAGAGATGATGGTGGTTTGTGGTGGAGGGTAGAGATGATGGTGGTTGTGGTGGAGGAGGAGGGTAGAGATGATGGTGGTTTGTGGTGGAGGAAGGTTGTAGGGAGGGAGGAGGCGAGGGTGGTGGATGAAGGTGTTAACATCCCCCTATGCATGCTGGGATTTTCTCCAGAACATCATGCGGCCAAAGCAGCCACCCTTCTTTTTCTTTTTGCAGAAACGTTTCTGAAAAACACAAAGTGTCAACACAACTACCCCAGTACACAAGGGAACATGCAGGGTGTACACTCCAATATGCATTACAGGACATATTAGAAGGCCTGTTTCTATGCACAAAAATAATTAATGTAGGCCCTGGACACGACTGGACTACCTCAGTTTGGGTCTCCTGAGACTGGCACCTTGTTTCAGACCCCTTCTGCAGAGCCTTCCGGTCTGCTGCTGATTGCTCAGCCTGTTTCTGCAGAGCCTCCACCAGATCTACTGCTGATTGGTCAGCCACTTTCTGCAGAGCCTTCAGGTCTGCTGCTGATTGGTCAGCCACTTTCTGCAGAGCCTTCAGGTCTGCTGCTGATTGGTCAGCCTGTTTCTGTAGAGACAGCAGCTCCTCAGCTGTGTCTGCAGCCTGTTTCTCTCGAGCCTCCATCTCTGCACATTTACTAATCAGCTCCTTTCCGATGTGACGGGATTCATCCTGAACTTCGTCCAGGGTCTTCTCCAGATCTTGGCAGCGCTTGTGCTTCTCCCTCAAGTCGACTTGCAGTCTGGTCATGACACCGGCCGTCTTCATCAGATTGGCTTTAAAAGCCTCCAGGTCCTGTTTCGCCTTCTGCGACACTTGAAGGGCCTCCTCCTTCTCACTGGACAAGACGAGGATCTTCCCATCCTTCTCTGCAATTTCTGCCCGAAGGTTCCTCTCCAGCGTGATGAGATTTGCCCTAGTCATGTTGCATTTTGAATCAGCCGTCTTTCTGGCAGATTGGGCTGCCCAAATTTCAGCTCTGAGGCTAGAGAGCTCCGTCTGGAACTCTCCCTCAAGCTGAGCTGGTTTGGGGGCCATGTTTCCCACATCCAGCAGCTTGGCTGTGGCCACAGTGAGGCCCTGCTCGGACAACTTCAAGGCTTCGACCGCCTGGTTCCTCTGAGATGTCAGCACCTCCCTCTCCTTCTCCCAGGCTCTGAGGTGAGAGGTCAAACCATCCTCCAAATCCTGTCGGGCCCTTTGGAGGTCTACCAAGTTTTCTGTTGCAAGGCTGGCGGTTCTTTCTGCCTCCATCTTGGCGGCGGCGCGGCGGCGCGGCGGCGCAGGGTGGTCCGAGCCCTGGTCAGAGCTTCTTCCGCCTGAACACGAGCTTTCACTTCCGTCAGGAGCTTCTCGTGAAGCTCCTGTATTGTGTTCTCGAAGGTGATCCTCTCCACCTTCATCTTCTCAACCTCCCTGGCCAGATCCCTCTCTCTGGCAGTGGGCTTCTCAGCCTCAGCTGACCTGAGGACGTCTCGATGCTTCTCCTCGGTCATCAGACAGGTCCGTCCGGCCATCTTCTCCCGGCCCCCTGCAGCCGTTTTCAGGACACAGGCGTAGGTCTTCCTTTGAGGTTTGCCCACCGTCTTGGAAGGTTGACTTGAAGTCTCCTTGAAGTCTCCTTTGGCAGCAACCTCATGTGAAAGGCTTTCCCCATTGGCCTTTGACAAAATTGAGACAATTAAGTGACTTGCATTGTCACCCTAAACACTCAATATAATACATGTTAATATGTAATTGTGTGGCGAATGAAGAATAATCGTAATAATAGGTTTTTATGATGACAGTTGGACTCACTGTGGCTTTTTTATCTGCCTCAAGGTCTCTTTCAGAAGGCTTCTTCTGCTGTGAAACAATCAAACTAGAGTTCATTCCACAAACTATCAGGACAGCCATATCAGTTTACTGTTTTAATAATCAGTGTTGAAAGGTTGACCTACCTTGTCTTTTTTTGTATCAGGATTCATTGTTCCTTTTCTACATTCACAATCAATTGAAAATTAGAAATTTCATGAAAGATGCATACAAACAAGTGTGTGCTGTGCTACTGTGTTGAGAAAATATCAGACATCACTGCGTTCATCTAAACATTCTATTCATTATGACGTAGAACAATGGTCTGGATTGGAGGCCAAACTGGAAAGAGCCAGTCTGTAAATCTGCTATGTTTAGACTAAAAGGCCAACATTGTGAAAATGTTTTCAATATCCTAATTATTGTTTGGCTATCCCCCAATAGACGCAAACATGAATTTGGCCATCTTCTGACCGAGGTTTGCGTGGTTCTTGCGTGGCCGCGGCCAACCTCAAAAATATTCAAAGTTGATTTTATTTGTTTTTTTTTTTAGTTTCTTACATGTTTCATTTTGGATCGAGATCTTACCGTCATATGATGTGTTTGAGCGCAGATATGATTGTTTTTAAATTAAATTCAAATTACATTGTTTTAAAACAAATGTTTTAAATTAGCTTATATGCTTGATTTAGGATCGAGGTCTTACCTTCTCATGATGATGTGTTCATGGATCTGAGTATAAATCGAATGCTTGTCATTTATAAACAGGGAATGCATTTATGACATCTTCAATGTGTCATCATGTTACCATGGTGATTGAACGTTAACACAGTGCGAAGTCAATTACTACAACGTCATGACGAGCCATTGGCAGCTGCTGGTCTTTCAAATAGAGGAAGCTCGTATTCGGGCTACATCATACATTTTCAGTTCACTGGCTAGTTCACCCCTACAACACTAGCCATAGCCTCCGGTATGAATAAATGAATGAATGAACAAACGACCTAACGAAAACATATTCAACACGAAGGAAATCTGGAAATTAGGTGAACTGACTGTAGCCTAATGAATAGCCTAATTGTGTGAAATGTATGACGAAAATTGGCAAGCAATTTCGCCAAGCAAATACCAAGAAATAGGTTTCAGCAGTTTGTCTTTCAACTACAGTTGCAAAAACCGATGGGACTGAGCTTGAATAGCTTCGTCGACTTTTGTAGTACAACATCACTGTCAATCAAAAGGAGATGTCTTGCGACAGACCCTCCAATCATCACGCGGAAGCCCAGCGTCCAGGCCAGCCCACTCCTCCATTCACCCCCAGAGACGCTGAGCGTCCAGGGCGGGAGATAATCGCAGCATTTATCCAAAGACCGTATAGTTTCGAAGCACTGAAAAAAACTGTTTAAAGCAGCCACATTGAAGTCCATGGAAGCTGAGCTTCAACAGGGAAATGCACTGTTGCGCTATGGGAATGTATGATAAGGAAATCAGTCAGTCGACCTGGTAATCAGTTAATGTAGCTGATTCAGAACGAACTCGTCTTCAAAATGAACGTGTTCTAACGCATTTGAAATGTTAACACAATAGTAAATATTTGACCATGAATTTTTTTTAATGTTAAGAAAGATCAAGTCTTAAAAAAAATCGCCACTGGTGTGCTCCTTTGCAGCGTTTGTGATCTACAACTTCCTCAGCCTGTGTTATGAGCACCTGGGAGGGGAGAGTGCCATCATGGCTGAGATCAGAGGAAAGCCCATTGAGTAAGTCTCCATTTTATCTCTATCTCTTTCTCCTGGCTTATGTATACATTATCTTTTGCACACACACTTATTCTCACTAACCCTAACCCTATCCTCTCTTTCTCTTTAATCTGCCCCCTTCCTCTCTCTTGCTCATCTTCACTCTCTCTCTCTTTCTCTCTCTCTCTTTCTCTCTCTGTACTTCTCTTTTCTCCCTATCTCTCTTCTCTCGCCTCTTTCCTTTCTCTCCTCCCTCTCTATCCTCTCTTTTTCTCTTTCCTCTCTGCCCCCTTCCGCTCTCTCTCTTCCCCTCATGATCTTTCCTCTCTCTCCTTCTCTCTCTCTCTCCCCCTGTGTCTCTCTCCCTCCCCTGCAGGTCCAGCTGTGTGTACGGGACCTGTTGTCTCTGGGGAAGGACCTACTCCATTGGCTTCCTCCGCTTCTGCAAACAGGTTCGAACCAAACGTCCCAGCTCTCTCGTTTCAGCTGTTTTACTGCCCCTCCGTAAAACACAAATATCAGAGAAGGCGGGGTTGAAATTAGTTGTGTACTTGAACTCTGCTTTCCCTTTTACACTTCTTTCCCCCTTCCCTCCCTCAGGCCACCCTCCAGTTCTGTGTGGTCAAGCCCCTGATGGCCATGATCACAGTCATCCTGCAGGCCTTTGGGAAGTATAGAGACGGAGACTTCAAGTGAGTGGAGCTGTGCCACTCCCTCTAGTGGTCCACCTCAGACACGACTCAATACGCTTTTGTTAGGAAAGTGTGCTTGTTGATGAGAAGCAGGGTTATGGGTTTATTTCTTTTACGGTACGGTCCAAAAGTCTGAGGCCACATTGAATGGGGCAATTAGAGACTGAGAAAGCCAAGCATTCCGTGACATCACCAGAAGCTCTTGGGAACATGTCATATCATGCTGGGATCATCAGGTTTTTGCACAAACTTGTAGAGGCCAGAGTGCTCTCTGTTATTAAAGCAACGGGGGGGCGGGGGGGGGGGGCGGGATTGTTAAACTGATATGATCCTTGGTTGTGAAAACATTTCTATTACATTTAGAAACAAACGCAAAATGGATGTATCTTGACAGGTGGTTTCAGACTTGTGGACCTTACCTTGTGTGTGTGTGTAAAGATATCAATATATTATTAAATGTCACCATTGCAAATCAGTTCCTGATTATATAGCTATTGTCTGCTTCAGAATAATTTAGCACACTGCCTGAACCAATTTAGAAATAATTAATTGATGCTAATGTCCCCCCCCCAGTGTGTCAGGTGGTTACCTGTACGTGACCATCATCTACAACGTCTCGGTCAGCCTGTCCCTCTACGCTCTCTTCCTCTTCTACTTCGCCACCCGCGACCTGCTCGTCCCCTACAGCCCCATGCTCAAGTTCTTCATGGTCAAGTCTGTCATCTTCCTCTCCTTCTGGCAGGGTGAGCAACTCTCTCTCTCCTTACATCTCTTTTTATCACTGCCCACGTGCAGCACAGACAATATGTACACATGCAAACCAGACAGATGAACACACGTTCAGAATCATGGGTGTTAGGGTATGAGCCAAACAAGGGCATAGGTTTGGTCTCAGACTTGGTGGGGACATCCACCCATCAACCCCTCCCCCCCCCTGTGCGCAAATCGAGATGCCATTCTGTATACTATCCCTAAAGAGGTAGTATAACTGTATAATCAAAAAAATGCACTCTCAAAAAAAAAAAAAAGAGGCTGTGATGATGAGACTGTAACGCTGAACAACAAACTGTTTTATTATCATAAACCTCACCTGAAGCCCTGATGATGTTTCCTCAGCCTGCTCTACATCTGGAGTGTTTTCATGCTTTCTTTCCTGCATACAAAATAGTTCATTCATTTTGTAGCCTATCCTATGGCTAGCAAGTTTAACCCTCCTACCATATTGTATACAGTGTTATTTGGACATTAATAATCAAATAATGACTCATTATATTTGAATAACCAACAGTGTTAACGTATTCACATTGCCAACTGTTTTTTCCAGCACCTGTCTAGCAATGCAGTGACAGTCCATCAACTGTGACTTTGTCCTAGGCTAGACTCCTAACCTTGGTTGAAAGATTAGCTAAGGAAGCTAGGTTTAGCTGTAACAATATCCTGGGTAACATATAATATCACCAGTTAATACGTTTCCACAGTAGAATTTGCATTTGAAAGCCTGGTCACTACCACTGCTAGTGTGGCTAGGTATTTAGCCTGACTTACACTCTGCTTTTTGAATAAGCTTCGTATGTCCCCTTTCTTCTTCTTGGATGGAGGCATATCTGATCTACAAAGCACAAAAAGGGGCAAACATGTACATGCTGAAATATGTTACTCTGGCCTTTAATGTAGGCTATGTATTGTCGGCAGACAGCCCTGGTAAGTTAGCTGTACCATTGTCGCCGACACACCCTCTAACTTGTCTGCGACTGCCAGTGCAAGCAAGCAAAGTAGCATGTGCTTCTTCCCGTGCGTGTCGCGTGTCAGGTAACCCTCCCCCTTCGGGTTTTCAGCCAATCAAATTATGGCGTTTCTTGTACTGTCGCGTCCATTGGTGGGGACAATTTTATAATTTTCAAATGTTGGTGGGAACAAGTACCTAGCGTCCCCCCCTAAATCTACGCCCATGGAGCCAAATGCTGACTTGCCTCAACAATTGTTGAGAAAACTCAATGTTTGAGTCAGAATTTGAATTCTTACATCTCCTGCTTTTGCTCGCTTGCTCCTTCCCCCTGTTCTACCTGCTCTCCCTTCCCCCCCCCGTCCCCCCTCTCCCCCTCCTTCCTTCCCCCTCCTTCCCCCCCTCCCTCCCCAGGCATGCTCCTGGCCATCCTGGAGAAGTGTGGTGCCATCCCTCAGATCAACTCTGCTGAGGTGTCGGTGGGCGAGGGCACTGTTGCCGCTGGTTACCAGAACTTCATCATCTGCATCGAGATGTTCTTCGCAGCCGTGGCCCTTCGCTACGACTTCACTTACAAGGTCTACATGGACAAGAGGCTGGACTCCAACGGTGAGACAGACAGACAGACACACTCATACCGTATTTTACGTCTCAGTTACACTATCAGGGCTTGGTGACTTGCTAAAAGTAGGCAAATGGCCAGTAGAACATAACATTTAATAATAATTTCAGTAAATCAAACAGCTGCAAGACCCAGTGAAATGTTATAAACAGCGAGCAAACTAACATTAGCTAGCTTTGCTAACGAAATTGGCTAATTAAACTTCGGTAGGCTATCCTCAGGATTTGCAAGCTTGCTAAATTTATACTATATTTAAAATAATTTTGTAGACATAACAATGGATTTGGCCACTAAATGAGTGACTTGACTTTCTTTCTGGACATACTATACACAACTGAAGTGTGTTACACAATGCTGTAAGATCGCCTATACTCGTACATGGCTTGGTATTATTGTTCCTGTATCAAGTGCGGCATATATTCCAGTGCGGTTTATACTCAGATTTACAAACACAAAGCTCCTATTCTGGTGGGGTGCGGTTTATAGAAAATGCGTCTTATTTTCCTAAATCAATTATCAGTGGAATCAAAGAAAAAGTATGTATGTGTATATATATATATGTATATACACACCGTAATTTTCGGACTATAAGGCGCACCATTGCATGTGCCGCAGCAACTAAATTGAATGATATGTACACATATATAAGCCGCACTGGACTATAAACCGCAGGTGTTTTAATGTTTAATTACCATATGTAATTAGTTGTGGGGAAAGATATGGCTGCTTGAGGAAGCTCCCATGTATTAACCGTTAGCTGTAAAAATCCATAGATTAGCCGCACCGTTATATAAACCGCAGGGTCGAAAAATGCGACAAAAGGCGCGTTTTATAATCCGAAAATTACGGTACACACACGCTCACTCCTCATCAGCAACCTTTCTTTTATTTGTATTTTTTTGTTTTCTTTACAACGTAGTTAAGGTGGATGGCTTGTGTTGCTTAAGCGGCCGCCTTAACTGTCGGCGGGAAACCCTGCATTCACTCAAGGGAATTCTAAGTTTTGCTGTAGTCATAATCTTGGTGTTCTGGTCTAAATGTTCAATTATTTTATTCAAACGTGTCAGTGACTTTTTTCCACTGACCTGTTCTCTCTCTCTCTTTTCTTCCGCTTCTTATTTCTCCTCCCCGTTTTCTCTCATCTCCTTGGAACCTTTTTATGTTAAAACCTTCTCCATCTTTAAAATCAACTGTATACGCTTTGATATTCCCTCTTTTGTTAAACCGTCATCCTTATTTCAACCTCCCACCTACCCCATCCCTTTTGTCTCATCCCCTCCCTCCCTCCCCTCTCCGCTGCACTAAAAGGCCCGTTTCCTGTCTATGGACAGTACGGTAGGTCTATCCCTTGCTGTGTCAGGTCTGGCCCGGCCCCAGCTTGTGACATTCTGTGTCTGTGATGCCGGTCATACAGTGTTGTGTTATTAAGTTGTAACTCCTTTGTTTTGAATGTGTGTCGTCTTCTCCAGTGTTAGGTTACATTTGTGTTGCGTCATTGTCTGTTTCATGTTGATGGTGTTCACTGGCAGTGTGCTGTATACCATTGTCAGTGGCAGTCCTGCTCATTCTGTTGATTGTGTTTACTCCAGGCACTCACTCTGCTCTTCCTGATATCTCTCTCTCCCTCATCCATCTTTCATCCTCTCCACGGGCTCCACTCACACCTCTCCCTCCTTCCCTCACTCCCTGTCCTCCCTGCCTCCCTCCCTTGCTCCACCACCCCCCCTTCCTCACCCCTCCCTCCATCACACCCCTCTCCCCCACACTCCTCCCTCCCTCCGTCTCCCCCAGGTCGCTGCGCCCCCATGAAGAGCATCTCCAGCAGCCTGAAGGAGACCATGAACCCGGGGGACATGGTCCAGGACGCCATCCATAACTTCTCTCCGGCCTACCAGCAGTACACCCAGCAGTCCACCCTGGAGCAGCGCGGCGGCCCGGCGCTCTCCCGCAGCCACAGCACCCTCAGCACGCGCGGAGACACAGAGAAGACCCTGCTGCTCAGCTCCGACGACGAGTTCTAGAGGGACGCTCGTACACAGTCTACCTACCGACACTCACACACACAGTGGTTGACCCCTGGGGGGTGAAAGGAGAAAGAGAGGATTAAATAGTTTTACAGAGAGGAGTGTGTGTGTGTGTGTGTGTGTGTGAGGCGGGGGGTAGGGGTCTAAACTGTGGCAGAGCTTAAAGAGTGAGATGGATTGTATCAACTCAACAGTGCTGTTTTTAAATTGTTATTGTTATAAATGTGTTCTTTGGCTGTTCCATTTCATTGCATACATGTCTGGCTGTGTACAATACATTCAAACGCTCACGGAAGGAGTTGATATTTACAGTGGAAGTGATAGGCTACAAAGTAAGGTCACATTTTATTGAAATGAAAACACATACCTCTGCCAATATGGATCTAGAAACCTGAACACACACGTACACTCATGTCCCCTCAAGTTATGCTTAAACACAACTTATGACTTGCTTTGACGTACACACATACACATCTACATGAGTGCCATGTTCAGTATCATTTACTGTGGTTCATAGAGAAACCGCCATTTTGTTTTTATTGGTTGTGGTCATGTATCCTCCACCCTCCTGCCAAGTCTGCCTCTTACTGAAGTGTTGCCAAATACATGGAGGTCCCACCTGGGATGGCGGGACACTTTGTGACTGAAAGATTTTGAAGTGACTGAAACTAGCAACTCAAAAGGATCCTTCTTTAGCTGGACCTTCTATTATGATCTAACGGTACTGTTGTTTTCTTTCAAATGATTTATGCTTGCTTTGATGTTTGATGACATGATGTTACACCCTTAGACTGGTCTAATTATTCAGTTTGGATAAGAATATTTGAGGAATATTATATCTGTACATATGTTTGAGTGTGTGTCAATGTGTGTGTTGTTGGGATTTGTTTAACTGTAGTTGTGGGGTCACTCAGAGTACCTCCAGAAAGATATTTTTGTTGACACTGGTGGAGGGAACCGCTGTGGGGAAAATGCTGGGGTTGTCTAATGCAACAGGCAGCGCCCACATAGATTACAGATTAGTAATGAATAGGATTTATCAGCAGGGCTGGACAATTTGCACCAGGATTATAATCCAGTAATTGGGGCATTGTGTGTTCAAGGCAGTACAGAGGATGTCTTCAACAAGAGAATATGCTACATGGATATGTAGTCACCCACCGGAAGAATAGTTTAAACTTTTCCCATGGAATTAAACTGTGGTACTGTAGAATTCGGCACAATGGTGTTTACCCCCTAACTGTAACAATATTATTATAAAATAATGTCGTAGACTATGTTCTATCCACTCACTTCTCCACACTGGAATTAATCCCCTCAATAAAAGTCATGGTGACCAATTGGAATGCAGAATGTAGTGGAATGACCAGCAGAGGGCGCCCATGTATAATGACAACTTAGAATCTACAACAAAGTTTGAGAATATTTGAAAACTGAGTTGCCAAAAATGTGAGCGGCTGTGTTGAAATAAACCATATCTTGTATATACAGTTTAAAGATTGAGCAGTTTGATTTGTGAAGTGATGAAGGTAGTGGAATCCCAGCTGAGAAGGGCCTTGTATTATCTCCCCTGTGTTCTCTCTAGTTCCAGTTCAAATTAAAGTCTTTTATTTGTCAGGTACATAGAACAACACAAGGTTAGACTGGGCACTGAAATTCTTAAGACAAGACAATGCAAACACATGGCATAACATAACATTTAAGTACACAGAACAAATTTACATCTATGCTGAGCTTAAATAAGTGAAACTTCCTAAATAGACAGATAGCAATAAATAATCAAATATACTATACTAACCCTAATACTAAAACTTCCAGATAACAATATATAGTACGCTATACTAACCCTAAATGCACAAAAAAAAACTGTTTCAACCCTATAACCTATTCTAACCTAAGTGGAGTACAGTACAATAGTGCAAATTTGCAGATCAGTGACTATGTCAATGACCAAACAGGAGCCTGGTGGCGAGGTACAGTGAGGTACAGTAGTGCAATGTTACTGAAAGAGCAACCAGTAGCTGAAAGTGACAGTTTATAAGTGACTAGTGTGCAGTAAAACAATGTCCATTTCAGTGTCCATTCAGAAGCCTGATGACCCTTGGGTAGAAACTGTTGTCCAGTCTGCGTGTGCGCGACCGGATGCTGCGGTAACGCCTGCCAGAAGGCAACGGGGTAAAGAGACTGAAGGATGGGTGGGAACAGTGTCTTAGAATCCTGCTGGCTGGGAGCTTCCTGCCGATGATGAACTCAGCAGAACGGACCACACTTCGTAGGGCCTTGCGGTCCCGGTCTGTGCAGCTCCCATACCACACTGTAATACAACCAGTCAGAATGCTCTCTATAGTGCATCTTTAAAAGTTAGTGAGGATGACTGAGTCCATACCTCTGGAAGAAGAGGCGCTTACGGGCCGCTTTGACCACCTTGTGATGAACAGCATCCTCACATATGTATTCCGCTTGTCCAGGTGGGAGAGAGCGGTGTGCATAGTCAGAGCGATGGCATCGTCTGTAGACTTGTTGGACCGGTATGCAAACTGCATAGGGTCCAGGGTGGGGGGCAGCGAGGAGCAGATGAATGATTTGACTAGCCGCTCGAAGCACTTCGTGATGACAGAGGTCAGTGCTATTGGGCAATAGTCAGACATGTGACCTTGGTGTTCTTGGGCACAGGGATAATGGTGGTCCTCTTGGAGCAGGTGGGGAGTACAGACAGGTTAAGGGAGAGGTTGAAGATGTCACTGAAGACCCCTGCCAGCTGGTCAGCGCAGCCCCTAAGGGCCCTACCTGATATGCCGTCAGGGCCAGGTGCCTTGAGAGGGTTGATCTTCTTAAAGCATAGCCTCACCTCGGCTACAGTTAGTGTAGGCACACCACTGGCTTGGCCTTCAGGTAGCTCCACTGCAGGGGGTCACTGTCCCTCTCAAAGTGAGTGTAGAAGGAGTTCAGCTCGTTTGGCAGTAGGACAGAGGACTGGGTCTCATTGTAGCCTCTCCTTTTGTAGTCTGTAATGGCTTAAAGTCCACTCCACATGCGCCTGGGGTCAGAGCCATGGTAGCTGGACTCCACCTTGGTCCTGTAAGCCCTTTTCGCTGCTTTTATGGCCTTCAGAAGGTCGTATCTGGCCTTCCTGTACTCATCAGGGTCCCCAGAATTAAATGCGACAGTGCGGGCTCTCAGCTTGGCCCGGACCGCGGCATCAACCCAGGGCTTCTGATTTGGGAAAGACCGGACAACCTTCTTGGGGAGGACGTCATCAATGCAGTGCTGGATGTAGCTTGAGACAGTGTCTGAGTATTTGTAAATGCCCCCATCTGCTGCGTCCCTGAACATCAGCCAGTCAGTGGTGTCAAAGCAGTCCTGGAGGGTCGCCACACACTCGTCATTCCATAGGTGAACTGACCTCTCAACCGGTCTGACCTGTTTAAGCTTTTGTTCATATGCGGGGAGGAGAAGAATGGCGGTGTGATCAGCCTTCCCAAAAGCAGGGTGGGGGAGGGGTTTGTAACTGCCCTTAATGTTGTATAACAATGGTCAAGGATCTGGTCTCCACGTGTGAAGAAGTCAATGTGCTGATAGTACTTGGGCAGGACTTTCTTCATGTTAGCTCTGTTGAAATCACCAACAACAATGAAGGCTGCCTCTGGGTGCACATTTTCCAGACCATTGATAATCCCATACAGTTCATCCAAAGCAGGCCTGGAATTTGACACGAGTGTTAAGTTCATTCAGAAATTCAAAATTTGACTTTACCAAGGAAACACACAAATCCAGCTGTGGATCTAAAAGATTTATATCACAGATCTTCATGATTGCATGGATGTTATTAATTCTACATCCAGTGTAAGGACAGACTTGTAACAAACAGTTTTGGAACATAGTGATTGTATCCTATTTTTAGATGGTTCAGCAGTGCGCCCAAATGATACAACTATTCTTTCAGGATATTCCATAGTGGATAATTTAGGGAATTATAACGAAGCCGTTTATTCTACTTGGGTTGCAGATTACAGAATTGAACATAGCTTATATAGGTCCAGTAGGAAGTGTTTAATGGAACATGTTATTTCTCGACTATTGACAGCTGCATTAGGGGTTAATTGGACATGTCATGTTCCTTATAACCCTCAAAGCTCAGCACAAGTGGAAAGAACAAGAAGTAAGGTTTTGAGATGTAAATTACAACAACCTTCTCTGACACAACACTGAGCCCAACAATTCAGATGAACACACAGGAGTAACAAAAATCACTACACTTTATTGGGTACAAAAATTCATAGTAAAGGGCATTGATACAGTAACCTTCAGGCGGCATACAACACTGGGGTAGACACAAATGTGGCATAAGGACCGGGGTTTGAGATGGAACCAGCCCAAAAGAAGCCCGAGCACCCCTCAACCACCTACTGCCCTCAAAGTGCGAGTCCACGTTTAAACTCTCAAATCACACTGCAAACTGCCACACCCACCCAAGGACTAGACTAAGGAGCTCACTGCACTCAATTAAAGACTAGAATATATCACGGCACCGCTGTCATGCGCACACGTTAAAACCAAGGTCTACAATTCACGCTCTCCGCACAGGGTAGGCCGCAGGCCAGGCACCGGGGTCTGTCAGGCCACAGTTAGAATTAATTCTGACCCCAAATCCCTACCCCTCTCCAGTAGTGAAACCCTTTCCTGAGTTCAAACCATCCCGACCCCACACAAGCAAGAAATTACAATTGATATTTGTCTAAAATATTAATGGAATTGAAGTCGGCTTTCCATGAAAGTACCCCCCCCCCCCCCCTCGGTAGTCAATGGCACTGATAGTTCGAGTTCGATTGTGATTGCAACCTCCAACTTCAGAGTTCTTCAGACCCAACGTCCTTGTCCCAGCACCGGCAGTCGGTCACCAATAATGCGTCTGTGTAGTCCCGCACCCGGTCGGCACTCCCACACCAGTTCGTGGATCAGTCCACTATAATCCAAGACGACAGCTGGAATCTCCAACGCGGTTCGGTCTGCTGCGCATCGCTCTTTGGAACTAGCAAAATACAAGCAGAGCTTGGTTAATACAGGCCATTTAACTAATATGCTTTACACCAGCTTTACTCGATGGAAACGTCCCTTCGTCCGGCGGTTCTCGTTGCAACAGGTGTGGTGGCGTGCTTCGTTTACCGGCTCTGCCATCTTCATGCGGCGTCCCTCTTTTCTGGGTTTGTGCGCCGAGCGACCACGCCCCCCTCCGGAGTCAGCACCTGTTGACAATTATCCAACCCAACACTCCCTCAACCAATAATTACATTTACACCTTATGACCCGCGACATTACCCTCCCACTTTACCAGTGGTCGTCCCGACCACTACATTTGCCTAAAGCGGATAGGCCGCCTCCCAAAGTTACTACGGTTGGAATGCCGCAAGTTAGCAGTAGTAGGAATTACCGGTTGAGTTCCCTCCCCTAGGCTGCCCCCATCAGTGTTTAGGGTGGAAGGCTCAGGTAATAACAAGGAAGCAGTTGCAGGTGCACCGAGGGCTGAGGTTGATACTGGCCGGGGCTCCAGACTAGTGTGTTGAGACTCACTGTCTAGGTCAGGGGTAACAATGTCAGCTTCTTGCTGCTCGAGGATGAAAGGATCTAGGTATAGGGTAGGAGGCTCAGGTAATAGCAAGGAGGCAGGTGCACCGAGGACAGAAGTTGATACTGGCCGGGGCTCAGGACTAGTGTGGTGAGTCTCGCTATCAGAAACAGGGTTAACCACATCAGCTTCTTGCCGCTCGAAGAAGGGGGAATCTGGATCAATCCGCCGGGTTTCTTTTGACTGGGGAATGGATGGAGACTGATTAGGAGACAACAGCAAGAAGTCCAGCGAGAAACCCACTCGCTCTGGGGGACATGGTGACGGAAAAGTCTTGTCCTCCGAGGGGCCTGGGGACGGAAACAGGCCGGACAAGGCCTGAGATTGTTTCGGTGAAGGGTACGGGTGGGGCCCTCCCTGCCTTTGGGCCGGATTACGTATACTGGTTGATCTGGATGTACCTGGGACATAACTACAAATGGCTTGGGAAACCATCGGGGTGCAAGCTTCCCTTGGGCCCTTTGTCTAAAGTTTCGGGTCAACACGCAGTCACCTGGAAGCAAGGGGAGGGTTTGAGGGCCTTTGTTGTAGCGAGCTTGATCCCAAGTCTGCCGGCGGGATGCCTGTTCTTTAACCCTTGTATAAGCATCACATAGGGACCGGTGATGGTAGTGAACCCACCCTTCCAGGGTTTCCTTTTGTTGCGGGGGAGTGACCTCGTGTTGCATGTCCAAAGGCAGGCAGGCGGGCGTGACGCCCAAATAGCACATAATGCGGGGTCATCCCCGTACTGGAATGTGTAGTGTTATTGTATGCCTGGACAAGAAAAGGTACCCGTGTGTGCCATTGCGAATGTATCTACGGTTCCAACGAGCTTAGAATCCCCAACAGCGTCTTATTGAACCGTTCGCAGGCACCATTTCTCTGAGGGTGATAGGGGGTGGTACGGGCTTTCACACAGCCCTACAAATTGCACAACTGGAGTAACAATCCCGACTCAAATGCTGCCCCTTGATCGGTCAGGAAACGTTCCGGGCATCCAAAGGACTGGATCAAGGAAGTCCAAAGGGCTTTCACGGTCATTATTGCAGTCTGGTCCTTGGTTGGTATGGCCAGGGCATATCTGGAAAAGAGATCAGTGATGACCAGCACATAGGGATACTGATCGGTTGGTCGACCTAAAGCCAAATAGTCTAAGCCCACTACTTCGAACGGGTAACTGGTCTTGATGGATTTGAGAGGAGCATGAGGCTCCCTTCCCAGCTTACTGGCCGCACATATGGCGCAACCCCGGGTCCAAACTTGCACCTCCTTACCCATACCAGCCAGAAAAAGTGGCGGCGCAGGACAGATAGGACCTTTTTGGCACTGGAATGCCCAGTCATCTGATGGTAATCTTTCCACAGCCCACGAGGATAGGCTTTAGGGACCAGGAGTTGATCAGCTTGTGTCTGGGTGTCAGGTTCCTCAATGCATCTTACCAGGAGGCCATCTTGTTCCTTCAGACGGTCCCATTCCTGCCATAACCGGCAAACTACAGGTGAGAAGTTCCGCCTTAACTTTTTTGTGGGTAACTCACCCTATCATAGCCAGTTCCGCAGTAGGCAGAGGTCGGGGTCCTGCATTTGCGGCGGCCGCCATGAGTCCTTCGAAGGTTCCATACCTTGCTCCTCTAGTTCCAGGCTCACATCTTCCTCTTGTAACTCCTGAACAGCCAGGGCATCTGATGTCTGTGTGCCCGGGAATCTGGACAACAAGTCTGCATTCTGATTTGAAGACCCAGGCCTGTACTTTATATCGAATGAGTAATTAGCCAGTTGTGCTACCAGTTGTGTGTATGGAGGATTATAGGGGCCAAAACTAAATAAATAAATACTTGGATAAATAAATAATTACATAGCACAAAGCTTAAATAAATGACACAAAATATATAAATGTTACATGTATTTGTGTGTGTATATATATATATGTTTACGTTTTCATGTGTTTACATGTATTTATTTATACTTACATGTATTTATTTATACTTACATTTATTTATTTATACTTATATTTATTTATTTATACTTACATTTATTTATTTATCCTTACATTTACATTTATCCACGGCGTAACTTGCACACAGCAAAATAAATCTGTTGTCTCACGTCACCAAGTCAGGTGGCCAGTCAAAGCCTCTGATTGGTGGTTCAACTTGATTCGACTGCTTTTGACTAATCCAAGATGGCAGCACCTTGTGCGGATTCAATGAATATAATACTGAATGCTACAGTGGTCGAAAAGTTGACGGTAGTTGAAGAGATGGAGGCACCTGCCAATTCACTTCTTTTTTTACATCATATTGAGAGCCTTGCTGAAATTATAGCAGTAATATTGACCCTAACTGACACAGACATCAATGAAAATGTGTTCACGATCCTCTGCGAGATGATACAGCATAGGGGTGGGCAAATAGATCTCAAGACCGACCAACCAACGTTGGTATCAATAGCCTGATTGATAGTGTGATAAGATCGATACTTAAGTTTCAATTCCACATTGAGTACACAACTCCCTTTACACCAGAGTGGTTGTGCAAACACCGTCTAACTTCGCTCAAACTCACTTTGCCCCTCCCCTGCTAGGCTGAGTTGTTGCCGTGTACGTGCAGTAACATGACTCAGCGGTACACATTTGTATTTTTGACAAAACTTGTTGTCCTGTGTTTTATTATGATCATAATCATGAACAATTCATTAAAGGAAACATTTTAAATGTTCATTCAAATATTCATATTGATGATGCATTCACTTAATCAATTTTGAGTCATTGCTTTCCCCGACACGAAAGTAGATAAACTGATTTTCTAAGCCAAAAGTATCGGTATTGGCAATACTAGCCCTGTATTTACTCCTTGGTATCGGATCTATACCACATCGTACAGTGTCGCACACCCCTAGCAGCTGTAGAGAGATCCCTCTAGATTGAAGAGAGCTTGATCGACTGGTGGAGTCACCTGGTGTGTAATACTGTTCATTCACCAATCAGAGGCTTTAACCCGCCCCCTGACTTGGTGACGTGAGACAACAGATTTATTTTGCTGTGTGCAAGTTACGCCGTGGATAAATGTAAATGTAAGGCTAAATAAATGTAAGGCTAAATAAATGTAGGTATAAATAAATAAATGTAAGTATAAATAAATAAATGTAAACACATGAAAACGTAAACATATATGTATATACACACAAATACATGTAACATTTATATATTTTGTGTCATTTATTTAAGCTTTGTGTTATATAATTATTTATTTATCCAAGTATTTATTTATTTAGTTTTGGCCCCTATAATCCTCCATAATAATCCTCCATATATGTGTAGCTGGACCAGCACACTACTAACCCACAAAAATTCCTATATATGAACACTTGCATCCCACCTTTACTGACAGTACTGCAACTAAATCTGGGGTGGTCTTTCGTAGCCTAAACACAAAGTAGGATGCGGATTTCCTCCATCGGCTTTTTGTCCACAAAATAAAATGAGTACATATACGAGTGTTTTGGGTGGTCTCTTCAAGGCTGGGTTTTTCAGCTACATTGTTTTGTGGCCCTCATCTGTTGGCAGGCGAAGGAAACTGTACCATTTTTCACAAGAACAATCCCTTTTTGTTGTGGGTGTGTGTTCAACACACTGTCGTTGAAGCTACAGATTTAGCTAAATCTGGTTGTTAGCTAGTAAAGCCGCGAACAGCGCAACAGGTAGCCTACCAGAGCTCCGCAATGACATTTTATAACAATGATAATAAAAATCAAATTACAGCAAATGTTTAAAAACAAACCAGTTTTAGTTAAATTACAGTTGAAATTACTTTAGAAAGAATCACTGTTGACGGCTGGCTGGGACGAACATAGACATAATAAAGAGGTTAACCCTCTTTATTATGTCTATGGGGACTAACGTATAGCAAACCGCAACTTCCGCTACTCACCGGAAGTTGCACCCATAATCATTTCTACAGTAGACCCCCTGAGAATAAGGTGGATAGCACAGCATTTGCAATATGCAACGTGTGGAACAAGGGGTGAAAATGCTGTGCGACACAACGCAAAGTGGTCACCCTAGTGTCAAGGGGCAGGATGAGTCTACGAGAATTTGGAGCGACTGCACTGTGGAGCAAATCAATTGAATTCAATCATATATTGACATACCAAGGTGAAATTGTTTTTGTTTCTAGAGATTGATGTCGTCTTGAACCCTATTAGGTTTGAAATACAATCAGTCAAAATTATATTTGATTTATTAACAAAAAAAATATTGAGGTAATTTGTACATTTACATAAATACACTTCTTTCAGCCATTTTGTATTGCATTTCTTATTCAATTTGACCCTTTATAAAAACATGTATTCTACACATCTGTAACAAATTTCAAGTCGATTGGATCTATGGTTCATGAGGAGACGGGTTTTGAAGGTTGTACCAAATTTGGACAATACAGCAAAATCTATCATGGCGGACCTTATGGGTTCTTGAGGCTTCTTTGTTCCCCATGATAAATAAGGGATATGTACCAATTTTCAGGCATTTTGGAGTAATGGGGCGCTGGGGAAATCACGTAGACTTTGGGTGTTTTATAGCGCCACCTATGGGCACACGTGGGCCACTAGCCGTGTGGGAGTAGTGAGGGACCTGTTGTATCATTGGCCAAATTGTTAAAAATCGGGTCCAGGACTTTTTGAGCTGTTGGGCCATTTAGCGGAGAAATATAATAATAATAGGAATACTAACAAAAACAATAGGTTTCCTCCTACCGGAGGAACCCTAATTAAATAAGATATTAAATATTTATAAGTCTACTCAAGTCCTTGCTGTCTACAGAGCCAGACCACACCCAAGAACAAATACCAGAAAGTAGGGTTACTACAGATACTTGTGAAGGGGATAGTGAAGATGCTGATGATGGTGAGTGAGTGGTAGACGCTTGTTGGCTGTTTTGACTTATTAGTGAACTGCTGTACCTTTGGCAATTACTTCCACATTGATTCTTACATAATAATACCCAGTGACTCCTTGTTGAGTGGTTAATTGAAAAAAATAAACAAATTGGGAGCCTTACGTCAGGCACTGTCAAGAACATTCTAATACATAGTCTAATAAAAAAAGTTTTGTTAAATTGATCTTTGGCGATGAAAAGTCGAGGGGCTGTTGGAAAAATTGAAGATGTAACACATTTATCCTGTATAAGAATTATTCTGTGTTCAGCATTCCTTGTGTGTAGAGAGAGGCCTACCCACAAATCTGAACTTTGGGTAACACGAGGCATATGTAAACAAGGTGACCTGGGCTGACCACTCTCTCTTACTGGAGAGGCAATAAAAGATGTCTGGCCTTATCTGTGTTGGGTGAATCACGAGGTCAAGCTTACAGGGGTCAAAAGGCACACACATGCACACACTCAAACATGCATGCACACACTCGCACCAGGTCTACTGTGGCTCTTCTTCAAGGAGCCAATGAAGAAGAGCCATGGAACATTTGCATGCCTTTGTCCTAACCAATGACTGTAAAGAGCGCTTGTGCTTAAATAGCTAGTTAGCACAACATGCTAACAGACAAAACTTTGTATTGTGATCAGACTTTGTCTCCTTGCTGGCAAGCATTAAACTATTGTACTTTTTAAAAATCCGACGACTCTGTGCATTTATTGATAAAGAAATTATCGTAACAGGGCGGGGCCACGGCCGTGGGAACTACGGGTGCTTAGTGTGCTGCAGCACCTCCTGACATCACATTAAAATGATATGACTAAAGTGAAAAATTAAGAGAAAAAAAGACACTTCACTAGACAAGGTTTTACCAATTGAAAAACGTTTATGTGTATTTTACATAAAGCTCAACTATTTTGCGCTCAAATAAAGGCCAAAAAATATGTCTCGCGTGCATAGCGCGCAAGCATTAAAGGTAGAACTCCCGAACTAGCATCACATCAAAAATAATATGCATGCATTAGCAGGGCAGCTGTGGTGGTGTATACGACCTGTTCTTGTGGGCCGGTCTGGATCAAAGTACAGGGCCTATTTTTTGGGGGGGAGGGGGCCCACACCAATCTTCTTTCAGGGGGCCCAGAATTCCTAGCAACGGCCCTGGCTCTGGACCTACATTGTGTACCATGGCACCACTAGACATGCTGCTCTGGACAAGCATCATGTACCATGGCACCACTAAACATAATGCTCATGCCATACAGGCTAATGGTTTCCAGCAATTCAGAAAGGGCATGTTAGGTCCAGGGGTGTACCTCAGCCGAGACCTGCAGATACCCACTAGAGTTGCATGAGCATGAGAGGGTTGTTCTGAAGGTGAGGGTCAATGTCGTCAAAGTGATCAAAATAACCTACAAGAACCATCCCTAGCCTGACTTTATTATACTCATAATTCTAGTCAGAATATGAGTCTGATAACTCTCCGTTGGGCTGTGAGTATGGGGCGTGTTTAAACCAAACTCGTAAAACAAATGCCTCTTCGCTCAATTGGATAGACCTACAACCAATCAGAGCAACGTAATATGTTGTTTGTTGAAAACGAATTCAACCCAAGCGCTCTTTCGTGACGTGGGTGATTACGTTACTGTTGATCATCTGTCCATCATCGTATAAAGCCCGCCCTGACCATTTCATTGGTCCGCCCAGATCCTGGTTTTATATAGTTTGTCCCCAATACGAGCCCCTCCAGACCCAACTTCCCGACCAAATGTTTTGGTGGGCGGGGCTAAATTGGGCTGGAAACCAGGCTAATCCCTACCATGAGACCTGGCATGATTGTGGTTATGACACAGCCTGGGTTCCACCTAACTGTGGCATTGTGAGGAGTGGCCTGGAAGAAGACTGTGTGTGGGATCCAGACCGCAGACATCATCTATCCTCAGTTCAGACACCCAGAGGCCACCAGAAACCGAGATGACAATGGGCCTCATTCTCGAACGCAGTTAAGAAGAATTAAGAAGGAATTTCTTCTGAATTGGATTTAGGAAAACATTTGGCATTCATGAAAGTTTTCTCATCTGGGATTTGTTCTGAACTTCAGAAGACTTTCCAAACTCGAAATAGCAGTCGTAAATCGGCCAGAGTTGTCTCAAATGCGATTCCTTAAAAAACCACAAGGATCAAAGGAATCGCATTTAAGAAAACTCTGTGTTTTGAAGTGTTAATGAAGTTATGAGAATCGTTGGTGATTGCGTTCACATTAACTCTACAGACTATGGCAAGCCGTTTTATCATTTAACCAATGAATTCTTGATATCCAAAAATCTAATTCTTGATATCAAGAATTGCAATTTGAATATCAAGAATTTGAATTTTGGATATCAAGAATTCATTGGTTACGTAAATGGTAAAACGGCTTGCCATAACAGACATCCTCGGATTTAAATAATTATAATAATTAACCTTGCTTAGTGTGCACACTGTTAGATCCAGTGGAGAACAATTCCACTGCTCATCCTACAGGTATGATGTTACATCGATGCACCTGTGCACCGGTTGCTTTTCGCTTGGACATAATTTGCGTTCCTGTTCCTTTCCTAATTGTGTTGATTCTGACTGCACACATCACTGCTGTTGCGTGCCCTTATAAGGAGTTGTCGGGGCGTGTATGTATGCAAACTCAGGAGCACGAGGACGCGCTTTCAACTTATGAAAACTCTTCCTGGGTAGCACAGCTCAGAAAACTTCTGCTGCATAGGAACACATTTTCAAGCATTCATTAATTTGGCGGATGTCTTTTTCTTACGTTGTTTTTCCAAAGCCCGTAAGAAACATTTCAGAAGAAACTTCATAAAATGTTCGAGAATGAGGCCCATGTTCCCCTCTTAACTGTTGCCTGTGCTGTTGGTGTTGCATTGTGCCTACTTCTGGGCTGTATGTTATGGGAAGGTTGAATTATTGCAAGCTGAAGAAAGGATGGTACATAAACCGTCTAAATCAAATCAAAGAATATTCTTCTCTGGGATAATATAGTGTATGAATACAATATTGTAATTGTCTTATGTAACTGTGTGAACTTGGTGGAATAAAATGTGCGTTGTCACATGAATACAAAATATTATGTTTTTTACATAGAATACATTTTTTTGGGTGCCCATTCATTTAGCACACTAAGTATCCTTTGATATACCCAGTACACCTGATTTTAATTGTTTATCGTGAATGAAGGTCTGGAACCGGACATTCATCTATTCTAATTACAGCTCAGCATCCTGCTTAACTTCTGTCTTCAACAGATGTTTCACCTGCCCCCAGCAAACATTATATATTTCTTTTTATAACAATGAGTTTACTAGTGCTGAGGGTTTATTAAGGACAGGCTAGTCCAGGAACAGGCAGTAGTCCATACACAGGCAGACAGGGTAATAGAGGTTATCCACAAACCTCTTCAGAGACAGGCAAATGGTCGATCACAGAAACAGACAGAACTGAAAGTAACAAGGCTCATACTGACACTGTCAAAGTAACTAAAAGTTGTTCTCCATCACAAAACGTATATATATATATATATATATATATATATATATATATATATTCATCTTGAAAGGGTGAAATCTCGACTTTGCAAAGAAACTAGGAAACACTGTGGTTTAAATAGCAAACTAAAAGGGGTCAAAAAGCAACAGGTGAAATCAATTAACTCAACTCAGGGGAAGCAGAGCTTCAGTGGCCTACCTAGGCGTGGCCATAGACATGACAGCTACCTTCACAGGAATGGGTTAACTGGATGAGTTTTACTTTCACTTTCACTTCATTGTTATCTGTGACCATAAAATGGCGGAGTCTACAAAACATATCGGTGAGCAAACAAAAAATACAATTTTAAATCTTAGAAATATTTGTAAACTGGAATGATAAATTGATATACTGTTTTTATAATAACAATACTTCCCAATCAAGCACACATAACTTACTGATGCCACAGGATCACTTGTCTCTTTCAGCTTAACCTATATAACATTTCTGATGAGGCCTACGTTTTTTTCTGTACAGCCCATGTCCTAAACTTATATCCATAAAGGACAATTTTTATGTTTCAATCATGTCCTATATACAGTGTCTTCAGAATGTATGGTGAAGTCAGGTAATTTGGGGCACTTTTTGTATAAAAGATTTCTTAGTAGGATAATCTTTAAGAAAACCACACCCTCTACTAGTTTTTATGTGACTTTATGTGCTACAGAGCTTTCAACGCAAGCGACAAAAAATGAATTGAAACAGGGCGTCCGACAAAAAGTTGGAAAAGGTTTCTCCAAGCTGGGCTACACCAAAACGCTGTTTGTTGTGTACACGCAGGCTGGCGTAGCCCGCTGAAAGAAAAGTCCACAGGGACATTATGTAAAGTGGTGCAGTTCCTTGAGCTGCAAAGCCGGTGTTCGTTCTAAGAGCTGTGCGGACTAGAATTATCAGAGTTGGCTTAGCCTATGTCTTGTGATTTTTTTTTTATACAAAAAAACGCATGAAAACATGAATGAAAAATTGCTAAGTGACCCTAGCATATCCATAGACCATGGATAATGCCCTTCGAGGTGTCCATTATCATAAAACAAGGCCGTAATCATAATATATATTGGGGGGACCCCCCAATATTACAATCTGGTCAAAATGTCCCCGACAATATATTGATATAAAAATATTAAAATGTATATAAATGTGCTACGCTACAACAGGCAACCACCTACGCTGTCCGAAACTATAATTAAAAAAATAATTTGTATGTATGTATACCTTTACCTAGCCGAATTGCACAGAAGGGGGCGAGAACAAGTCTTCGAACCTGTGTGTATGCCTTGTGTATGAAATTATCACATAAAACAAGACGTGCTAACATGGCTATGAAGCCGCCTGGTTTGCTTCAGGGAAAATGTATTTTTAAGAAGCTTCCCAATGGAAACCTTGATTAGACTAAGGTTGTTTGCACCTTGTGCCAGTGGCGGATCTAAGGTGTGGCAAGGGGTGGCAGCTGCCACCCCAATAAAAAATACTGCCACCCCAATCATTTTTTTATTTTATTTTTATTTAAAGTTTAACGGATCAATCTAGTACACTTTGAGAGCAAAATTAAGAAGCTAGATCAATGTAGAATCTGTGCTCTTGTAAACAATGTCATGGTATTTTAACCAGCCCCTGATTGGCTGTGAAGTTTAGGCATTATGAGTGACGATTGGTGTCGTACTCCCTGTCCCCCCTAGCCTGGCTCTGCCCTCCTACGTACTTCTGCTCAATTTGGATTTTGCTTCTGTACTAGGTCTGGGAGCTAGGCTCTGAAGTCGGTTTCTAGAAACAATTTTTTTGTAGGCCCAATCAGCGAACAGAGGAAGTGGCTGAGAACGATGACCTTAATGTCGTGCACTAGTTTGAGTAGTTCAGTAATGGCAGCGGAGAAAGATGTGAGCGAAAATATTCTGCGGTTGTGGCAATGCTGCCGAATATCCATAGGTTAAAGCCAGAGCAAGAACATTCCTTGCTGAGTTTTGTTGGTGGCCATGATGTTGTGGCCCTCCTCCCCACGGGGTTCGGGAAAAGTTTGATTTTCGAGCTACGGCAGCTAGCTCCGTTACAGTAGTGGTGAAGGAGTTGGCTAAGGCGAACACTTGCAATTGGTAATGGCAAATCAGAGTGGCTCTGGGCGGATCCAATAGTTTTAAACTTCAACAGAGGACCCGCCTTCAAGGAAGTTAACGTTTGTCAATGGAGAGATCCCAGACCCTCTGTACAAATGACATGTACGAGGGTCTGGTTAGGACCAGGCTACGTCCCCCCCCCCCCCCCCCCATAACGTAACTCATTTGAACCAGACCACCGATATTTACCTTCATAAATTCTTCTTCACGTCCTCTGCCTCGGCAGAGCTATAGTCACCTGGCTAGAACTCTGTTGCTAGTACCATATTTTCTGATTCAAAATCTGCAACTATTTGTAGTTTTTTGGTAGTAAAACCAGAGAATGTCTATTAAAGAGAGAACTCCCATTCTCGAGAAACTTCTGGGTTCTGAACTGGTTGCAGTTCCACTAAAGTTCCATATGAGGGCGATAACGGTCGAGTGCAGAATGAATGGAGGTCTATGGAGCTATACCCCTCAAAATCAACTTTTCTCAGGATAACATTTTTTGTCTAGTAATTTGAATTCTGAAATCGAAAGGGGGGCAAAAAAAATACACACCACTGGGTGTTAGATTTTTTTAAAGTCGCCTTTCTGTTATAAAAAGCCTTTGAAAATGGCATTGACGTCATACACATTGTACGACCAGAGCTACTGCTTGATGGCAAGCTCTGGTTACTTCCACTTTTCTCTCCAGGTATCGACAACACAGCTGACAGGTTACAGTGCGTTCACACTGCAGACTTTTTTACCGCTCTGCACCGCCTGCCTTCCCACAGTGCACCACGCTTGGGGGCGTGTCAGACAGATTAATTCAGAGCTGTAGTTCTCTTAAATCACTGTTGTAGTTCGTATAATGTCATGGCAAATGTGCAGACAAAATACAACTTTTACACACATTAAGCAAAAATCCGATACGCATTCTGGATCTGACATGATCTTATATACAGCACACATAGGTTATCTTTTTCCACACTTTTTTTAGGCCAAGTGAAAGATTAAATGTAACCCGCACTCTATGTACAGTAACGGGTCTTGTTCCGGCTGGAAAAAAAGATGCATCAGACATAAACGTTGACATGTGTAACCTTTTATTATATTACTCGAAATCTCTGCAAATCAATCGCTAGATTATGATTTGCCACTACACATTCACTGTATGGATAGCGAGTGGCTGCCAGCCAGCATTTCAGTGCTGAATGTCAATCGTGTGCCGGGTAAGCAAGCTGGACTATGCAGCTAGCACAGAAGAAAGTTACGTAATGTGAAAAACTGAATTTAAGTACAAAATACAACACACCAGGGACGCCGACAACCTCAGCAACCCTGCGCCAGACATAAATTTTTTGTTTACATCTCTGTAATTGAACATAGACGTATCATACAATACTGGGTATGAAGACACACATACGATGAGTTGATCTTCCATCTTGAAATTGTCAAACCTAGAAATGTTTACGATGACCAACAGTTGCTACGTTACAAGAAACAAGAAACCAACCCGATTGGCCATCGCTGGCATTTTCACGCTCCTCATTTACATAAAGTTCAGAAAATCCAACTTTCGCCGCCCCGCTCGACTTCCCACAATGCCCTACGCGAGCGTTGCCGCCCCGCTCACCTTCCCACAATGCCCTAAGCGGGCGTAACGCCTGGTTTCATTGAAAATGTATGGGAAGCCGACGCCCCGCTCTGCCCGCCCCGCTGCAGTGTGAACGCACAGTTATGAGACATTCTCTGACTATCTAGCAATAGCATACTTTATTTACCCATTACAAGTCAGCATTTGTTGATTTCTTAATCCGGGTCTGAAATATGTTGTGCTTTGGCCGTGTTCAGACCTAGGGTGTGTTTCAGGCAGAAATATATGACAAGGATGTTTTTTTCCAAGTAGCTACAAAAGAAATTGCTGGTGTTTTTTATTGCCATTACAACTGTGAGCTAATCTGTAGTTAACCTTAGCTAACATGCTAGTTTTTCTAACGACTGGAAAAAGAAGAAGAAAGACAAACCCTTTATTTCAGAATTGTCTTCCAAATTTAACAAAGTTGCTCAACTTGTAATTTTGGCAATTCGTAGCATTTCATTACTACATGTTAGTGTGTAACATGAAGGCAAAACTGATTCAACCAGAAAAACTATATATCCTCTGAAAGCTTATACCCCCAGGATGTTATCTAATGAGACAGGAGACACGTCCTTCTCTCCATATTAGTATGCTGCCCATGCATAATACATTCGGTATTGATAAATGGAGTATATGGCTGATACTTTTTTGGGCTGTGCCATTTAGGGAAACGGATTCAACCACCTAACCCATGTATTTTCTGAAAGCTTACATCCTAAGGATGTGATCTGTGGAAAAGACTACAGGTTTGAACACACATTTGACCATTTCTGAACTGTCCAGTCATGCTTTAGGGAGATGCAATTTTTTGATGTAGCCTACATAATTATTAGGCTTCTGAACTTATACCAATTGTGAATTTGATGCGCTGATAACATGATTTACATCTCAGAAATCTTCATATGAACAATCTACATTAATCTTATGTCAATTATCAATATGAAAGAATGCTCAATGCATCTCCATGTCTCCTGATATAGCCTAGGTGGTTGAGATTGAGAGTGAGGCAGGGGCAGAATGCAGGGGCAGTGGAGACAGCTCTGTTGCTGAGGTGAGAGCTGAAAGGTGACAGGTAGTTGAAGATCCCATTGCTTATTGGGAAGTTTAGTTTTCAAAATATTTAAATGTCCAGCCCCTCAGTATATGTATAACAACTATGGTAGTAATAGTTGTGGTAAATGCACCATAATGCGGGAAATTGCATCTACATCTTTAAAAAAATTATTGGGGAGAAACCCCCAGACCCCCCAGAAAAATGTGTCCCCCCCACTTTCAAAATGCTGCTGACGCCCATGGGTAAAAGCGAAACTTGTCAGGGTCGAATATGAATTTGACGCAGGTGGCCTTTTTTCGGTGGCATAACTGACAGTGATATTTCTATATAAGGTGTATTGTGGTATTTACCTCAAAAGCACACTAAGCTAAAAGATGGTGACTTCTTCGGACTTGCGAGTGCTGTCAAATCGATCGTATGCGGTTTGCTCACACATTGTTGGGGTTGTGATGTGCAGTCATGCTGCCTTCACGAGCGTAGGGTAGGCTCAGGTCTCAGCAGCCAAACGAACAGGCCAACTAACGTCATCTCCATGACAACCAGGAAGACGCCAAGCCTAAAAGCACAAATGCTATCAACGCTGTTGATAGATTTCGCCTAGGGCACCAGATGTGCTAGGACCGGTACTGATAAAGGGGAGACAACTGTCTCAATTTTTCTTTTTTCTTCTCAACACAAAAACCTTAAAACTCGGCAATCTTAACCAATATCTTTCTTGTTCCACAACATTGCATTCTGAGGAAATATAGCCTAGCCTGGCTGCCAGCCCAACTTATCCCCGCCCACAAATACATTTGGTCGGGAAGTTGGGTCTGGGGGGGCACGTTTGGGGAAAAACTATGTCCGAACAGGAGCTGTTCGGATCAATGAAATTGTCAGGGCGGGCTTTATACGATGATGGACAGATGATCAACAGTAACCAACAACAAGTAATCAACAACTTCACGAAAGAGCGCTTGGGTTGAATTCGTTTTCAACAAACAACATATTACGTTGCTCTGATTTGTTGTAGGTCTATCAAATTGAGCAACGAGCCATTTGTTTTACGAGTTCGTTTGATACACGCCCCATAGTCACAGCCCAACAGAGAGTTATCAGACTCATATTCTGACTAGAATTATGAGTGTGACAAAGTCAGGCTAGCCTACCCCAGCTACGATTACCAAAGGAAATGTATTTTGTATAAATATGTATAAAGATTCCACCCCTACTATGGACTATTCTGTTTTCAGACCTATCAAACCTATACATACACATGTACTGCCCTATAATATGGAAAATCGAATGCTTTCATTATGCATCTCAAAAAACTGATAATGTTCTTATTACAATAGGTACAGATATTGGCATATTTCGCATATTTGACATCTAGGTTGAATATATATATATGAATATATGACCATGAAGCATAGCATTTCACACTAATAAAGAACCAACATCACCTACTACAGAATGCAGCTCAATGAGCGCATGCAATCTTGTCACACTCAACTATTACACTGTATGCCTTTAGTAAATTAATGCTTGAAATGCATTCAGAATGAATGTTCCATTCTAATTGTCATTCCATTGTTCTGAAATGTTTCATTCTCAGAGAGAGGAATGAGGAAGACCAGCAGCTATGAATTATTGCCTCCTGAAAGTGAGTTGACTCATCAATCATGTCTACCTCTAAGTTATATGGCATGATACATCATAAATATTGGAAATTATCTTCATAGTTATATGTGTAGTATATATGTATGTAAAAGTTTTATCTTTGTGCTTCATACATTGTATATTACTCTTGGAAAGTCTTAGTGTGTGTAGTGCCAGTAGCTGTGCCTGAGAGCTGCACTTACTTAAACAAATTAAATCTTTGACTTCTGACATTTACCCCACAGTGTCTGAGGATCCTCCAGCGCTGAGGATTGTTCTTCTGGGGAGGAATGGCAGAGAGAAGAGCTTTGTAGGAAACCTCCTCCTGAACAGAGAGGCATTTGACCTCAACTATGTTCTACGCCAGACTGAGAGAGCCAGGGGACTGGTAGACGGAAGATGCTTCACTGTGGTCATCACTCCAGACCTGTTACACCCAGATATCTCTCATGATAAACGGTCAGAGGAACTGCAGCAGTGTGTGACTCTGTCTGCACCTGGACCTCATGTGCTCCTCCTGGTGGTGACACCTGAAGAGTTCACTGAGGAAGAGAGAAACAGAATCAGAAACATTCTTGATTCTCTAAGCGGAAAGTCATATGACTACTCTATGGTGGTAGTAAATGCTGGACTTAACAGAGGACGAGACATTAAAACTTGTGTGGATAAACATCCCCAGGTTCAGAAACTGATCAAAGAATGCAGACAGAGGTACTTAAAGCACTCTGTTGACCAGACTAACCTTATATCAAGTATAGACAAGATTGTGGAGGAGAATAGAGGAGGTCACCTCACCTGTGAGCTGAATGAAGAGTCTACAGGAGGAGCAACAACACAGAGAGGAGCAGAAGCAGAAGAGAGGAGTGGGTTGAATATGAGAGCATGGAGTGATGGTAAGTGGCCATACTACATTACACTGCAGGGATACTGTTAATAATTCAGTAGGTTAGTATAGGAACTTGATCATTGAATGTCGTTAATATAAGCCAATTACACTGACTTAGAATGGGAGTCCAGATGCTACTAGTAACTGTTAATACAATAAGTACTGATAGGCAACCAGTTAGAATGTTTTATCTTGGATGACAGAAGTTAAATGTTTTATATAGGGGTTCGTACAAGGTTACCATTCCTTTCAAAGGCCGGGCTTCCCACCAGTTTGGGTGGTGCCCTCAACTGGCGACCCTGGTCCTCATCAAGCACTCAAAATAAAGATGGTAAACATAATATATATTTTTAACAGTTTTTACACAACATGTTTATACACCATATAGTGTCATGATTAATTACATCAGTATGGGTTTTATGTCAATAGTTCTGAAATAAATCCTGTATATATAACATTTACCCATTTGATCCATGAAATGTGTTTAACAGAGTCATCACTTAGAATTGTGCTGCTGGGGAAGAGTGATGATAAGAAGGCTTTGGCTGTAACCCATATTCTGGGGAAGGATTATAGTAACCGTACTCTACAAAGCTTCTCCACTAACACTTGTGTGTCAGCCAGTGCACATGTGAATGGCAAGAAGATAACTGTGGTGAAGACACCAGACCTCTTTGCAGAAAATCTGACTGACAAGATTCTAAGGCAGGAGATAAAGAAGTGTTTGTCCCTGTCTGCTCCTGGTCCTCATGTGCTCTTACTGCTGCTGAAACCAGAGAAATTTAGAAAGAAGGAACAAAAGAGATCAAAATCAATCCTAAGCCAGTTTGGAACAGAAGCTTTCAGACACTCTATGGTGATCACAACACATGAAGACAAGAAAGAGAATCCCTGTGTGAGTCAGATCATCAGATATTGTGGAGAACGTCATTACAAAATGACACATGGAAGTGACCACACACAGTTAACCAACAAGATAGAAGAGATGGTGAAAGGGAATGGATGGAGATACCTGAAACATGATGGAGATAAAGAAGAGTCACCACAGTCAGAGCTAGAGGGTAACATTCCTAGAATGAACTTGGTCCTGTGTGGAAGGAGTGGATCTGGGAAGACTCCCACAGCCGACGCCATACTGGGTCAGAGAGAGACCAGGCCAGAGTCTCTCTCCTCAGCAGTGTGTGTGAAGAGAGAGGGAGAGGTGTGTGGACGCTGGCTGACCCTGGTGGAGATGCCTGCTCTGTATGGATCAACCCTCACTCAGGAGGAAGTGATGCGTGAGACTCTCCGCTGTGTCTCTCTGTGTGACCCTCCTGGAGTCCATGCTTTCCTGCTGGTGGTGCCTGTGGGTCCACTCACTGATGAAGACAAAGGAGAACTGCAGACCCTGCAGGACAACTATGGCTCACAGATCAAAGACTTTGTCTTGGCTGTACTCACTCATGACCTTCAAGCAACACATGACAACTTGATGGCTTTATTGAAAGTCAACGAAAGCTGTGTACATCTCCTAAACTCATGTGGAAAAGGTTATCAGTTTTTTAACAACACTCAAGTCCCTCAACTTCTAGAGAAGATAGAGAACAAGATGGCTGCTGACAGCTGCTTCAGTCTTGAGATGTACATGAAGGCACAGGTGGAGAAGAATTTGAGAGATAACGAAAACGAGTTTCAGCAGAGGATTGAGGAGCTTGAGGACCAGATCAAAAACATACAAACTGGTGAGAGGTTTATGAATATAATATATATTCATTGAAATGTTAATGTCTGGGGGTCTTTTAAAATGTATATCTCTGTAGAGCGTACTTTTGTTTGAACCTTTCATCATCATTCAACATACATTCAACATACATACAGTACATTCAAAAGTTTTAACACTACTCAACATCTCAAATTTTGTTTTGTGAAAATATGAAATTGTTGCCCATAGTTATATTTGCTACATTGCTTATAAGTAGATTTTACAGATTGCTTACATGACTGCATTTATTCTGTCAGGTTCCCAGAAGAGCAGCCTTGAAGAGTGTGTCAGGATTGTGTTGATTGGGAGGACAGGAAGTGGAAAGAGTGCTACAGGAAACACCATTTTAGGGAGCAGTATGTTCATTTCTCAAGCAAGTATGGTATCTGTGACAGCTGTGTGCCAGAAGAAAACAGAAATGGTAGATGGCAGGTCTGTTGCAGTAGTCGACACTCCAGGCCTTTTTGATACAACTCTTTCTAATGATCAAGTTCAAGAGGAAATAGGGAAATGTATCAGTCTTTTAGCTCCAGGTCCCCATGTCTTTTTACTGACATTAGGGATTGGAAGAACCACAAAAGAGGAAAAAGATACCTTGGATCTCATCAAGAGAAACTTCGGTAAAAATGCAGGCATCTACACTATTGTCTTATTTACAAGAGGCGATGATCTTCAGGGAGAATCGATCGAGAGTTTCATTCAAAGAGGGGATACAGTAGTGAAGAAACTGATCCAGGATTGTGGAGGCAGGTACCATGTCTTCAATAACAGAGACAAGAACAACCATAGCCAGGTCAGGGAGCTGATGACAAAGATAGATGAGATGGTGAAGAAGAATGGAGGAGGTTGCTATACTAATGAGATGTTCCAGGAGGCTGAAACTGCCATCAAACAAGAAATTGATGAAATACTGAAACAGAAAGAAGAAGAGATGGAAAGAGAAAAGAATCAACTTAAAACCAAACACAAGGAGGAAATGAATGAAATGGAAAAAAGAATGGAGGAACAGAGACTTGAGGTTGAGAACGAGAGAAAACAAAAGCAGGAAGAGTTACAAAGAAAAGAAAATGAAATAAAAGAAATGGGTAAAGAAATAGACAAGAGGGAGAGGCTGGAGAAAGAAAAAAGAGATGCAGAGGAACGAGAGAGAAGAGACAGAGAAGAGAAACAGAGGGCAGAATGGGAGAGAAAGGTTAAAGATATGGAAGTTTCCCAGAGAAAACAACGTGAGCAATGGGAAAGGGCACGGCAACTAAAAGAACAAGAGGATAACAACAGGATAGCGAGAGAGAGGAAACTATGGAACGATAGACTTCATAAAGAAAAAGAAGAATTTGAAAGTAGACAAATTGAAGACAAGATGAAGAAGGATGAGGAAGAGAAAGAGAGACAATTACAATTTGAGAGATCAAAAGAAAAGTTGTTGAGTCAAATTAAAGATGCAGAGAAGGGTAAAGAAGAATTACAACAAGAAATGATTAAAAAGTATGAAAAAATGGAGAAAGAACGTTCTGAGGAAAACAGGAGAAAGGAGGCGGCAGACAGGGAGAGACAGGAGCGAGAAAGACAAGAATGGGACCAAAAACAAAAGAAACTGAGGGAGGATTTTGACATAGAACAGAAGGAAGAAAAGCAAAAACAAGAAAAAGAAGAAAACGTTAGGAGACGTAAAGAACAGCAGAACAGAGAAAAGCTTGAGACAGAGTTAGAAGAGACAAAGAGAGAAATGAAAACCCAACAAGAGCAATGGGAGTTGAAGAAGAAAATGGATGACGACAAAAGAAATGAAGAAGAGCTTAAGAGAAGGGAGGAAGAGAGAGAGAAACTGAGAGAACTCCAAGAGGCATTTGAACGAGAAAGAAGTGAAGACTTCTTGAGGAGAAAGAAAGAAGACCAGATTCGAAGAGAGAGAGATGAAAGAGAGCGCCAGGAAACGATGGACGCACACGACAAACAAATAAAAGACATGAAAAGAAGATATGAAGAGGACGCTCGGAACCAAGCAGAGGAGTTTAATGATTACCGAAGGAAATACTTAGAGGAATACAAAGCTACGGTACAAAGACATGATGAAGAAATGAAAAGCATAGCGTATAAACATAAACAAGACACACGCCTGTTGGAAGAAATTTCAAAACTTAAAGACAAGGAACTGAAAGAAGAAAGGGAACGCTTAGAGGAAGCACATCAAAGAGAAATTGATGACCTGAAAAAGAAATATCAAGACAAACATTGTGTTTTGCTCTGAATAAACACATTGGTATTAAACACCCAGACATTTTCATAAACTTGACAAATTTTACTTTGTAACCTTTGCAAACAGTTCAAAGCCCTTGTAAACACTGTATCAATGGGATGACATTACTTCATATATGCCATTAGTTTTAGAAAAGTAATGTTAAACTTTGTGAAATGTCAAATTTGTGACAAGGATTGAAGCTGGGGATTTTAAGTGAGAATACAAGGACTCTGTTTAGACTAAGAGAATGTTTTGAACAGATGTGACTTTTGACTTTGAGACAGACCCACAGAGAAGGTTTTTAGACTAGGAGAAGATGTGATCAGTTCTACTGGAAAAGAGATAATTGGGGGGTTTCCTGTAGACACTGTCTGCAGATACACAAACTATTTGATTCATTTAGATTACAATGAATGGCAGTTACGGATGTGTAAAACAAAATTAACAGAGAACGTACAGATTAACTTTAACAATGCAGCCAAGACTATCATGTTGTGTCCCTCACTTGCATTGCTTTTGTTACAGAAAACATGCTCTCAATTAGTGTCAGTAGTCCAGCTGAATGATGCATGACATGGTGACATCTTTTTGCCTTTAATTGTATCATAATAAAGAACAGCATGAACAACACATACCAATGGAACATGTCCTACTTGCCCTTCTGTGTTTGCTTGTTGAAGTCCACAGCATTCAACTCCTCTGTATTGTGTTTCCTGTGCAATAATGGATTTCAACTGTGTGCTCCCTGCCTTATGTGTAAATGTATGCATTGCTAGCTGCTCCCAGGGAGGGAGATTTCTCTTTTGTCAATAAATACAGTTGATATACAGGAGTCCTGGCTGAATTGCTATAGCTACTGATGCAAATCATTGTCCTATATATTATGTTACATGAAATTCTCAAATATGATTTTCTTAAATGATTTTTTAGATTTCTAAGGTTATGCCTCAGTATTAGGTCAAGGAGCCATGGAATGTTGACCCCTGTATTAGGTTTACTTTAAATGCTGTTACATAATACACATTCGTTATATTAATTTGGGACTTTTATATTTCAAAGTAAGACTCATTAGGAAGACGAGAATGAACAGAAGACTTTGAAGAAAGATATTCTCATGTATGAGGTTGATATTTACAGTAGCAGTGATTTGCTACGGGTACATCACAGGGAAAATACATACCACAGTGAGTACAATATTGTAATGTTTAGAGGAGGTTGAGTTTATTCATATGTATGTTGAATACAGTTATTTGTATGTTTAAATGTTTTAATATGGACATCTGGTGGTTTCCATGGAATTTACCAGAGTTTTGGTATTTCTATCATTTGATTGGTTGGTTTGAGACGTGTGTGGGGAATGGGGAAGTGCAGTGGAGTACAGCTGAGCACACAATTGGTAGCCTGGGTGCCAGCCGAACTTTGCCCGCCTTCAATTGTTTTTGGTCGGGAAGTTTTTCTGGGTTTGCTCGGTGGGGGAGACTTAGCCCGAACAAGAGCTGTTCGCACCAATCAAATTGTCAGGGCGGGCTTTATACGATGATGGACAGATGATCAACAGTAAAGTAATCAACCACATCACCAAAGAGCGCTTGGGTTGAATTTGTTTTCAACAAACAACATACTACGTTGCTCTGATTGGTTGCAGGTCTATCCAATTGAGCAAAGAGAGATTTTTTTTCAGGGTTTGCCTGAAACACGCCCCATACTCACAGTCCAACAGAGCAGTATCAGACTCTTATTCTGACTAGAATTATGTGTATGACAACGTCAGGCGAGAGAATTGGAGTAAAGTCTCTGAAAAGTGAATCCGGCTCCATCTGGAGTTACTTTGACATGAGAGTAATTAAACCACCACACATTGAATATATAGCAAAATGCATAAACACATACAGTAAAAACTAAAGATGTGATGTACACACAAACACATATGTAGGCACACACGTAGCCTTCTGTGTCTTGGACTTACCTTTTAATCAAATTAAATATTTAAAGTACAATTATCTCAGATACATTTACGTCAGTAGCAAAAATAATCTGGTGCTGGGACAGAAAAGGAACTGTTTTACTTGGTAATTTCAGGAATTATTACTCCATTCTAAGATGAGCATGTTACATTATTGGAACTTCAACACATTTAGTAATACAATACACAATAACCAAGTTAATAATAGGTGTAGTTGAGGTTTTGTATCTTTCTATAAATATTAAATATTGGGTTTTGTAGTGAGGAAGGCTCAGAGGTTGATTCAGTTTATCTGGAAGAAGACGGTGCAGCTTTCCTGTTGACACATAATCTTATTGACTTGAAGGTGTACAGGCTGTATGCTTGTGGCTAATGACAACTTTGTAACTATAAACTTGGATGGTAGATTGCGTATGCTGGGAGACTGGCGAGCAGCGAGTTGCAGTAGTCCAACCGATCACACCACATATTGACCCTTAATTATCAACATATGACTAGCAATGCGACAGTAAGTTACAAAATTAAATATGAGAGCCATAAAGTAGAGACTCCGTCCAGCAACTCCAGGTTTTAGTATATGAGAGGTGGGGGCAGGATGACACCCAGCCTTACACTACAGTCAGTCAATTCTTATGTCTCCACCTTACAGAGTTTAATGCTATAATAAACAGCCTTCAGTGAAAAAGTGTTACACTGTCTATTGGCTATGTCAGTACATAATAGGGTTGACTACCAGCAGAGGGTGTATTTATGTGATAGCCTACTGCATCAAATCAGTTCCAAACTTGTTCCTTGCAAACTTGTCCTGCAGTCGGAGCTTGACCATGACAGTGCACATGGTTAGATGTAGTTTATCTCACAGTAAAGGGTCATTGGTTCCAAATCCATTTCACTAGTAGATTGACCCTTTAAAACAGAACCTTCCTAAATCAACTGTGCATTTATGGCTAGTCTGAATCTTTAGCTAGTACAATTTGATCCAGAAAAGCAGTAAACTGGTGTGTGTAAAATAATTGTACCATCACATCAAGTCAAAACACTCTGAGTTGTGTTCAGTTTTCCTAATAAAGGTTTGCTGCTGGCTGCACCAAACCCTGCGGTTGGCAGGTAACATTCCTTAGTGTGTGGCACCATAGGACCTGCTCTAGTTTAGGGAGGATCTGTTGAATCTAAAAGAGACTTTCTACAAACAGTCATGTCAAGTAAGTCATTAGGCACTATTTCAGACTAAACACAAAACCTCTGGAGACTTCCAAAGGGGACGAAAGTCCAGGTGAGATTATTTACATTGTTGCATAATCCAAAATATAGACAATGACTTTTCCACAATCTTAACATAGTCACTAATACTGTTACTGTACACAGTATGTATTGTTACAATTGTTATTGTTACATGACTAGTGTGATAGTACTGAACAAGGTGATTATTGGATATTGCTTTTGAGTTTCAACTAGAAGTGTGCTCAGAGCCTGCAAAGAAAACCATGTTTTGAAATATTTAAACATACCCGTTCATAGCTAGGTTAGAACAATTAGACATAGTGGCACAAACAAATTGAGTATTAACAGTTAAACTGTTCCCACAAACTGCTTTTATGAACAAAAGCCCTAGTACATATATATTGTATATTTCAGATTCTAAACATGCTTTCAGAAAGAGAACTCGAAAACTATGAAAAGAACTATGAAAAGAACTTGCTCAAAACTTCATTTTGAAGAATAGATTTATTGGTTCCACGTTTCTATCATGGTATTCAATGTATAGTACCGTACCCATGGTTTCACTTATTCTGGTATGAATGCAGCACCAGTATACTGATGGCTGCTGACAGAAATCCAGTGTTAAAATATCTAATTGCTTCAGAGCATGGAAATAGTCTATGCTTGAAGATTGTTTTGGGGTGACTAATGTATTTTGTCATTGGGGTTTTCCACAAACAAATAAATAAAAGATCATGGATGAATGCGCCCAAACAGAACCCTGTTTAATTGTTCATGAGTGTGTACCTGTTGGGAGCACTGATATTTCTGGGTCTAACCTGCTACTGTTACATGCACACTTTTTAAGACGCCCCAGCTGTGTGGACTACTGGCTTATATGAGGTTTTGTATCCTAATAGAATGCAAGGAAATTTGATGAAAAACTAGAAAAGCGCTTTTAAGAAAAAAAGCTCCAGTGGTTAGACTGAAAATGTCAAGGAATCCTGGTGACGAGACACCTCTACCAGTTCTTAAAATATGTGTAAAATTGATTAAGCTCTAATTTAGTCAGAGAGACTACAAAGTATTGTGCAAAGTAGTGTACAGTACAAAATGTGTGTAATGTACAAAGTAGCTGTTAATGATAACCTCCTCAGAAATACCCTCATCCCTCAATCATTCATCCTTTAAACTGAATTGACTATCATACACTGTTCTCTTATATAGTCTACTCTCAGATCCATATGTTGAATTCACTCAAAGATCATAATAGGGGGTAGGACTCAGGGGTTAACTTGAAATGAGAGTGTATAATTGAAACTGCTTTAGTTACACATTTGTTAGTTACACATTTGTTACTGTAAAACAGTGTCTGATTATTGTATGCAAAACTAAGAGAATACATATTGCCTCAATGATATCTGGGACTTTTGAAGAGATATTAAAGAGAACTGTAGCAGCGTTATCAAAACTATAAAGTATATCTTACCAGAAGAAACAGACAACTTCAGTTATAAATACATGTGATTAAGTGGTATTAATGGTAAAGAATCCCTAGCGTCACCTTCCCTTTGTGCTGTTTTTATTTTTTGAGTACCGGTGTGCTTTCTGGTGTTTTTCTGTGTTATTAAAGAACCACACCGGGGAGATCAAAGATTATGGACGGATGCACATGATAGATGCTTTCCTGCTTGCAACAAAAACTGCATGCATTAGCTTGCTACCTTCACAGGAATGGGTTAACAACTGAACGAGTTTAAACCTTAACTTTCACTTCCTTGTTATCTGCTGACATAAAATGGCGGAGTCTCCCAAACCCCTTGGTGAGTAATCTAAACGATACAATTTGAAATCTGAGAAATATTTGTAAACTGGCATGTTTATAGACTACCGTTTTTATTAAAACTTTAATTCCCAATCACACACCCATAACGTATTGATCCCTCGTCTCATGGTGCAACATAACCTATACAATTTCTGTTTAGGCGGTAGTTTCTTTCTGTATATGACCTCCGTTTATATTTAAGACGGAAAACATGTTTTTAGTTTTAACTTTATCATGCCCTATATACTGTGTATTCTATTCAGAATGTAGGGTGAAGTCAGGTAATTTGGGACACTTTTTGAGTTACTTTTAGAACTTGTAAATGATCTCTGCTATTCTATAACAAAAAAATACGGCAAATAAAAAACTTTTGAAACCTTGGACCTTTAAACACACTGAGAATGCAACAACATCAACAAGTCTCTGTGCAAAGCTTATTTAGGCCAAATGATCATATTTAAGGATTAACACCTGTTTTATTTACACTAAGAGAGGACATCCCCCCTGAAGTAAGTTTACAGATGTTTACATTTAATCTGTCATTATGTAGTTATTTCATATTTTGATGTAAATATTCACAGATTTATTATTTTCCCCCTCCCCACCACAATACAGGGCTTCTGTTGATGTCTCTTTGGGAGGACGATCTGAAAGCTCTCCAGTGTCATTTCACATGGGGCATAGACAAGTCTGACATCAAAAATACAAAAGCCATCTCTGAAGAACTCTTTAATCATTTAGAGCTTTGCCACTCCACATACCGTGGCACATACTTTAACATTCTGGCATACTTGAGCCACTTGGAAGGACACCGCAGTATCGCGTTACGATGTCTTCGCAAGGCAAAAACTGCACTGAAGGGACAGGAGGATGACCACCATTTGCTGGTGACATATGGGAACTATGCCTGGATTGCCTACCACGCTGGGAATGTGGATCAAGTGGAACGCTATCTACAAAAGATGCGTGCCATCCTCAAAGGTCATCCCAAGAGAGCCCGCAAACTTCCCACCATTTGTGGAGAAATGGGTTGGACTTTTCTTAGGTTGGGGCTCTCCATCTTCTTAGCCAAAGAGAGTTTTGAGAAGGCCCTTAAGAGGGAACCACAGAGTGTGTCTTTCAATGTGGGCTATGCTGTGGTGCTGTACAGACTAGATGGTAGGTTAAAGGGCAAGGTCCAGGGAGAAGAGGAGACCAGCAAGGTAACCAGCCAGCTAAGGAAGGCCCTGGTCCTGGAGCCTGAAAATGTGGAGGTTATGGCCCTCTTAGCCCTAAAACTGCAAAGCCAGGACAAGGACAGACAGGAAGCCATGGCACTTGTCAAGCAGGTCCTGAGCCTGTCTCCAGATTCTCTTCTGGCCACCAACCATTTAACCAAGTTCTTCAAAATGGAGGGATCCATTAAGGAGTCTTTGGATGTTCTGAGGAAGGCTCTGGAGGTCACTCCCACGTCCTTCTTTCTGCACTACCAGACAGGCCTGTGCCACCAGTGGCTGCTGTTCCAGATGCTGGAGGAGAGGAGGCAGCGTGCGAGGATGGAGCAGGTTGCATCGGAAAGCATGCTTGACACCGAAACTGCAGAGAGCATACATCACTTCTCAAGAGCTGTGGAGCTACGGCCTTCCAACATTTCGGCTCGTGTGAAGCTGGCAGAGGCCTACGGTCAAAACCTGCAGATGGAAGAGGCTACTAAGATCTTCATCTCCCTGGAGAAGGACCAGAGCCTGGGGGAGTTTGAGCGGCAGCATGTGCTATGCTCCTATGGGTGTTTCTTGATGTATCAAATCAGGAGCCTGAGCGCAGCTGTCACACAGTTGAAAGCAGCCTATCAAATTCCAGTTCATACAGGTGAAAAACATAAGGCAGAAAGAAAGTTGAGGCTAATAGCTGAATGGTGGAGCACACAGCATTCCAAAGAAGCCAATGAGATACTGACCTTTCTGCATGACCAGGACAAACAGGAGCAGGAGAGACAAAGAGAGAAGGAGAACAAGGAAAAATCAAGAGTGGAGCAGAGGAGTGTGAAGGAGAGCAGGAGGCTGAAGAGGGAGATACAGAAAGAGAAGAAGAAAGAGAGGAAAAAGGAGAAGGTGGCAATGAATAAAGAGAAAAAGAATCAAAGGAAGGAGGACAAGCAAATGCTACAGGAAAAAATAAGGGATGACCAGGCAACCACTTTTGAGTTTTAGATTGAACATTTGCCCATGCTGCTTGCCAATCTGAGATGGATTTTTGTTTAAACTTTACCTCTAAATTTTTTTTTACTGAATGTGACTAGTTGATTTTCAAAGACAAACATACAATACTTGCATAACTAGAGAGAATACAATTTCAGGGAAATTCTGAGGTGTGCTTGCCATGCTGGGGGCGTTTTAATTTTTTTAAATGTTACTACATCACCTCCAAACCTATTGTTTAAACCAATATCAAACATCCAAACATTTGAAGAATTTTAAGTGGTGTACTTAATTTTACAACTGATATTTCTGTATATTTTAAATATGTATGCGTATGTAAGGTTGAGTGTCACCCTGCCCCCACCACTCATATGCTAAAATATGGAGCTGCTGGACAGAGTTTGTACTTGATGGCTCTCACATCTCATTGTGTAACTTACTGTATCATTGCTAGTCATATGTTGATAAGTAAGGGTCAATGTGGTGTGATTGGTTGTTCTTGTGTATAAAGGGAATTGTGAAGCATTGTTCTGTGGATTCTTCATCTCCTGAGGCCTCTTCTCCTCAGCTCTGGCTTGCCCTTCTCCTTCCTCATCTCTTGCTTTCTCTCTCTGGTTTGCAATAATCATGGTAGCATAGGTAAGCGTTAACCTTCATTTTGTAACATGTTTGCCTTGTAATTGATTTCATTCATTTGCAATGTTATTAAATGTATATTTCATGTAACCTTACTTTGACCATTCTTGCTCTGATTTGACCCACAAAGTCAAATAACTGTAACTCCATTGGTATTGGCATTATGTGGTTCATGCTAATACGCTGTTCAGTTTCCCATCTCCCGGGGAGGGAGGGGGGCAGTTACATTGGCACCAGAGGTTCTGTTAGAGGGGCCAGTTACATTGGCACCAGAGGTTCTGTTAGAGGGGGCAGTTACATTGGCACCAGAGGTTCTGTTAGAGGGGGGCAGTTACATTGGCACCAGAGGTTCTGTTAGAGGGGTCAGTTACATTGGCACCAGAGGTTCTGTTAGAGGGGGCAGTTACATTGGCACCAGAGGTTCTGTTAGAGGGGGCAGTTACATTGGCACCAGAGGTTCTGTTAGAGGGGTCAGTTACATTGGCACCAGAGGTTCTGTTAGAGGGGTCAGTTACATTGGCACCAGAGGTTCTGTTAGAGGGGGACAGTTACATTGGCACCAGAGGTTCTGTTAGAGGGGTCAGTTACATTGGCACCAGAGGTTCTGTTAGAGGGGTCAGTTACATTGGCACCAGAGGTTCTGTTAGAGGGGCCAGTTACATTAAACATTATTGTTGTCATATAGTTTTCTTCACTGCAGTGCAGGCATTAACAGGCAAAAGCAGTGGCGCCCCCAGAAATGTTTCATAGGAGTGGCCAGATGGGGCCACTGCCAATCTTGGGGTGGCACTCCTAAATCAAAAGCCATAACTGAATTTCAGGGATTGTATAATGTTGTTGTAGTATATAAACAAATACACAGGCACAAGGATGATGGTGGAGGACTTGAGACAGGCTGGCAAATGGCATGCCTCAAGGGAGGTGTTAAAGATGTAGGTCAACACCGGAGACAGCTGGTCAGCACAGTGCTTGAGGGTGGCAGCGAAGACAGTGTCCGGCCCAGCTGCTTTGCATGGGTTCTGCCTATTGAAAAGTCTGTTATCTGTTGTCTCCTGAATGGAGAGTGTCGTCACTGAGCTGGTGGTGGTGGGGGGGGGGGGTATAGTTTAGGGCAGTCCAATTGTCTTTCAAAACGACAGTAGAACTCGTTCAGGTCGTTGGCCAGAGGAGAGTCGTTAGTGGAGTGGGGGGCTCTGGGCTTGAAGTTGGCGATCTGCCTGAGCCCCTCCAGACAGAAGCAGTTGTTAGCAGAGAACTGGCGCTTCAGTCTCTCACAGTCATGTAGCCTCTCTCACCGCCTTGCTAAACCTGTTCTTCGACTCCTTGAATCGGTCCCTGTCCCCACTCCTAAACGCGGCCTCTTTGTCCAGCCTCAGCCTTCTGAGTTTAGGTGTAAACCAGGGTTTGTCATTGTTGAAGCTCACCCTGGTGCGTGTTGGTATACTGCAGTCCTTACAGAAGCTGATTTATGATGTCATTGCACATTTCTCCCCCTCTCTTGTTCACTTGTGCTAGTATGTATAATACGGCCAATCAAACAAACAAGTAAATGGCTCTTAACACATTTACATTTAGTCATTTAGCAGACGCTCTTATCCAGAGCGACTTACAGTAAGTACAGGGACATTCCCCCCGAGGCAAGTAGGGTGAAGTGCCTTAATCAGGGACATGTCATTTGGCACGGCTGGAAATCAAACCGGCAACCTTCTGATTGGTAGCCCGATTCCCTAGCCGCTCAGCCATCTGACCCCCTGATGCCCCTAATACCATTTGTCTTATATGGTTATTCCGTTATTCCAAAATAAAACAAAACAATCCAAGCATTTAATTTCCAATAATCCAGTTCCGACATCCGAATGGACAAAACGATATTACGGCCCTATTTTGCGTTTGTCAACACGGGTTACAAAATAGAAAAAACTATGGCCGCCGCAGGTACACGGTCCAAAACCACTCTGTGAGCAATCTAAACATTAGGCCCACAATTTGAAATCTGAAAACAGATTTTGTAGTAACGTAGCATCATGATAGCGTGACTTCTATGCGACTATCGGGGCTGCACACCCCTAATCAATACTCCTGTCCTAACCTTGGATAAAATATTATAGAAGCTAGGTTTATCTGTAACAATATCCTGGGAACATAGGCTATAATCAGTTAATATTATTTTCCACAGTAGAATCTGCATTTGGAAGCCTGGTCACTACCACTGGTAGTTTGTTTGTGTGGCTAGTTATTTTGCCTGAGTTACACTGCTTCATGAAAAAGTTGCTACAAAGCACAAAAGGGGGCAAACATGTACATGCTTTATTTAAAGAAGATTTTTTTTTTTATGATAATGAAACTATGAACACTATAAAAAAAAGGTAAACAACTGTCTTGCTTATTCTGGTTCTTGATCTTCTTCTGTACTTTCTATGTGCACTATCTGGTGTATTTAGCGTGACAGAAAGTGAATGAAATATAATGCCCTCAGAAAAGGTCTTTACAAATCATAGGGGTGCTAATGGTAAAATCCTAAACAATCCTCAGTATTGACACAATTATTGGTGTTCATCAGAACTATTAAGTATTGTATTCCTGTAAGTACAGATACCATTTCAAGAACAACCTGCATGACCCTAACCAGTAATATTGAGTGCCTTGATGCTTTTTTAATGAAATTACAAATGTGTGCTTCCAAACTGATAGGTGTCAGTTTGTGTTTACTAAGTGACTACACAGTCTGACACAGCTTCCCCTCCATTGTTTCAGGGGTAGAGCTTCTTCCTTGTGTCCTGTCATGTTGGACTGTAGATCTGGTGTTACTGCATGTGCTGTCCCAGTAGGTGCAGGCCAGTAGTTCTTCCAGCTGTGGGTCATACTGCTGGGACAACTTCACCCCCTTGGTCTTTCTATCTTAGATGATGCAAGAAACTCTTCAATAGGTCATTTGTTTGACACAAATAGTCAGTGTGGGCTGCTTAGGGCTTCTCTCCAGTGTGGGACATGCGGTGATGTCTGAGATTGCTAGCTTTGCTAAAGGTTTTATCATAGATCTCACAGCTGTAGGGCTTCTCTCCAGTGTGGATGCTGCAGTGAGATGTTAAATCCAGAGTCTGTCTAAAGGTTTTATCACAGAGGTCACAGCTGTAGGGCTTCTCTCCAGTGTGGATCCTCATGTGCTTCTTGAGGCTACTGGATGAGGAAAGGCTCTTCCCACATGTGTCACAGTGATGTGTCTCCATTACTCAGCTCTTTCTTTCTTCTCTGTCTGGTCTCTCTGGATCCTGTATTTAGTTTCTGGAAGCTTGTTTCTCTCTGGTTGATCCTCCGTCTGGTTACTGCTGTTTCTGGTTGTGTCTCTCTCTGGTTGAGTCTCTCTCTGTAGTCTCTCTGGTTGAGTCTCTGTGATCTCTCTGGAGCCTTAAGGAGTCTTCTCTGTCTTGTCTCCGCCCATGATTTATGTATGATTGGCCATTTGATCTGCTGCTTTCACATATCAATTAAATATTGTGTCTGTCATAATGGGCCACTTTGCATATGTAATGTTGATCATTTGGTGAGAGGTGTATCTTTCTCAGGTTTATTTTTACTGGAGAAACACAAAACACTGTCACAAACTTATTTGGCATCCTCTTCATAGTATTAGTTTTTTTTTCTCAAAATTATACGCCTACACAAATTATATTAGCCTATACATTACGTAGTGTAATATAATTTATGTTCAGATAACTTTCCAATCAGATTCACTGACTAATTCTATAATTCAGTTAAATAAAACGGAGAGTGCTTGAAAACCACAGTGTAAATGTAATTCATGTAAGTTACTGTATTTGATTCTTGCCTTTCATAGATGGCAAAGATCTGCAGCTTTCACATATAAATGAACTCTTTTGCCTGTCATAACAAGCAGGGCCGGACTTAGGGCGGTGGGGGCCCCTGGGCTTGCGTCAATTTTTGGTCCCTACCAACTATAATCAGCCAAGTAGTTCCAGCAAAACTGTTAACCGTTCTAAATGATTGAGGGACAATGACATGCCTAGATAGTTGGCTAGTCTTGATGTTAAACATACTGTCAAATTATAATGACTGCTTGGAGCATATGTCAACTTTGATGCGATCATCTCACATCCATTTGTTATTCAACTCGCTACACATGCTGCGGCCGTACTGTATTGCTCAGTGCTTGGATGTACAAATGCAAGCACACATTTTTATTTTATTCCTTCATCCGAGCCTCTGCACAACCAATATCTCAAATTTATTTTCTCTGGAAATGCGCCGACACAACTTCCCAAAGTTTTGCATGTCTGCGCCAAACATTTCAGCCACTACTGTTTCCTCAACTTCAGCCAACACAAAAATGGCCCTCCACCTCTGGATCATTACTAAATCTCCTTGGTCAAGCTACAAACCTTGGACAAGTAAGTTAACTAAAGCTATATCATTTTGTTGCTTTACGGTTACCTAGCTTGCTACCCTTAGAATGTGGCTGTAACATTAGCTCTGCAGCTAACAGCTGAGTTACTGTTGCTAACGTAAAGATAAATGGCATCAAGTGTGTGTGTGAATACAAACGCTATAACGCCAGTGTTGTACACTTCTTTGTTATTTGGATAACCGTTCTGCTGTTGGTGTTATGGCTCGCGATATCCGCCTTTCTCCACATTGAAATGACTGAGTGTGCACCTCTGCAAACCAGGGTGATCAGATGAGAATGGCTAAATTCGAGCCATCTTACAGCAACTGGGGCTACGAGCCATTGCGATACATCCGTTGTAAACATTAGCGCATGTTGCCGCCCCTCTCCTCCTCATTAGCATTTAAAGTTACAGACACAGAAACAGCGAGTTCTGAGGAAAGCTGATTGTGGGACTACTTGTAGTGCCTATAATTCTGCACCATGGCTGAATTTCGGGAAAGAAACTTCAGATACAGTATTAGGGGACCACTAAGGCCTATATAAAAGCATCCAAAAACAGCATGTCATGTCACCTTTAAAGTATAATAGCAGTGTACTTATTTATATACTTTTTTTGTACTAATTAAACTGAATTGGCCCACTTTTTAATAGCAGGTTATTATAACCTTCAAATGCATAATGCACTTGAAACCCTTCTGGCTGCTTCTTTCTTAAGTGGCTTTTTCGTTTTTTTTCCATTAATAAAAGTGTCCAAAAGTCCAAAAGTGTACTATCCATATACGTATTGTATACTGTAATATACTTCTTTTTTTGTAAGGGTTGCGATGGTAGTGTTTGGAATTATTTTCATAGAAAATTCACAGAAAAAGGAAAGGGTTTGCTGTTGTAAATCAATTCCATTTAACTTCGTGTTGCGCAGTGACTCCGTTTGTTATGTTTCTGTCTTCTCTCAGCTGGCTTTCTGATTGGATATTGTTTCGTTTCACGTGATAAACTTGGGGGGTGGTCCTCATGGTTCCCCCCACACAACAGGATTTCTGATCGCAAATATTCAACATGATTGTTGAATATTTAGGATTTGCGATCGGGGTGCCTCAGACGTCCTTCCGAGCAGATACGGTCACTCTTGACACACCAAGGAAATATCTGATAAAATAATCAGTAGAACCATCAAGATAATCGGGATGTAGGATTGTTGGAAGGGGCGAAATCGGCCCGATTATCCTGTATTGCATTCCCAGCATTACATTGTATCCATAGAAGACTGACTGAAAGTATGGTGTCAAAATGAAGACTTTAATTAGATAATCAATAAAAACACGATCATGAAACTATAAACACCATTTTTTAAGGTATATTTATTGCCTGTGTTGCTTGTTCTGGTTCTTGATCTTCTGCTGTACTTTCTATTGTGCATGTGGTGTATTTAGGGTGATATACAATGAATACCATATAATGTTAAGTCTTCAGACAGGTATTTCCAAAGCATCACCAAGAACGTCTTCAAAATGTCATTTGTTGGACATAATAGTCAGTGTGTGCTTCTAGATCTTCTCTCCAGTGTGGATTCTGCTGTGAACTGTGTAACTGTTAGCATGGCTAAATGTTTTACCACAGATGTCACAGCTGTAGGGCTTCTCTCCAGTGTGGATTCTGCGGTGAACTGTGAAACTGCTAGCCTGGCTAAAGGTTTTACCACAGAGGTCACAGCTGAAGGGCTTCTCTCCAGTGTGGATTCTGCGGTGAGATGTTAAATCCCCAGCCTGTCTAAAGGTTTTGCCACATAGGTCACAGCTGTAGGGCTTCTCTCCAGTGTGGATTCTGCTATGAGATCTGAAATGGCAAGCCTGGCTAAAGGTTTTGCCACAGAGGTCACAGCTGTAGGGCTTCTCTCCAGTGTGGATCCTGCAATGACATGTTAAATCCCCAGCATGTCTAAAGGTTTTATCACAGAGGTCACAGCTGTAGGGCTTCTCTCCAGTGTGGATCCTGCTATGAGTTTTGAAATGGTGTGCCTGGCTTAAGGTTTGACCACAGATGTCACAGATGTAGGGCTTCTCTCCAGTGTGGATCCTCATGTGCTTCTTGAGGTTAACAGATGAAGAAAGGCTCTTCCCACATGTGTCACAGTGATGTGTCTCCATATCTCAGCTCTGTCTTTGTTCTTGGTCTCTCTGGATCCTGTATCTAGTCTCTGGTAGCTTGTTTCCATATGGTTGATCCTCTGTCTGGTTACTGCTGTTTCTGGTTGAGTGTCTCTCTGTAGTTGAGAGGCTGTAGTCTCTCTGGAGCCTTAAGGAGTCTTCTTTGTCTAGTCTCCGCCTATGATCGAGTATGATTGGCCAGTAGCAGATCTGCAGCTTTCACATATAAATTAGATCTTTTGTCTGTCATAATGGGCCACTTTGCAAATGTCGATCATTTGGTGAGAGGTGTATGGTTCTCATGTTTATTTTTACTTTGGAAACACAACACTGTGACAAAAACCTATTCGGCATACAACTCTTCTTTATAGTGATTTGGTTTTCCTCAAAATTATAGGATATATGATTAGCCTATACAATAGGCTATAGTATAATATTATGTATGTTCAGATAACTTTCCAATCAGGTGCACAGACTAAGTGCACAGAGAGTGCTGGTAATATAGGCAGAATATTTAGCCCCAACCCCTTGTCCCAAGAGATAAGATGTGCAATATGGAACCTTCTAGAAGCTTCTGGAAGATTGAGTCACCCATCCACTACGCACGCAGCCTCAACCTTGGCTTTGGGGGCTGCTTTCCCCTCTCATCCAGTGACCTAAAGTGTTCCCCGAAAACCTGCACTTTCCTTGACCCCCAACCATGTTGTTCTCGCAAACCTTCCTTCACCCTACTCAGCCCCCTCCTTACTTGAGGTCACTCTGACATGCCCATGTCCAGCTCCCACCCTTTGGAGTTAGTAGCTCCTTAGTTTCTACTGAGAACAGCTAGAAACACTCAATAAGAAGTTTGTTATGGACTCAGTCATCCTCACTAACTTTTACAAATGCACTATAGAGAGCCTTCTGACTGGTTGTATTACAGTGTGGTATGGGAGCTGCACAGACAGGGACCGCAAGGCCCTACAAAGTGTGGTCCGTTCTGCTGAGTTTATCATCGGCAGGAAGCTCCCAGCCCTACAGGACATCCACCACACATGTTTCCTAAGGAAAGCCAGCAGTATTCTAAGACACTGTTCCCACCCATCCCAGTCTCTTTACCCCGTTGCCTTCTGGCAGGCGTTACCGCAGCATCCGGTCATGCACACGCAGACTGGACAACCGTTTCTACCCAATGGCCATCAGGCTTCTGAATGGACACTGATATGGACATTGATTTACTGCACACTAGTCACTTATACACTCAGTCACTTTCAGCTACTGGTTGCACTATCAGTATCATTGCACTACTGTACCTCACTGTACCGCCACCAGGCTTCTGTATGGTCTGATCTGCAATTCTACACTATTGTACTGTACTCCACTTAGGTTAGAATAGGTTATAGGGTTGAAATAGGTTTTATGTGCATTTAGGGTTAGTGTAGTGTATTATTGATTGTTGTCTGTAATTTAGGTCGTTTTAGTGTTAGTATAGTCGATTATTTATTGCTATCTGTATATTTAGGAAGTTTCACTTATTTAAGCTCAGCATAGATGTAAATTATGTTCTGTGTACTTATATGTCATGTTATACCAGGTGCTTGCATTGTCTTGTCTTAAAAATGTCAGTGCCCAGTCTGACCTTGTGTTGTTCTGTGTACCTGACAAATAAAACACTTGAAACTTGAAACTAACCATAGCAACCCCTGCTCCATTGTCTCCTCTTGGTCCAAACTAAACTATCAGCAGTGTTCTACATAACAAGATACACACACAGAAGAAAATCCCCCTGTATCAAACAGCCCAGCCTCAAGGCCGTTATATGCTACTCCGTACTATACGATTACGGACACATGGGAAGGGCCTACGCATAGTTGGAACGCCCTGAAACGCCCTCTCTGTCGTCTGCGGGGCCGACGGAGACCTTTCCCGTGCACCGTTTAAATTCCTGTCGATCCGTCGTGCCGTGCTGTACGAGACGGATACCCCTTGGCCGTGATTGGTCCGCTACGACATCATTTCCAAACGACATCATTTCCGACGTCGACAGAAAGGCGTTTTCTCTAAGGTCGTCTTTTTGAAAGACGTCTGTGATGAGAACTTCTTGGAGAGAAATTTTTATTGTGAGCTAGTTTATGCTCTACTCTAGCGAATACAGAAACGTGAGTTTGTTGTCTGTGCACTGATTGCCACAGTTTAGTGACCTACAGTAGTAGCCTACATTGTAGTTTTGACTGTAGCCTACATACAGTTGTATGGATCTTTTTGTTTCCAATTATATCAGTCTTTTTGTTTATTATTTTTCACATTGGATTATACACTTGGTGGAGAAATGAATTCACAAAACCAGAGCTTTGTCTATATCGCAGGGGTGTCAAACCCATTTTCACCGAGGGCCACATCAGCATGGTTGCCGTCAAAGGGCCAGTTGTAACTACGATGTAACGTCAGTAACGATGTAAAAACATGGTGTTTTTGTTGTAGCTTTTGTGAACTTAGGGCATATTATGCTGCAATTTAAGTCCGCCTTTTAATTCTTGGACAATCTGCTGTTTTTCTTGGGAGGATACATTTGCAAATTGTTCTCAGTGTTTGGTGATAAAATGCAAGCGCGCATAGCGCAAGAGCAAAACTTGTTTTGCCCTTCATCTGAACGCAGAATAGCTTTTTGAGCTTTATGTAAAATAAACATTGCCGTTTTCCAATAGCCTAGGTAAAACCTCGTCTAATGAAGGTGATGTCTTCATCATTGCTGGCTCCAAATTGTCGATAAGGGAAGCAGAAACATGCTAGCTTGGCTGAGTACTCTAACCAAGTTCGAGAGCGATACCAACTTGGGTTGAATGCCCGAGGACCTTGGCTGAAAATGCACATGGGGTACGTTTGCAGAACCGGCTGCATTGGAGTGCTGTCATTCAAACCATGCTCGCCTTCACCCAGTTAAACTTTGCGTTTAACACTGATGTGCATACACTGCTTTCTAGAGGCGGGATGTCGTCCCTTTGCCGTAACACAATTGAAATGCATGGTGAGAGATGTCGTTTATGGTCAATGCACGCTGTAAAGCAGCGTAGACTTATTTTAATAGCCCATTAATCTTCCGCGGGCCACATAAAATGACGCGGCGGGCCTTGAGTTTGTCTTTAATATAATATTATGTGACTGCACCTGCTGCACTCATCGTCTGACTAGTGACAACTGGTAAAAGTGTCACACGTGTGATGAGAGGTGGGAGATAAACAACGACGATTTCTAACTTACAAAGACGCAACAAAGCAACGTGTTTTCGGGTTAACCCTGTTAACCCTAACAAAAAACCGCTTCTCCACCTACTGTTCTGGCGGTGAATTGTTTTCAGCACTCCCAGCCTTCGGAGAACCATAAAGGCAACAGAAATGCTAATTAATCCGTCCTATCCGGCGACCCGCCCTTCCGTAACGGAGTCGGAGTACCATACTGGCACCTTCACACTCTCTGCACTCCTCCTGCCTTCCAAGGCAGACATAGCGTCTGCGGCAACATTCCTTCCTGCTCAACAGGCCTTCTCCTAAATTAGGTTAAAGGTGACTCCATCTATCCTTAATACACTGCCACACAATAATCAGCCCGCCGTTTTGGCAGCCCCTTTGTCACTGGTCACCCAGACACTCGTCTGGGACAGTTGTTGATTTGCATGAATGCTAAAATGACAATCACACTTTAATGACTCACCTCTGGAGAGGTGATCTCAACAGTTGAAGAGGAAGGTGGACAGAGGAAGACTCTGAAATTATCATTGAAAGTTGTGTTCTTGTAAATATTGTTCTAAACAGCTTTTAATGTCATGTTTGATATGCTTTTGTTTCTTATTTTATGTATTAAATTTTAGTTATAATTTTAATACTGTAACATGTACATGATTTACAGAGTTTGTGCCTGCAGCAGACCATATGTGTTTAACATATTCCCTTGTCTTGCAAGGGCACCACTTGGTCTACTGCAGCCTTGATTAATGATCCAATTTGAATTTGTATGCATTAGACAACTTTTCAGTCATATGACCGCTTCATCACTTTGAGTTCTGTTTACGATACAGCTCCGGTGCGTTAGGCGCCAAATCTTCATTGTGAATACCTCTGTTAACCATTGCTCTGAAGGCATGTTTTGTATTTGATGATATTTCAGTATCATTGATTTGATTATCTTACTATTTAGATAATGAACTATTAATGTGCATTTTAAGTTACTTGTTCTCCTTGAAACGTATCTATCAAGCTAAACTTTGATCTAGTCTGGTTGATGCGGCTAACTGATTATAAACATAGCTTTTGGGAATAAGTTTTAACTTAACCCTCCTGTTATCCTCAAATTTACTAACATCTTTCGTCCTTGGGGTCAATTTGACCCCAGCTTCTTTAACCCCCAGAATCTGATTTGTACCCAGGTTTTCTTGTGTCAGGTACTTTTGTTTGTTTGTTGACACACCTAAATAGCCCTTTAAATTAAAAATAACCCCCAAACACCCCCCTTTATACATCAAAACAACCTTTTGCCTGACTATGGAAAATATGCAAATCACTCAAATCCAATTGAATTACCTAAAATTTGAAATAAATATGTTTTATTAACGAGTCAATTATCTCCCTGAGAATGTAACCAAAAGTGAATTGTGGTTCCCAAGACAAGGACAAACACCAAGTGTCTCTGGCCTTTCAATTCACCAGCTACAATGCTCTTTCCTGGATACAAAATGGTTAATTTATTTTGTACTATATATGCTAGCAAGTTTAAACCTCTTACCATATTGTATAGAGTGTTATTTTGATATTATTAATAATGATACAAATAATGATACATTATATTTGAATAACCAAAAGTGTTAACTTATTCACATTGCCAACACGTTTTTCCGGCACGTGCCTTTCAATAAACTGTGAATCCAGTGGTTTCCCTTTTATTCATCTAAATTGTGTAATCTACACTTACAAATACACTATATAAACAGAATATAAAAACAAAAAGGTCTCTGGTCCACTGTTTATTGTGACTGCAAAATTCTAACTTAAGGTAGGCTCATTAACATTCAGTGACGTGGTAACGTTAGGAGGTGGCAGAACCTATGTATCGCTTAAAACCGATAGAGCACTCACGACACAGGCATAACAGGGCTGAAGGAGTGTATTGACGCTCCTCACAAAATCATTCACAGCTGGGACACAATGATTCTCTCTAAAAGAGAAAATCATTAATGAGTTGTGTATCTCAACACAGCTGTGTATCTCAACACCAGTTGCCAAAGGTGCTTAGGGCTTCTCTCCAGTGTAGGACATGCGGTGACGTCTGAGACAGCTAGTGTTGCTAAAGGTTTTACCACAGAGGTTACAGCTGTAGTGCTTCTCTCCAGTGTGGAATCTGCTGTGAGCTGTTAATTCCCCAGTCAGTCTAAAGGTTTTACCACAGAGGTCACAGCTGTAGGGCTTCTCTCCAGTGTGGATTCTGTGGTGATGTCCAAGATTGATAGCCATGCTAAAGATTTTACCACAAAGGTCACAGCTGTAGGGCTTCTCTCCAGTGTGGATCCTGCGGTGATGTGTGGTACTGCTAGCACGGCTAAAGGTTTTACCACAGAGGTCACAGTTGTAGGGCTTCTCTCCAGTGTGGATTCTGCGGTGATGTCTGAGATTAGTAGCTTCGCTAAAGGTTTTTCCACAGAGGTCACAGCTGTAGGGTTTCTCTCCAGTGTGGATCCTCATGTGCTCCTTGAGGTTACTGGATGAGGAAAGGCTCTTCCCACATGTGTCACAGTGATGTGTCTCCATAATTTGTCTCTCTCTCTCTGTTCTCTGTCTCGTCTCTCTGGATCCTGTATCTAGTCACTGGAAGCTTGATTCTCTCTGGTTGATCCTGTGTCTGGTTACTGCTGTTTCTGGTTGAGTTTCTCTCTGTAGTCTTTCTGGTTGAGTGTCTGTAGTCTCCCTGGAACCTTAAGGATTTTTCTATGTCTCCGCCCATGATCAAGTATGATTGGCCAGTAGGAAATCAGCAACTTTCACATATAAATTACAAATATTGTCTGTCATAATGGGCCACTTTGCATGCGTAATGTGGATCATTTGGTGAGAGGTACTATAGTGTACTACATTTAGTCATTTAGCAGACGCTCTTATCCAGAGCGACTGCCTATACTATACCTACCTACCTATACCTATACCTACCTATACTGTACTATAATTGATGTTCAGATAACTTTCTAATCAGATGCACTGACTAATTATTTAATTAAGATACATAAAACGGAGAGTTCTTGAAAACTACAGTGTAACTGTAATGTATTCATGTAAGTTGCTGTATTTGCTGCTACGAGACGTGTATCACTGCACTTTGTGAAAACGATTTATTCCACTCGTTATATGGGAGTGTGGTTGCGTGCGTTACCACAGGCTACCACTAGATGGTAGCGGTAGCCTGTGCTGCACCACTCGGTTGTAAATCTAGGCACCCAGACTATTTAGTTTTGGTCTGATGCTTCACTCATCAGTCCTATCGTGATCAGTCCGCTACTTAATGTGGGATTATGCAACAGATGCTCATGTAGGCCTACTCGCTGACAGCTCATTGAGAATCTATTCTGTGCTGTGAATTATATTCAAAGGCAACACTCACACACCTATTTATAGTCTACATCGTGATCCTCTCAGGTGTGCGCCAGCCGCTGTGAGTCATACATAAGTTCTCTCCGGTGGTGACTGTTGTAGAAATGTTGGTCATATGCATAGATGTATGTGTATGAAATCTCTAATCTTCTATTTTCATATGGCTGGTGAGGATTGTAGTCTATTGACACAAATGGATTAAACATTCTTAAGAAAAACGTATATATTGTGATATAGATTGGGAGAGAGTGGGAGTTGGTGCCCTACTGGGGATCTATTTAATTTTTGGAGTTAAATACGCAGAGAATGTAATGAACACTCTAATTTGTATCAAGTCAAATGATAAAGTACCAATAGGGGTAATTGTAATGGCTAATGTATTGCTCTAACTGTATAATGCTGTATTTTGTATTCATTCAGATTTCTATTTATTCATTTTTGCTCATTAGAAATGATCAAACCACAATCATTATTGTTGTATACTTTTCAAAAGTCTGATATGTAAAGAGAAAGGTTACACTTAATGAAAAATTATATTAAAACAATGTGTCCATAGAGGAACTTGACTCTGAATGTATGGTGTCAAAATGAAGACTTTAATTAGATAATAAAAAAAATAAGATAATAAAACTATAGCTAAACACTAATATAGTAAACAACAATAAAAAAAATAAGGCATAATTCTTGCCTGTCTTGCTTGTTCTGATTCTTGATCTTCTGCTGTACTTTCTATGTGCACTATCTGGTGTATTTAGCGGGACGTACAGTGAATTAAATATAATGTTATGCCCTCAGACATGTCTTTCCAAAGCTTAAGGGTGCTAATGGTCAAATCCTAACAATCGTTCAGTATTGACACAATGATCGGTGTTCATCAGAACTACAAAGTATTGTATTCCTTAAACTAGAGAGGGTACAATTTCTGGGGAAATTGTAGGGTGTGCTTGCTTGCACCCTGCTTCTAGTGATATTTCAAGCATTTAGCCTACTAAAATTGCATAATTCATTAAGAACACCCTTTGAAATAAGCTACTGTAATTGTGCATTCACACTGCAGCGGGGTGGGCAGAGCGGGGCGTAGTTTTCCAATTTCCAATTTTTATGAAACCAACTACTTGCGGAGTGCTACGAAAGACGTGAATCCAAGGCAAAAAGGCCACTTCCCTTGACAGCGGTCAAATATGCATAGCAACGGTCAAATATGAGAAAAATGTTCATTGCAGAACGTTGGGAAGCCCCATTCAAGTGAATGGAGTATTCTACACTATTAAGAACAGCCGTGTAAAAAGACATAATAAAGTTTAGCCATAGCTGTGGCATTGAAGACGTACTGTAGCCTACTACACTGCCAGTGGGCGAGCAGAGTCTGTGACTCTGTGGCTAACGTCAAAACAAGACGCAGTCTCACTCAAATTCCAAGTTTTACACAAATAACAAACTATGCTGACCCACTGGCTGTCTTCGCAATCGCCATATCTTTTAAACACTGATGTCCATTTAGATGTAGAATTGACCCTGGTACGAAATTAAGAAAATACTCACCAGACGCAGATCGACAGAGTGTCAACACTGTTGACAACACTGTTGTCGCTGCCGCAATCTTCAATGGAGGCTGACAGGCTCTCACGTAGCAAACAAATCAATGTTTTTACAGCAATCTATATTAAAATCTACCACCTGGCTGTTTTCACAATAGTCATATCGTCATAACATTTCCCTCTTTCATTTTTTTCGTGTAAAATTGAACCTAGCAAATTACAATATGTATAGACAATACACAGGTACAATCAAATACACAACACATATATGCAGTTGAGGGCAGTGCTGTTGCCGTACCAGACAGTGATGCAGCCAGTCAGGAGGTTCTCCACAGTGCTGGTGAAGAACAGCGTGAGGATGTGGTGGTTCATTCCAAATTTCCTCTGCCGTCTCTAGAAGAAGAGGCGCTGGTATCCCTTCTTCACAACAGCCTTAGTGTGGACAGACCATGTGACTTCCTCAGTGATGTGGACAGACCATGTGACTTCCTCAGTGATGTGGACAGACCATGTGACTTCCTCAGTGATGTGGACGGACCATGTGACTTCCTCAGTGATGTGGACAGACCATGTGACTTCCTCACCGTGGGCAGACCATGTGACATTAGGTGCATTCGACATGGACTGCGGCTGCATTAAACAACCGGTGAGTTGTCGTGTGTGAGTCTGGCCAATCATGATATAGCTGTGTCGTCATTAGAACCCGTGCAGTTGCTCTTGAGAAAATGCGCTCGGCTACACAGCCGGCAGTTCTCGAATCAATGTCACGATACTTTGATGGCGACATCACAGTGACCTATCCTCGGCGCCGTCTCAAGTCGGACAAAAAGTCTAACCAGAATTCACTGTTTCAAGTCAGCCGCCAGCTGCAGCGTCTCAAGTCGGACAAAAAGTCTAACCAGAATTCACTGTTTCAAGTCAGCCGCCAGCTGCAGCGCTGCATGAAGTCAGTCCATGTCGAACGCACCTTTCCTCAGTGATGTAGACAGACCATGTGACTTGCTCACCATGGACAGACCATGTGACTTCTTTAGTGATGTGAACAGACCGTGTGACTTCCTCAGTGATGTGGACAGACCATGTGACTTCGTCAAACTGGACAGACCATGTGACCAGCTGAGACGGTAACACACCTAGCTGAACTCTGTACAAAGCGGCATGAGAATAACACGTGTTGAATGCATTTTGATAACGTTTAGCTCAGTAAAACATGCAGAGTATGAGGTTATCAATGTGTATGGTTAATATTGACAATGTTTATGTTTTTGATTAATGACTTGTGGTTGTGTGTTCATTTCTGAATTAACCATAGTAGGTAACAAGGAATAGAGGAGACAAATGACTAGTAATGTTTTGCAATATCTCTGTGGTTGTCCCCAGTACATATGTTTTATAATTTAACTTGTTTATTGACAAATACATCATCTTTATGAATACTGTCACATTTGATTTGACCTGTTTAAGAAAAGAGTAAGAAATTACAATTTATTGTTTATTTACTTGTAAAAGATTACTGGAAGAGAATAAGAAAATTAGATTAGCAAGTTAACTTTGGAATGTAAAGGATATGCTTATTATTGTTCCAAATTGTGTCTTGTATCTATTGAGAGAACTTTTGTAACTATGTAAATCACTTTGAAAATGATACAGATTCTCAATGCAGCTGCCAGAAGGGATGCATCATGTGTAAGAGTCTTCATTGATATCTCCCCTTTTCAGGCTGTAACATAGACAGGCAGCTATACACCAATGTATTTCACTGAATAAAGAAAACAAGAAAGTAGTTTTAATGTTAAATTTCAGCACAATGCATGTATATAAAAACAAATGAGAAGTTTTCATTTACACTGTGTACAGACCGAGTTGATTTATACCAGATATGGAGATTTCATATGTTGAGGATAAAATCAAAGTTGAATTATGTTCATGATTCATTTACAATCCTGGAGCCCGCTACACATTTAGCCCCAGTACTGTTTGACCTGTGTACACATCTCTGCATGGATCACAACTTCTTGGAAATGCCAATAACAGTTTTATTTTGGATTCAAAATATACTTTGTGTGTTGCTTGTAGGGGCACAGACACTCCTAGGTGACAGGGCCTCAGTCATCCTTTGGGATTCCAGAGGAACATATCACCCTCTTCCAAAGCCCTCTGAAGAATGCACGGATTCCCTTCTTCTTCTTCTTCTCCTTCTTCACCTGTCTGTCTTCATCTGCTGAATAAAAACAGCATACATCACTGAATTCATTTCACGCATTTCAAACTAAGGTAATGAAGGGCCAAAAGGAGGCCATCGTGGGGCTTTGAATAACACACCAGCACACTTTGCAGCCTCTCCACTGCACTGCTCAGGAACAAGATCGGTGAGCTGAATACAAAGACACAGAAATGAACATGTGTAAAAACATCCAAAGGTGAAGATGGTGTTTAGTAAAAAAGAGCAAGGTGCACAAACCTTAGAAAATCTGAACCCATATTGTCTCTTACCTGAGGAAGCTGAATGGCCAAGGGGGGGCAGTCAGAGACAGAGATCAGGGCCAAGGATCTCTTCTTCTCTGACTCTTTCACAACCTTCTCCAGGAGTTCATTAAGAACATCCTCAGCAGCATTCTCAGACTTCCCGTTGATGAGGGCTACCTCCCGTGTCTGAGAGATCTGTAAACAGCAAATCAGTGTAAAGACTTAAATAAGTTATATGTACTGTTGTCTGAACAGCAAAGTAAGCTTTGATGAATGATGCCAGACCTGGGTATCCAGGGGAGTGGTCATGTGAACCATCTCTACTGCAGCTGCTATGAGGTCCTTGACAACTTTGGAAGCTGCAGTCTTCAGGCCAGCCATCACCAGCTCCTTGGCTTCAGCCTTCATGAAGGATTTTTCAGCACGGACATCAGCAATGTGTCCAATGTGTCCAGTTGCCACAAGCTGTATGGCTTCAGGAGGCAGTAAGGCCAGGGAAAGACGTTCAGAGACAGCAGCCAGGGATCCCTTTTCCACCGACTTCTTCTCTGTCTTCTCCAGGAGTTCATCCGGAACATCTTCAGTAGTAACGTGATACTTAGCCTTGCCAGTGATGAGGGCCACCTTCTCAGTCTGAGAGATCTGTAAAAAGTTGTAGGAAACCAGTTAAATATATCTGTTCAACAAAAAAACACTACAAACCCAACATAAAATGGGAAGGTTGACTGTGCCATGTTGAGGTAATTATTTCTCACCTCAGTATTAAGGGGAGTGTCCATTCCAACCACTTTATTGGCTGCTGCTATGAGGTCCTCCACAACTTTGCAAGCTGCAGTCTTCAGGCCAGCCATAACCAACTCCTTGGATTCAGCCTTCATGAAGGCTTTTTCAGCACGGACATCAGCGATGTGTCCAGTTGCCACAAGCTGTATGGCTTCAGGAGGCAGTAAGGCCAGGGAAAGACGTTCAGAGACAGCAGCCAGGGATCCCTTTTCCACCGACTTCTTCTCTGTCTTCTCCAGGAGTTCATCAGGATCATCATAATAAATGATGTATCCAGCTGCAGCAAGTTTTTCTTTCTTAAAAAAACAACGTAAACATAGAACATTGAGTTGCAATATGAACATTGAACCTGACAAGGCAGGTAAAATAACTTTAGATATGTCTGTCAGCTGTTTGGCCAGGATAGGCCTGTGACAGTAAGAGAGGTCAGCCAGATATCTTTTCTGCTGAGTCCACCACCTTCTCCAGGAGCTCACTGGGGACTTCCTCAACAATGATGGGTGCCTCGATCTTCCCACAAAACTCCTCAAGCTCCGAAGAATAATCATCAGCCAGGGGTAGCTGGTACTTGAAGGCAGCAGCCATTTTGCTTTGGTATGTCTTTCCCAGATAGGTCACCACTGCCTGGACTGCAGGCTTCAACTGGAACACGGTGCTGTTGAAGCCCAGTTGGTTGAAGGTCTTGGCTGTTTCTGTGAAGCACCGAAGCACAGCGGCCATGTTGTCCCGTGCAATCATGCCTGTAACTGAGATCAAGAAGTGCCTGGAGAAGTTGCCACAATGGGACAGGAAGATGGAAACCACTCTCATGACTAGATTATAGATTTCACAAGTGGCTGCCACAGCCTTCTTTCCCACAACAGAGACAAGGCCCAGGTTACTGAGTTGTATGGTTAACTTAGCCAGAGACTGCTGGACCATCTCTCCGGGTTTCTCCAGCAGGTGCTTCAGGGAACAGGTCATCATGCCTGGGACCAGGACCTCAGCTCCAATGGTGAAGTCAGGCATGGTCAGGGCTAAAGACTCTGGTTCAGTTTGTCCAGACGATGATGTGGAAGTGCTCTTCATGCTCCCTGTTGCCATAATAGGAAGGCCTTTCAAGGCCGGAGAGAGGCATGTCCTCACATCCTGAGCTGCCGCAGACCTGATCTTTTGGAGGAACGTGTCCAGACCCTCCACTGTGATCTTCACGGAGAGAGAAAGAGATAAGGAGATCCAATTGAGATATTTTAGTCACCAAACTAAATCTGTTCAGTGTCATGAGAGAGGCTAAGGACAGAAACGACTGCTGTTGTCATTCATACCTTTCCGTCAAACAGCTCTGACAAACGACGTTCGTATGCTTGCATTTCACTGAGAATGTTCTCCAGCTCACAAACTAGCTCAAGCATTTTGGTGTTCTCCTCCTGAATGCAACATTTGAAACTATTAACACTGAATAATCATCTCCAAAATGTCACTCAAATAATGACTTCCGAGCCTTTTTCTTTTCTTTACAGACACATTACATTTTGAATAAGCATTGGTTACTTAATCTTTAACATATTAAGTATTCAGCAATAGCAGATTTAAATAAATACTACTGTGTAATATTACCTGAATCTCATAATATTCATCTTCACTGTCCATTTTGGTGAAACAGTCATTTACCTAAAGAATGACATAGGCAATCAAAATGTCTATAAAAAGATATCTAAATAACGTCCATTATAGTTTACTGATAATTATTGCAGATACGGTTTACTACAATGCTGGTGCTGTTGTGAAGAGGACAAAAAGAAGTTTTTACTTTAGTACTTCAGAATGGAATGACATCATGGGAAATTAAGACATTGTGACATCACAGTTATTGATGCGTCATGGTTCTTGTCAAAACCATAACAACTGTACACAGAAACTGAATATTGATTAGGGTAGCATACTATTAATTACATAGGCTACATTTAGATGTGGAAATCAATGATAATACCAACTAAATAAATGTTATGATGCACAATATGGGTCATTTATATAAACCATAGCTTATACTGTCCATTCATATAAACTGCCTATAGGTCTACATGTTTGAAAATTGTAGTCATGGGAAACTACCAGCGCCATTAGTCCATCAAACATTTAAACTGCCTCGACCACAAAATGACTTAAATTGATATGGCATAATTGGTCATAATAATAGACGGCAGTAATTTAGGGTAGCCTAATAACAGCATCGCGCATCAGTTTATCCAACAGAGATTTAGTTCAGAGCTCATCACTGGCTTTGCTTGCTACGTTCAAAAGGTGACACTCACTTCCAGATATCGACACAGGCCTGTCCGAGATTGCTTTTGAACCACGTACTATGAACCCAAATCAACATTTATGGACTGACATAGAAAAGAAGACTTAACCTTTTTAAGTAGGCCTATTACATTAAATAAAATACCACATACCGAAAGGCTTACTTGAGAATTCGGTTATTTAAATAGGCGAATTTGTTGTGTTTTTCTTCTTCTCTTGCAGTAAATTATTCAACGGAACGCAAAATTGGTCGCAACGTGATCGAGGTCAAATAACTTCTGGTGACTCATAATGTTGTCTTTTCATTTATAATATTAACTTTTGACGTATCCATTATGACGTATTTATTCCAATAACTCAATGTAACAGATCTGTGCGGTTCTGTTGTCAATCACTAATGGTGAAAAATAACATTACAGTTCAACAAACAAACAATAACAACGACGAAAATAAATACGTTATTTAATCAAAACGATAAGGATATCAATAACTAAATATAAACGAGTCAACAGAAGAATCTAGTGCATTTAGAAAGGAAGTAACAACACATTTCAAAAATTCAGATTGCAGGAATTCAGATTCTTGAAATTCAGATTGCTGAAATTCAGATTTCGGAAATTCAAATTTGGTCTGAAATAGGCCAAAGGTGAAACAGCTTGCTTTCAAAGGGAAAAGTAGACGATTTCAGAACGACCGAACTTTACCTCAGAACAATAGCTCAGTTTGCTCGTTGGATGAACAGTATGGAGCAACTGCTTATGAAACTTGTAAAAACTTCTGTCTTCTCCTTTGCCAAAATCGGCAGTTACTGTTACCAAGTGAGTCGAGACAGACTCGGAGGGCGGCGGAGACCGATGGAAAACGTGGAACAACTGGCAAAGCTATAGCCTATACATTTATGTTTCGTTGTTTTCTTTTCTGTGTTGGAGTTCCTTTAAGAGCTTGATGCCATCAACATCCAGCCTGATATAAAATCATGAACTTCAATTGTGTCTCTTAATTATACCCACACAGAAAATCCAGGTTGAATCAAGTCACGCTAGCTAGCTACTGTATTGCTAATAGACAATTTTGGATGGTCAAGCATATTTTTCATTGTCTCCTTATTCCTATCAAAGTCAATTTTCAGCCTATAGGCTATGTTCATTTGCTAAGTAACATTTCATATCGGTTATGGATAGTGAAATATTTGCTTTCTGAGAGATCGGACATAGCCTAGTATTTAACAGCATAAGGAGTTATCTATCAGAATATATCTGTAGTGCGGCCGGGTGTGATTTGATTAATCGTCCACACGTCGTCTGGAAGTCAGTTTCGATCAAATACCAACTAACTCCATACTAGCCTATCTTACCGACGTATCTTCTACACATCGGGCGGATGTCGGCAAGACGTATGTGTGCTATCCCAGATGATCTGGGTCTTCCTCAAGCAACTTTCAACTCAGTTTGTTCTACTCGGTCACGGGCATCAGACTCAGATATAGGCCTATTATTAGTTTCTACCAGCTCAACTAATTCTATCAGTGTCTTCACAATTTGAGGGAGCGCCATGATCTGTGATGCGTCCTCTAAAGACCCGGCAATTCAATCAATTTCCCGGCAAATTTAGCCATGTAATGCAATGCGTATGTGCACACCGCCCCCTACCGAACAAGATGGGTAGCTTGGTAAGGAGGGAGCTGAGAAGAGAGGCTACTGACGTCACTCTGCTGCGCCGCTCAGAATGCATTTTCGTTTTCGAATTATGGGCAGTTCTTTGCTATGGAGGATTATAGGGGCCGAAACTAAATAAATAAATACTTGGATAAATAAATAATTATATAACACAAAGCTTAAATAAATGACACAAAATATATAAATGTTACATGTATTTGTGTGTATGTTTATGTTTTCATGTGTTTACATGTATTTATTTATATATACTTACATTTATTTATTTATCCTTTCATTTACATTTATCCACGGCGTAACTTGCACACAGCAAAATAAATCTGATGGCTCACGTCACCAAGTCAGGGGGCCGGTTAAAGCCTCTCATTGGTGGTTCAACTTGATTCGACTGATTTTACTAATCCAAGATGGCGGTAGCTGAAGAGATGGAGGCAACTGCCAATTCACTTCTTTTTTACATCATATTGAGAGCTTTGCTGAAATTATAGCAATAATATTGACCCTAACTGACACAGACATGAATGAAAATGTGTTCACGATCCTCTGCGAGATGATACAGCATAGGGGTGGGCAAATAGATCTCAAGACCGACCAACCAACGTTGGTATCAATAGCCTGATTGATAGTGTGATAAGATCGATACTTAAGTTTCAATTCCACATTGAGTACACAACTCCCTTTACACCAGAGTGGTTGTGCAAACACCGTCTAACTTCGCTCAAACTCACTTTGCCCCTCCCCTGCTAGGCTGAGTTGTTGCCGTGTACGTGCAGTAACACGACTCACCGGTACACATTTGTATTTTTGACAAAACTCGTTGTCCTGTGTTTTATTATGATCATAATCATGAACAATTCATTAAAGGAAACATTTTAAATGTTCATTCAAATATTCATATTGATGATGCATTCACTTAATCAATTTTGAGGCATTGCTTTCCCCGACACGAAAGTAGATAAACTGATTTTCTAAGACAAAAGTATCGGTATTGGCAATACTAGCCCTGTATTTACTCCTTGGTATCGGATCTATACCACATCGTACAGTGTCGCACACCCCTAGCAGCTGTAGAGATCCCTCTAGATTGAAGAGACATGATCGACTGGTGGAGTCTGCCTGGTGTGTATTACTGTTCATTCACCAATCAGAGGCTTTAACCCGCCCCCTGACTTGGTGACGTGAGACAACAGATTTATTTTGCTGTGTGCAAGTAACGCCGTAGATAAATGTAAATGTAAGGATAAATAAATAAATGTAAGTATAAATAAATAAATGTAAGTATAAATAAATACATGTAAACACATGAAAACGTAAACATATATATATACACACAAATACATGTAACATTTATATATTTTGTGTCATTTATTTAAGCTTTGCGTTATATAATTATTTATTTATCCAAGTATTTATTTATTTAGTTTTGGCCCCTATAATCCTCCATACTTTGCGGGCAGAACACGAAAACGAAAATGCATTTCTGGAAACGCATTTGAATTTGAATTGTGGTCACGATTTTGCAGCCATGTTCTTGAAACTGAAAATGCATTTCTGGAAATGCATTTTCATTTTCGAATTTTACATTTCAAATTGAATTTTGGTATCTATTTGCTGGGGCATATTTTGAAAATTAAATTTCAAATGTCTTTTTCATTTTAATTAAGTGAAAGAATGAGCAGTCTTAAAGAAGAAAATTAAAATGCAAATAGGATGATTGATTACTAATTGTATTTATGAGTCAAATGCAGCCACATTCTTAAAATGAAAAAGCATTTCTGGAAATGCATTTTCATTTGAATTTTGGTCACGATTTGCTTCCATACACATATGCCCGTAGAACTGCCCCTCAACCAACCAAAAACCCTCAAGGAAGACCACCACATTTTTTGAAGAAAATTGAAGAAATATAGAAAAAACCTTGGGAGTTCAGTGCTCCCAAGTGTCACAGCTGTGACACTCAATGATTCTCTCTAAAATAGAAGATGATTGAATTGTGTACCTCAACACTTTATTTGCCAACCTTAAAATAAAATGATATTACATTGTACGGCACTGTATCCATAGAGAAACTTGACTCAAAGTATGGTGTCAAATTTCAGACTTTAATTACATAATCATTACAACACGATCATCATACTATAAACACTATAATATAGTAAACAACTGTAAAAAAATAAATAAAAAAAAAAGTATAATTCTTGCTTGTTCTTGTTATTGATCTTCTGCATATGCTGTCCTGCTAAGTGCAGGCCAGTAGTTCTTCCAACTGTGGGTCATACAGAAGTAGGTGGTGCCTGCTGGGAAAAATTCAGCCCTTCATTTTTCTATCATAGATGTGCAAGAAACTCTTCAATAGGTCATTTGTTTGACGTACATAGTCAGTGTGGACTGCTTAAATCTTCTCTCCAGTGTGGGACATGCGGTGACGTCTGAGATTGCTAGCATTGTTAAAGGTTTTACCACAGAGGTCACAGTTGTAGGGCTTCTCTCCTGTGTGGATTCTGTGGTGAGCTGTGAAACTGCTTGCATGGCTAAAAGTTTTACCACAGAGGTCACAACTGTAGGGCTTCTCTCCTGTGTGGATTCTGCGGTGAGCTGTAAATTCCCCAGTCTGTTTAAAGGTTTTACCACACAGGTCACAGCTGTGGGGCTTCTCTCCAGTGTGGATTCTGCGGTGAACTCTGAAACTGAAAGCCTGTCTAAAGGTTTTATCACAGAGGTCACAGTTGTAGGGCTTCTCTCCAGTGTGAATCCTGCTATGAGCTCTGAAATGTTCAGCCCGGCTGAAGGTTTTACCACAGAGGTCACAGCTGTAGGGCTTCTCTCCAGTGTGGATCCTGCTATGAGATTTGAAATTGTCAGCCCGGCTAAAGGTTTTACCACAGAGATCACAGCTGTAGGGCTTTTCTTCAGTGTGGATTCTGCAGTGAGCTGTTAAATGCCCAGCCTGGCTAAAGGTTTTATTACAGAGGTCACAGCTGTAGGGCTTCTCTCCAGTGTGGATCCTGCTATGAGCTCTGAAAGTATGAGCCCGGCTAAAGGTTTTACCACAGAGGTCACAGGTGTAGGGCTTCTCTCCAGTGTGGATCCTCTTGTGCATCTTGAGGCTACTGGATGAGGAAAGGCTCTTCCCGCATGTATCACAGTGATGTGTCTCCATAACTCAGCTCCGTCTTTGTTCTCTATCTGGTCTCTCTGGATCCTGTATCTAGTCACTGGATGCTTGTTTGTCTCTGGTTGATCCTCTGTCTGGTTTCTGCTGTTTCTGGTTGTCTCTCTCTGTAGTCTCTCTGGTTGAGTGCCTGCAATCTCTTCGATTGAGTATCTTTGATCTCTCTGGAGCCTTAAGGAGTCTTTTCTGTCTTGTCTCCGCCCATGGTCAAGTATGATTGGCCATTAGGAGATCTGCAACTTCACATATAAATAACATTTTGTCTGTCATAATGGGCCACTTTGCATATGTAATGTTGATCACTTGGTAAGAGGTGTATGTTTCTAAGGTTTAGAAACAAAAAGAAACAAAAAGCACCGTGACAAAAACGTATTTGGAATCCAACTAATCTTTATAGTAATTTGGTTTTCTTCAAAATTATAGGCTGCATGATTAGACATGGTAAAAAAGAGACACATGTTCGTTTTACAGCGCAAATAAAACCACAGAGACAACTTCATTTATCTTTTTCATCCTTCATATTTACTGATCATTGATCTGTTGGTCTATGAAGATTCACATTAAATGTTCCAATAAAGGTGAAAACATTTTGTGAACACAAAGTCTAGGTTTGCGAAAGTCTTATTTATAAAAGGAATATTACGTTTCTTACGTTTATCATTCAGTAAGAGAGGACCTCTCTCCAAAACCAGACGCCAACACACCCAGGCTGGGCTATTTTCGCATTCACCAACTAGTATGAAGATTGACTCACAAAAATACTGCTCATTGTCAGATTTTTACTCACTGGAAAAAAACAACATGTCACTGGGTTCTGTCTATGAAGCTGGATTAACGAAGGTAAAGTCATACCCTTCAGAAGGTGAGTCAGGCTTCTCTGTGTGAATGTAAATTCAACATGAAGATAGATAACATGACAATTTCATGTTTTGGTATACATGCCTCTGATGCCAACACAATACCCCTCCTCTGGAACATTTTAAATTGATGCGACGGGACGTATTTCACTGCACTTTGTGAGAACGATATATTCCACTCGACATGTGTGTGTTGCGTGCATTACCACTGTCTACCACTAGATGGAAGAGGTAGCCTGTGCTGCACCACTCGGTACTTGATCAAGACAGCCACAGACTATTTCGTTTCTGGTCTGATGCTACACTCATTAGTCCTTTTATCGTGATCAGTCCGCGACTTAATTTGTGATTATGCAACAGATACTGTAGCCCTACATGTAAGTAAGTAAGTAAGACTTTATTTATATAGCACATTTCATACAGGAATTGCAGCTCAAGGTGCTTTTCATAAAATCAACAAAAAGAATAATACAAGTGATAAAAGTAATAGATCTAAAACATCTAAAACAAACCAGACTAGCCGCACTCTCTCTGCGGTCTCTCGAATCCGTCTTGGATCCGAGCTGCCTCGTGCAGTTTCCAAACATATAACAACCCAGACAAGCCGCACTCTATCTGCGGAGTAAAATTATAATAAAAATAGTAACTACAGAATAACAAAATACAATAACTCAACAAAAATGGATAAAATGGTTTAAAGCTGTCTTTTAAAAATGTCTAGCGTATTTGCTTCTCTGATATTTATGGGTAATTTATTCCATAGTTTTGGGGCGTAATTGGCAAAGGCAGCATCACCAATCTTCTTATGGCTGCTTCCGGCGACCTCTAAGGCCTGCATTTGATGATCGCAGTGTTCTAGCTGGTGTGTAGTTTATAAGAGAGTTAGCAATGTAGCTAGGTCCTTGTCCGTGTAGAGCTTTGTATGTGAGGAATAGGACCTTAAAGTCAATTCTGAATGTAACAGGGAGCCAGTGTAAAGTAACTAGGACAGGAGTAATGTGTTCTCTCCTTTTAGTTTTGGTTAATAATCTAGCTGCAGAATTTTTGAATGAGCTGTAGTCTTTCAGTGTTTTTTTGGGGAAGACCAGCGAAAAGTGCGTTACAGTAGTCCAGCCGGCTGGATATAAAAGCATGAATTAACTTCTCTGCATCATTTTGGTCTATGAATGGTCGTACCTTTGCTATATTCCTCAGGTGAAAGAATGCAGTTTTGGTCCCTTTATTTATGTGAGAGTGAAATTCAAATCTGAGTCCAGGATTACACCGAGACTTGTCAACTCTGGTTTAAGCCAGGGGGTTAAACTTCCTAGATTCTTAGTAAGCATCTCTCTTTTGGATTTGGGGCCACATAGTAGGACTTCAGTTTTGTCTTCATTTAATTTAAGAAAGTTATCATTCATCCATTTGTTTATTGCCAACAGGCAGCTGGTAATGGTATTGATGGCCGTTGCATCGTTGGGTTCAGTGGATATATATAGTTGAGTGTCGTCCGCATAGCTATGGAAATTCATGTTATGTTCTCTGATTATGTCACCAAGTGGTAGCATATAAAGAGAGAAAAGTAATGGACCCCAGCAGCTTCCTTGAGCAACCCCCTAGCAGTTCTCATGTTTCTTAGACCTATGGTCTCCTAAACTAACATAAAAATTCCTTCCTGTGATATATGATTTCATCCAGTTCAATACACTATCCGTGAACCCAATAAGCTTTTCCAGTCTATTGATTAGGATGTTGTGATCAATGGTATCAAATGCTGCACTGAGATCTAAAAGGATAAGGATAGAGACTTTATTTGCATCAGAGTTTAGTCTGAGGTCGCTAATTATTTTGGTGAGAGCAGTTTCAGTACTGTGATTTTTCCTGAAACCTGACTGCGAGACTTCCAGAATGTTATTTTCTTCAAGAAAATAATTTAGTTGGACTGAAACTATCTTTTCCAGTACTTTACTAATAAATGGAAGGTTTGATATTGGTCTGTAATTTGCAAGTAGACTGTTATCCAATTTGGGTTTCTTTAATAGGGGCTTTACAACAGCTGTTTTGAAGGCATCTGGGAAGACGCCAGTTCTAAGGGATGTGTTTATAATCTCTAGCACCGGACCTGAGACACTATCAAACACTCGCTTAAAGAATGTTGTGGGTATAGGATCAATATCTGAGGTTGTGGAGTTAGATTCACTGAAAATGTTTGAAAGTTCACTAAGTGTGATACAGGTAAATGTGCTCATGGTTTTGTTGCAGAATCTACTGATGTCAGTTTCGACCCCACTATTACTAGTACTAGCTCTGATCAAAGTTATTTTGTTCTTGAAGAACAAAGCAAGCTCTTCACATTTAACTGCTGAGGATGGCGGGGGGGTAGGGACAGTGTTTAGCAGCTGGTCAATGGTGGAGAAAAGAACTTGGAGTTTCTGGCATTTTCTGTAATAATGTTGGAAAAATATTCTCTCCTCGCTAGACAGATGGTTTTGTTGTAGGTGGTTAGTGTATCTTTATAGATATTGTAGTGGATAGTGATCTTTGTTTTCCTCCATTTTCTCTCTGCTGCACAGCATTTTCTTTTCGTTTCACTAACATTTTTATTTCTCAGCCATGGGGAGGTTCTGCTTGTGGACTGAATTTTTGTTTTTCAGTGGTGCAACAGAGTCTAACACAGATAATAGTGCATCATTGAGGTTTTCTACCATTTCATTCAGAGAGCAATCATGATTAGTTGGTTCATACAGAGCAAATTGTTAATCATAGCTGTATCGTCTAAATATCCTCTTTGGACTAAGAATTCTTTTGTGGTTTTTGTTGGGATAATTTCCACATTAAAAAGTATACAGTGATGGTCTGAGAGGGGTAGATCAGTTATTGAGATATTATTGATATTTAGTCCAGTTGTTATCACTAGATCTAGTGTGTTTCCGTGCCGGTGTGTTGGGTCTGTTATGTGTTGAGTTAGATTGAGACTGTCTAGGAGATTTAAGAGCTCAATAGTTCTTGGGTCGGCTTTTTTATTTACTTGGATATTTAAGTCTCTGTTTAAAACTAATTTGTCATATCTAGTGACACATAGTGATAATAGTTCAGAGAATTCTTGTATGAATATTGGCGAGTGCTTGGGTGGCCGATACATAATGACAAAAAGTATTGATTCGGTTTTTAGCTCTATAGCAAGATATTCATATGAGGTGAATTCACCTAGCTCAGTGATTTTGAACAATAGTTCAGAGGAGAAGATAGCTGCGACTCCTCCACCTTTTTTGGATTTCCTAGAAACTTGGTGGAAGCTGTAATCTGGCGGACATGCTTCTATCAAAGTTGCTGTTGCCGTGTCGTTGTTTAGCCAGGTTTCTGTTAAACAGAAGCAGTCTAATTTGTTTTCTTTGACCAGATCATTAACTAGAAATGTTTTGTTATTTAGTGATCTAACATTTAGAAGGGCCAGTTTCATCTGTGGGGTATTAACAGATAAAACAGGGGTTGATAAATCTGTTTGAAGAATATGGATAGTTCTGTGACTTCTAACACTAGTTTCAGGTTTGTAACCATGCATTTTACCATGCCATTTTCTGTTTGTGATGATGACCGGTATGTCTAATGAAATAGCATGGTGGCTGTCCTAGCGTAGCTTTTCATTGGGAAAGTCTATGTCACTGAGCTGTTCCATCATAAGGGAATTCCTCTGGGGGGTGCAGATCAGTGCAGGGCCCATGTCCTTGCAGGAGGCTGTTTGAACGTTCTGTTCTGTTCCATGGGAGGTTGTTTGGAATGTGTCAGTCATCTTAGACACAACAGGGATAGGGGGAGCAACTTGATTTGTGGTCAGGAGCACGTGACTGATGTTTGCTGTTAGTAGTTGAGATCCTCTACAGTTTGGGTGGAGTCCGTCAGCTTGAAAACGGTCTGCACAGTTCCAGAACACATTGAAATTATCGATAAATCTCAGTTTGTGTGCCAGACAGACAGATGCCAACCATGTGTTGAAAGATAGTAGTAGACTGAAGGCTTCTTTTCCTCTTCGAAAGCATGCATTTGGTCCACTGATGAATACATCTTGATATCTGTTGAGTGTGTTCAGTAGCTGGGTGAAATGTTTTTTAAGTATTATGTTTGTTTATGTTTGTACCTCTGACGATAATTCCTCGACAGATATGTTGCTAAGACAAATATTTTCTGTCTTTGCCAGTTTAACATGTGCTGTCATGGCATCTCCAATCAAGATAGTGGCCTTATGTGGTGTTGTGTTTGCATTTCTAACGTTTGCCTTATTTGTAGCTGTGGAGCCAGTTCTTATCTTATTTGGGTTAACAATGATAGGTCCTTTTGCCAGACCAAGGTTAGCCACTGTGTCAATGCTAGCAATAGATTCTATAGTGCTACCAGCGTTAGCTCCTCTAAGAGCTGATGGGCTGTGGATAGTCTTAGCATACCTTGGATCTTTATAATCCTGTGAAATTGTTGTCTGATTAGACTTGATAGGGGGTCGAACAGCGCCCCGAAAGCTGGTTCCAAGGGTGGCTCATTAGCCGGTAGCTTAGCCTCCGGGCTAGGTAGCATGGAATCTATAAAGGGGGGGAGGGTTCTGACTCTTAACTCCAGTTCAACTATCCTCTGAGTAAGTTGTTTGCAGTCGTTGCAAGCCATAGTTCTACAGGGAACACGCTTTACCTTGCTTGCCTGTGGTCAGTCTGGGAGAGCATCCCAAAATACTTCTGTTCTCCTTGGGCTTCAGTCCCTCAGGTTGTTCCTTTTTGTGGTTGTAGTTAATTCACTTGATTTTGAATAATATCATCGAAAACTATCTAAATTACTGAAACTTCAGACCATTTCTCCGTGAAGCCAAGCAGGGAAGCAAGCAGGGAAGGTCAGGGGGAGGAGAGGGAAAGAAAATTTGACTGCCTTTGTTGAGAGCAAGATAAAGACCTAGGCCTACTCTCTGACAACTCATTCAGAATGTATTCTGTGCTGTGAATTATATTCATAGGCAACACTCACACACCAATTTATATTATAAGTCTACATTGTGATCCTCGCATGTGTGCGCCAGCCGCCAGACTGTTATGTAAATCAGACTTTCGAGGTAAAGGGTCAACAACAATATGGATAATCAATAGCTTATTTTCTTGGCAGGACTGCGCTGTCTCACAAAATGTAACTAGACCTACAATGATTTTAACAAAATAATTACAGTCATTCAATGCATTCTGTGTGAAAGCAATGCAAAAAGTATCCACAGACTTGTGTTACAGTTTTTCACAATTGTTAACACACACAAAAAGCAAACATTTGTCACAATTTTCACAAACGTAACTTCATGTAATAATTGATCGACCCAATTTGGCACTACTTCACCCTCCATCAAGCTAAAACACACAAATATTCAGATCTCTAAACACTCAGGTCTGGTGAGCAATTTGCGATCTGGACTGCAGCATAAAAAGGGCCTTGAGGCTCTGTTTTGTTTGGTGAACAATGGAGACCTTAGAACAAATCAACAACCAGAGAAGGAGAGAGGTAAGAGTGAGAAGAGGAAGAGGACGACAAAGAAGAGGACAAGGAAGAGGAGGGAGAGGATAACAAGGAGGAGGAGGATAATGAGGAGGATAAGGAGGAGGAAGAGGAGGACGACAAAAAAAGGGAGGAGGAGGAAGATGAGTAGAAGGAGGAAAAAGGGCCACCGTGGCTGACCATGTGCTCAACCAAGGTTTGAGCATGAGGGAGGCACACTCTCTCACACTCTCTCACACACTCTCTCACACACTCTCTCACACACTCTCTCACACACTCTCTCACACTCTCTCACACACTCTCTCACACTCTCTCACACACTCTCACTCTCTCTCACACTCTCTCACACTCTCTCTCTCACACTCTCACACTCTCTCACACTCTCACTCTCTCACACACTCTCACTCTCTCTCACACTCTCTCACACTCTCACACACTCTCTCACACTCTCTCACACACTCTCACACACTCTCTCACACTCTCTCACACACACTCTCTCACACTCTCTCACACTCTCTCTCTCACACTCTCTCACACTCTCTCTCACACACTCTCTCACACACTCTCTCACACTCTCTCACACTCTCTCACACTCTCTCACACACTCTCTCACACACACTCTCTCACACACTCTCTCTTTCACACTCTCTCACACTCTCTCACACACTCTCTCTCTCACACTCTCTCACACTCTCTCACACTCTCTCTCTCACACTCTCTCACACTCTCTCACACACTCTCTCACACACACTCTCTCACACACACTCTCTCACACTCTCTCACACTCTCTCACACTCTCTCTCTCACACTCTCACACACTCTCTCACACACTCTCTCACACTCTCTCACTCTCTCACACACTCTCTCACACACTCTCTCACCGACTATTATACTCTCTATTATACTCACTCTCACTCTCTATTATATCTTCAATAAATAGTGTGTGTTGGGGATGCTTAGACACAGCTCTAATGCTATTGTTTTGCATCATGCATCATCATGGGGTGACCCTGATAGCTGGAGAGGGCCAGCTCCTCAGCAGGAGTGAAGTCCTGTGGAGGAGGGCCCCCTCCAGTTTTCTTCACGTCACTTTTGTTCCTGTTGGCTGCAAGCAATTTCATTGTTCTATAGGCCCTTTGTATACCAATATCCTACAAAAGGGACTGACTCAGACAATTCAGCCTTGTACTTATTGGCCTTAAAATATGTGTAAGTATTGCCTACTGCTACTTACCGGTTTGAATGATGTTCTTATATTTGCTAATATTACAGCAATACAAGTTTAACGTTATGGAATGCACAAGTGTAATTATGGTCACATATTGTGCCTGGGGCAGTGATATCAGTAAGTCATGTAACTTACACATTAACAGCGTCTGTAATTTTCTGCCAGCTTTCTCTCCTTAACCTGGCAGCAGCTACAGTATTAATGTTTGCCTGCATGATATGTTTGTGTTTGATACGTAACGCTTGCATAATTATTGTCTGCTCCTCCTGCGTGAAATGTGCTCTTGTTTTGTCCATGTTTGCGATTGGACATACGATGCAAACCCCGCCCCTTTATGTGAACGCGGAAGTCTCTAGATTGGAAAGATCTGGGTTGAGTTCGGACGGATCGGCCCTGCCCAGACCCTGTCTGGGGCCCAAATGTACGAGGGTCTGGTTAGGACCAGGCTAGCTGTGCAGTATAGACCTGCCAAAATCCCAGAACACAGGGTATGACCAGCAATCAGACTTGTCTCTTACCAGCCCATCCATCACATAAACTCAGACATCCCAAGTCTCCCGGAAGTTCCGGGAGTCTCCCGCATTTCAATAGCGGCTCCCTGACGCCCGCAAAATAAAACAGCTTCAATCAGTAAGAAATTTAAATTGATTTATATTGATATCGTCAGCTGTATTTCCAGTGATCTGGTGAGAATAATCATATTGTAGCCTTTTTACCGTTCTGGTGCCACCTGGTGTTTCAAATGTGCAACTGTAGTTTATCAGATACGTAAAGCGAAGTGTCCTTAGCTCTACGTTTAGCGTTAAACGTTTATTTTGAGTCCTAATTTATTTAAAGATCAAACCTCTGTTGCCGTTCCAACAGTTGAAGGTAAGTACGAGCATTATAAGCGGTGCTTTTGACGTTGTATCAAAGATTTGCAACTTTGAGCTTGTTTTTAAACTCATTTCGGTGGTAACTTGCTAACTCTAGCTTTACTTCGATTGTGTTGTCAGCTAGATTCACTGTTTGTCATTATTAATGGTGAATTATCATTGGTGATATGTTAGTTAGGGTGACCAGACGTCCTCTTTTACCCGGAATCCCTTTGAGACCTAAAAAATGCGTCCGGCAGGGATTCCAAAATAATCCGGGATTTTGCCTCGTCGGATATTTGTGTTCCTCTGGGTCTTTCACAAACAAACTAGTTATTACGTCCTTACACGTTTTTGAAAGGGTATCTCCCTTACTTTCCACCTTCTTCAAGAAGTTCTTGCGCGAGCTCTGTCTGTAGAGAGAACTGTCATTGGTCAACCGCCTTCTCAGTGTTGCCAGATCATTTTGAGCTTTGTATGATACCATTTCCAATCTGGCAACGATGTGAGAACCTTGCCGCCTTCATTATCATTGCTGCTTGAATATATGAGGAGCAGGGCCGCGTTTGTGCAATGGGCAGGAGGGGCTGCTGCCCCGGGCCCCGGCCACTAGGGGGCTCCGGCACGGGAGATAAAACAAAAAAACAACAATTTCTTCTTTTTTTTCATGCATTTATGTGTTATAGGGTTAAATGTGTTAAATTACATAACCAGCACACAGCTGTGAATGTGAATAGTGTCCAGTATTAGGGTTGATGATAACAGCAACACCGTGAACCCAACCACAACCTATCCACAACATTTGCAGTCATGTGACACTTGGGCATCCAGGAGACCCCCCCCCCCCTCCCGGTTCCTCTCTTTCCCTCCTGCAGACCTCCTCCCAGCTCATCTTCGACTGTCTCCGAGTCGCAACGGTGCAAACTCCAGCTGCCTTTGCAGCACAATGCTCTGGTGAGCGCACCCCAACTTCGTAACGAGTCTCCGTTGTTGACAATAATAAGCCAATTCAGGGCTCAACAGTGCAACTATTTGACTCGCATATACCCCTAAAATTTGATGTATCTGTTTTACTTAAGATATAGAAAAGTATCGATAGTGGTATCGATAAAGACTCGAATCGTTAAGCAGTCTCAAAAATGATATCGATATCGATACAAATTAACGATACCCATCCCTAGCTAGGGGTGCGTGTTACAATGTATTACAATCAGTGGCGATTTCTTTAAGACTGCAAGGGAAGCTCAGCTTCCCCTGCAATTGAAACACGTTCATATTGAAGACGAGTTCTTTCAGAATCAGCTACATATATTAGCAGCTCGACGGACTGATTTCCTTCTCATACATTCCCGTAGCGTCACAGTGCATTTCCCTGTTGAAGCTCAGCTTCCATGGACTTCAATGTGGCTGCTCTGAACAGTTTTTTTCAGTGCTTCGAAACTATACGGTCATTGGATGAATGCTGAGATTTGTCCCGCCTCGGACGCTCAGCGTCTCTGGGGGTGAATGGAGGAGTGGGCTGGCCTGGACGCTGGGCTTCTGCGTGATGATTAGAGGGTCTGTCGAAAGACTGCATCTCCTTTTGATTTACAATAATTTTGTACTACAAAAAGTCACAGAAGGTATTCAAGCTCAGTCCCATCGCGGATTTTGCAACTGTAGTTGAAGGACAAACTGCAGCAACCTATTTTTTGCTTCTTTGCATGGCGAAATTGCACACCACGTTCCTTGTTTCAGTTTAACTTCATTTCCACATTTCCTCCTTGATTAATATTGTTTTGTTAGATTGTTCGTTCATTCATTAATTCATTCATTAGGCTAGGCTTGGTGTAAGGGTGAACTAGCCAGTGAACTAGCCAAATAAATAAAACATTTTTAGGATGTAGGCTGAAAATTAGCTTCCCCTCTTTGAAAGACCAGCAGCCGCCACTGAAATTACAATGTATCACATACGGATATTTTTGGGTCGGCTTCTGCCCCGGGCCCCAGATGTCCTTAACCTGGCCCTGATGAGGAGGACTGAAACAATTCTTAATTTTCTTTTTTTAATATGGCCATATAAAGAATGTATTATTTAGAATTGTGTATTTGTTATTATTATTGCTTTAATATATGGACAAGACACATTAAATACATTAAACAACCACTGAAAGCCACAGAGGCACCGTTGAGTAATGAAAATCATTCTGTGATTTATTTTTCATGTTGTAACTATCCGTTTTTAAATAGCAAATGAGACAAACAAAAATTATATTAATATTATTGGATTCAAAACTTTTCAATTCCAATCCAAAGACCTTTATTGTTAATTTACATGTAATGCCTATTGCAGACATCCCAACCTGCAGAGACTCATTTCAGGGAGGTGGCTTCTCCCGGAACTTCTGGGAGACTTGGGATGTCTGCTTATTGTGTATTAAATAAAGGTAGGGAAGGCAATGTTGTTGAGAAGCACTTATTGTCATATTTGCCCAAAAGTAACTTCATGTGTTCATAGCAACCACTAAAAAAGAGGTTTGACAGTAATATGTAATCATTCCAACATCTGTGGGCGTGGCAATACTGTAATAAGAACGGCCAATCATTAAGGGGTACCCTGACTATTGATTGGACGGGCAACCTGTCTGTCTACCTACCAGCGCACACTCTGCCCAGAGAATGTCTAATATAGCTTTAATATATCCTTAAACAGACTCTGCTCTGCCCCTCCACTCAATGCTCGTTACTGTCGTTTTGTGGGAGTTGCTTTAAGGGGAGGAGGTGGGATATGTCGGTTGGAATTTTGTCAAAAATAAGCTAAAATAGCTAGCTTCGCGCAACTTGCTTACCCTGCCATTAACTAGGAACTGTTTCTTCCAGATCCCTTACTGGCCAATCATACTTGATCATGGGCGAAGACTAGACAGAGGAGGCTCCAGAGAGACTACAGAGACTCAACCAGAGAGACTACAGCGAGAGGCTCAACCAGAGAGAGACTCAACCAGAAACACCAGTAACCACACAGAGAATCAACCAGAGAGACACAAGCTTCCAGAGACTAGATACAGGATCCAGATAGACAGAGAAGAAAGAGAGAATAGAGTTATGGACACACATCACTGTGACACATGTGGGAAGAGCCTTTCCTCATCCAGTAGCCTCAGGAAGCACATGAGGATCCACACTGGAGAGAAGCCCTACAGCTGTGACCTCTGTGGTAAAACCTTTAGCCAGGCTGACACTTTCAGAGCTCATAGCAGGATCCACACTGGAGAGAAGCCGTACAGCTGTGACTTATGTGGTAAAACCTTTAGCCGTGCTAGCAGTTACACAGATCACCGCAGGATCCACACTGGAGAAAAGCCCTACTGCTGTGATCTCTGTGGTAAAACCTTTCGACTGACTGGGGATTTAACAGTTCATCGCAGAATCCACACAGGAGAGAAGCCCTACAACTGTGACCTCTGTGGTAAAACCTTTAGCCAGGCTTGCCAATTGAGAACTCACTGCAGGATCCACACAGGAGAGAAGCCCTACAGCTGTGACCTCTGTTGTCAAACCTTTAGCCGGGCTGGCCATTTCAGAGCTCATTGCAGGATCCACACTGGAGAGAGGCCCTACAGCTGTGATCTCTGTGGTAAAACCTTTAGACTGACTGGGGATTTAACAGTTCACCGCAGAGTCCACACAGGAGAGAAGCCCTACAGCTGTGACCTCTGTGATAAAAGCTTTAGGCAGGCTGGCCATTTCAGAGCTCATAGCAGGATCCACACTGGAAAGAGGCCCTACATCTGTGACTTCTGTGGTAAAACCTTTAGCCGGGCAGACCATTTCAGAGCTCATAGCAGGATCCACACTGGAGAGAAGCCCTTCAGCTGTGACCTCTGTGGTAAAACCTTTAGCCAGGCTAGCGGTTTCACAGCTCACTGCAGGGTCCACACTGAAGAAAAGCCCTACAGCTGTGACCTCTGTGGTAAAACCTTTAAACGGGCTGACAATTTCAGAGCTCATAGCAGAATTCACACTGGAGAGAAGCCCTATAGCTGTGACCTCTGTGGTAAAACCTTTAGACGGACTTCTGATTTAAAAGTTCACCGCAGGACCCACACAGTAGAGAAGATTTAAGCAGCCCACACTGACTATTTCTATCAAACAAATGACCTAAGAGTTTCTTGCACATCTATGATAGATAAACCAAGGGGGTGAAGTTGTCCCAGCAGTCACCACCTGAGAGAACCTCTGTATGAGCCACAGCTGGAAGAACTACTGGCACGCACCTACTAGGACAGCACATGCAGAAGATCAATAACAAGAACAGGCAAGAAGTGTACAACATATTGTTGTTTACCTTATTATAGCGTTTATAGTTTCATGATCATGTTTTTATTGCTTATCTAATTAAAGTCTTCATTTTGACACCATACTTTCAGAATGAAGTTCCTCTATGGATACAATGAAATATTTTTTTTTGTTAACTTTGGACACTGAAGTGTTGAGATACACAACTCATGAATGGTTCTCTCTTTTAGAGAGAATATTGGAAAATTGCTGCATGTGTTTAACACAAAATTTAGCCTAGATACCGCGGGTCCAAAAACGGTACATTTTGATCTTTTATTTTGAAAGCGCGACAAAGATGAAGATGGGTCGATATGTCCCCCAAATGTCAAAGTCAATCCTACGCCTTTGCTGCAAACAATACACAGAGCCTGTTCATTTATTAGACATTCTCTGCAATACAGGTGTTGTACCGAAATCCGTGACCTATCGAAAATAGTTTAGCAGAACTGGCAAGCAACAATAAAGAATTACAATTGGTTTTGCATGTGTGTTCGTACTGAAATCACAAAACTCTTAAAGTTTTTCACAATTGTTAACAAACGTTTCTCAAAACAATAACGGCTTTCTCAAAACTGTATGCACAAAACTGAAAACCTCACAGAGATGACTCTTTGCAATCAAATCTCTTACCTGTTCACAAAATGCAACTCGTGTTCTCAGTTGGTACACACAGCCATATTTGACAGTGACACACACATACCATTAATAACAATACACACAAGCATTTGCTGCACACTTCGAAGCATTCACAGCACACAGTAGTGCAAAATTCTAAAAACACAATTCTAATAATGGAACACACCATATCAATGATCCGCTGGAAGTCAGATTTAGATAGCGATCTGGCGGCTGGCGCACACCTTCGAGGATCACAATGTAGACTTACAATATAAATTGGTGTGTGAGTGTTGCCTATGAATATAATTCACAGCACACAATACATTCTTAATGAGTTGTCTGAGTGTAGGCCTACATGAGTATCTGTTGCATAATCACACATTAAGTCGCGGACTGATCACAATAAAAGGACTAATGAGTGTAGCATCAGACCAGAAACGAAATAGTCTGTGGCTGCCTTGATCTAGTACCGAGTGGTGCAGCACAGGCTACCTCTCCCATCTAGTGGTAATGCATGCAACCACACTCCCATGTGACGAGTGGAATAAATCGTTTTCACAAAGTGCAGGGATACACTAGCCTGGTCCTTCATTTGTACAGAAGCAAAATCCAAATTGAGCGGAAGTACGTAGTAGGGCAGAGCCAGGCTAGGGATACAAGTCCAGTCGCATCAATTAAAAATGTTCCAGAAGAGGGGTTTTGTGTTGGCATCAGAGGCATGTATACCAAAACATGAAATTGTTATGGTATCATTCTTCATGTTGAATTTACATTCACACAGATAACCGTCTGTGTAACCTCACCGTCTGAAGGGTGTGACTTTACCTTCGTCCATCCAGCTTCATAGACAGAACCCAGTGACATGTTTATTTTCGTTGAGTAAAAATCTGAGAATGGGCAGTATTTTTGTGAGTCAATCTTCATAATAGTTGGTAAATGCGAAAATAGCCCAGCTTGTGTGTGTTGGCGTCTGGTTTTGGAGAGAGGCCATCTCTTACTGGATGATGAATGTCAGAACCTGAAGGTTCCTTTCATAAATAAGGCTTTCGCAAACCTAGACTTTTTGTTCACAAGAAATGTTCACCTTTATTGGAACATTTCATATGAATCATCTTAGACCAACAGATTAATGATCAGTAAATATGCAGGATGAAAATGAAAATGAAGATAATGGAATACATAGAATACAAACACAGATTGATTTGTCTCTGTGGTTTTATTTGCCCTGTAAAACAAAACGTGTCTCTTTTTTTACCATGTCTAGTCATATAGCCTATTATTTTGAAGAAAACCAAATTACTATAAAGAGAAGTTATGAAGTTGTGTCACAGTGTTTTGTGTTTCTCCAGTGAAAATAAACCTGAGAAACATAAACCTCTCACCAAATTATCAACATTACATATGCAAAGGGCTATGCAAAGAAAAAAATATATATATATGTGAAAGCTGATGATCTTCTACTGGCCAATCATACTCAATCATGGGCGGAGACTGGACCGAGAAGACTCCTTAAGGCTCTAGAGAGACAACAAAGGCTCAACCAGAGAGAGACTCAACCAGAAACAGCAGTAACCAGACACAGGATCAACCAGAGAGAAACAAGCTTCCAGTGACTAGATACAGGATCCAGAGAGACCAGACAGAGAAGAAAGAGAGAGCTGAGTTATGGAGACACATCACTGTGACACATGTGGGAAGAGCCTTTCTTCAACCGGTAACCTCAAGAAGCACATGAGGATCCACACGGGTGAGAAGCCTTACAGCTGTGACCTCTGTGATAAAACCTTTAGCCGGGCAGACCATTTCAGAGCTCATAGCAGGATCCACACCGGAGAGAAGATTTAAGCAGCCCACACTGTTTATTTATATCAAACAAATGACCCATTGAGAAGGCACCACCTGAGAGAACTTCTTTAAGATCTTTTTGGAAGAACTACTGGCCTGCACCTAATTGGACAGCACATGCAGAAGATCAATAACCAGAACAAGCAAGACAGGCAGGAATTATACTTTTAAAAATACTGTTGTTTACTATTTATAGTTTGATGATCGTGTTGTAATGCTTATCTAATTAAAGTCTTCATTTTGACACCATACTTTGAGTCAGTTTCCTATATGGATACAATGTTGTACAATATAATATCATTTTATGTCAAGTTTCGCAATAGAAGTGTTGAGATACACAACTCATACATTCTCTCTAAAATAGAATCATTGAGTTTTACAGCTGTGACACTTGGGAGCACTGAACTCCCAAGGTCTCTTTTATATTTATTCCATTTTTTTCTCAAATGTCCTTGTCTTCCTTTTTTGAGGGTTTTTGGTTGGTTGAGGGGTAGTTCTACGGCGTATGCGAAGCCCTCTGTGACATTGCTCGTAAAAAGGGCTATACAACAGCAACACGACCTGGTGAGGGTCATGCAGGTTGTTCTTGAAACTGTATCTATAATTTCAGGAATACATTACTTTGTAGTTCTGATGAACACCGATCATTGTGTCAATACTGAAGGATTGTTAGGATTTGACCATTAGCACCCTTAAGCTTTGGAAAGACATGTCTGAGGGCATAACATTATATTTAATTCAATGTACGTCCCGCTAAATACACCAGATAGTGCACATAGAAAGTACAGCAGAAGATCAAGAATCAGAACAAGCAACACAGGCAAGAATTATACTTTTTTATTCATTGTTGTTTACTATTTTGGTGTTTAGCTGTAGTTTCATGATCGTGTTTTTTTGATGATCTAAAATAAAGTCTTCATTTTGATACCGTACACTCAGAGTCAAGTTCCTCTATGGATACAATGTTTTAATATAACTTTTTGTTAAGTTTAACCTTTTTTATTTACATATCAGATATTTTGAAAAGTATACAACTGGGGTAGGAGACTTTGCCATCTATGAAAGTCCAAAACAAATACATTAACTTGGAAAAATCTATTTACAATGCGGTTTTCAAACACTCTCCATTTTATTTAACTGAATTAAAGTAGTTGGTGCATCTAATTGGAAAGTTATCTAAATATCATTATTACACCACAATACCTCTCACGCAATGATCAACATTACTTATGTAAAGTGGCCCATTTTGACAGACAATAGATGTCATTTATATGTGAAAGTTGCAGATTTCCTACTGGCCAATCATACTTGATCATGGGGGGGAGACTAGACAGGGAAGACTCCTAAAAGCTCCAGAAAGACTACAGACACTTAACCAGAAAGACTGCAGAGACTCAACAAGAGAGACTACAGGGAGGGTGTCAGGCCTGTAATGAGAAGGTTGCCGGATCGATTCCCCGTCATGCCAAATGTGCCTCTTGAGGCTACTGGATGAGGAAAGGCTCTTCCCACATGTGTCACAGTGATGTGTCTCCATAACTCAGCTCTCTCTTTGTTCTCTGTCTTGTCTTTCTGGATCCCGTATCATGTCTCTGGAAGCTTTTTTCTCTCTGGTTGATCCTCTGTCTGGTTACTGCTGTTTCTGGTTGAGCCTCTCTCTGGTTAAGTCTCTCTCTAGTGTCTACTGTTGAGTCTCTGTAGTCTCTCTGGTTGAGTTTCTGTATTCTCTCTGGAGCCTTAAGGAGTCTTCACTGTCTCCGCCCATGATCGAGTATGATTGGCCAGTAGGAGATCTGCACCTTTCATATATAAATAACATATTTTGTGTGTCATAGTGGGCCACTTTGCATATGTAATGTTGATCATTTGGTGAGAGGTGTATGTTTCTCATGTTTATTTTTTACTGGAGAAACACAAAACACTGTGACAAAACTTATTTGGCATATAGGCTACAACTCCTCTTTACAGTTTTTACAATCGCTATGACACTTTTTTCAATACCTTAACAAGTTTCCTAAACTCTTGACACAGTTAGCACAACATCCACCTGTGTTGGCTATACAATTAACGCATTTATTGTTTCTTTGACACAAAATGGATTGAGTAAACACAAATTTAAAATGCTTGAACTTCTTTTACAAACAAGTTCAACCAAGACCAAAACAATCGAATTTTAGGGACTAATTTACCAATGCTTTCACACTATATGTCAGAACAGATAAAATGCAATAAAAGAAACAAAATGCATGCATTTACACAACCTATAATCTATATAATGTAAGACCTGGCACATATACGTAAAAGAATGCAGTTTCTGTAATTCCATCTGATGTGAGTGTTTTTATGCCATTGTGCTATGATTGACTAAAATTGACTAAACTGTGTTAGTGTTTGGTAGACATGGTGATATGTATAGTGTATTTTTGTGTTATGACATTTAGTGTTTGAGTTTAGTTTACGATGTGTGATTTTGAGCATGAAATTAACTGTTATGCCAATTGTGTGTGGTAGGTGTGTTGGTGCGTTAAGAGTTTAGAAAACTCGTTTAAAGTATTGAAAAAACTGTCATAGCGATTGTAAAAAACTGTATAAGTCTACATTGTGATCCTGCAGGTGTGCATCAGCCGCCAGACCGTTATGTAAATCTGACTTTTGAGGTAAAGGGTCCAAAAACTATTGCTGGCAGGACTATGCTGTCTCACAAAATGTGACTATAATGATTTTAACAAAATAAAGTGCAGTCACACAATGTATTCTGTGTTAAAGCAATGAAAAAAGTATCCACAGTTTAGTCCACAGACTTGTGTTAAGTGTGTGCTAAGAGTTTTGGGATTTCAATACGAACAAATGTGCTAAACCAATTGTAGGCCTAATTCTTTGTTGTTGCTTGCTACACTGTTTTGCTAATCTGTTTTCGAAAGGTCACCGATTTTGGCCTGTAACACCTGTATTGTTTGCAGTCTCTGGCAAGGGCAGATAACACGGGTCATTTCACTTTATTTTCAATTTGACCAAAGACCGCGAGCCTATGTTTTATTCTCCATCATTCAATGTATTTTTCCTATACATAAATTAACCAGGTTATCATTGCAAATTATAATGACCATTCGAGATATGTATTCCTTTTATGAGGAGGTGGCAGGACCTCATAACTATCGCTGATATTACCTATTGTCCAGTGTCTCTGGTTCGATCACTCACGACACTAGCATAACGGGGCTGAAGGGGTGCATTGACGCTGAACAAACATGATGGGTACATTTTTGGGGGGCAAGTCTTGCCTCATAACATGATTCACAGCTGGGACACTCAATGGTTCTCTACAAGGGCGTAGGATTTACTTTGACATTGGGGGTACATATTGACTCAAAATCTTCTTTGTCGCGCTTTCAAAATAACAGTTAAAAAAGACCGTTTTTGTCACAGCGGTCTAGGCTAATATTTTGGTGGGACACATGCAGCATTTTCCAATATTGAGGGGGACACGTCCCCCCCCTGTTCCCTACGCCAATGGTTCTCTAAAAAGAGAGAACCATAAAAGAGAGAAACATTAATGAGTTGTGTATCTCAACACTTCAGTTGCTGTAACAAATAATTATATTACATTGTACAACATTGTATCCATAGAGGAACTTGACTCAAAAAAATATGATCATAACACTATAAATACTGTAAGAGTAAACAACAATACAAATAAAGTATAAGTCTTTCCTGTCATGCTTGTTCTGGCTATTGATCTTCTGCTGTACTTTCTATGTGCACTATCTGGTGTATTTAGCATGATGTCCAGTGAGTTAAATATAATGTCCTCAGACAGGTCTTTCCAAAGCATAGGGGTGGTAATGGTAAAATCCTCAAAAATCCTTTAGTATTGACACAAATATTTTAACATAAGTTTTGACATAAGTATTTTATTCCTTAAAGTACAGACACAGTTTCAAGAATTATTAAAACAACAACAAACCAACCAATATTACTCAACAAATGGGTGAAACACACAGACACTCTAAAGGGCTGCAGAGATAAACAGAGGTCAACCAGAAATTGATATTGAGCATGATGGGTTTCTTATGAAAATACAAATGTGTGCTTCAAAACTGAAAGGTGTCAGCCAGTGTTTACCAAGTGTCTACCCAGTCTGACACAGCTTCCCCTCCATTGTTTCAGGGGTAGAGTATCTTCCCTGTGTTCGGTCATGTTGGACTGTAGATCTGGTGTTACTGCATGTGCTGTCCTAGTAGGTGCAGGCCAGTAGTTCTTCCAGCTGTGGGTCATACAGAAGTTCTCGCAGGTGGTGACTGCTGGGACAACTTCACCCCCTTGTTTTTTCTATCATAGATTTGCAAGAAAGTCTTCAATATGTTATTTGTTTGACATAAATAGTCAGTGTGTGCTGCTTAGATCTCATCTTCTGTGTGGGTCCTGCAGTGAGCTCTGAAATGGCCATTCTGTCTAAAGGTTTTACCACAGAGGTCACAGCTGTAGGGCTTCTCTCCAGTGTGGATTCTGTGGTGATTTGTGAAACTGCTAGCATGCCTAAAGGTTTTGCCACAGAGGTCACAGCTGTAGGGCTTCTCTCCAGTGTGGATTCTGCGGTGGTCTGTGAAACTGTTAGCATGCCTAAAGGTTTTGCCACAGAGGTCCCAGCTGTAGGACTTCTCTCCAGTGTGGATTCTGCAGTGAGCTGTGAAACCGCTAGCCTGCCTAAAGGTTTTACCACAGAGGTCACTGCTGTAGGGCTTCTCTCCTGTGTGGATCCTGCTATGAACTCTGAAACAGTCAGCCCGGCTGAAGGTTTTACCACAGAGTTCACAGGTGTAGGGCTTCTCTCCTGTGTGGATCCTGCTATGAACTCTGAAACAGTCAGCCCGGCTGAAGGTTTTACCACAGAGTTCACAGGTGTAGGGCTTCTCTCCAGTGTGGATCCTGCTATGAACTCTGAAATGGTCAGCCCGGCTAAAGTTTTACCACAGAGGTCACAGCTGTAGGGCTTCTCTCCAGTGTGAATCCTGCTGTGAGCTTTCAATTTCCCAGTCATTCTAAAGGTTTTACCACAGATGTCACAGCTGTAGGGCTTCTCTCCAGTGTGGATCCTGCAGTGATCTTTGTAATCGCAAGCACGACTAAAGGTTTTACCACAGAGGTCACAGCTGTAGGGCTTCTCTCCTGTGTGGATTCTGCGGTGAACTGTCAATTCCCCAGTCTGTGTAAAGGTTTTACCACAGAGGTCACAGCTGAAGGGCTTCTCTCCTGTGTGGATTCTGCAGTGAACTGTCAATTCCCTAGTCTGTGTAAAGGTTTTACCACAGAGGTCACAGCTGTAGGGCTTCTCTCCAGTGTGGATTCTGTGGTGATTTGTGAAACTGCTAGCATGCCTAAAGGTTTTGCCACAGAGGTCACAGCTGTAGGGCTTCTCTCCAGTGTGGATTCTGCGGTGGTCTGTGAAACTGTTAGCATGCCTAAAGGTTTTGCCACAGAGGTCCCAGCTGTAGGACTTCTCTCCAGTGTGGATTCTGCAGTGAGCTGTGAAACCGCTAGCCTGCCTAAAGGTTTTACCACAGAGGTCACTGCTGTAGGGCTTCTCTCCTGTGTGGATCCTGCTATGAACTCTGAAACAGTCAGCCCGGCTGAAGGTTTTACCACAGAGTTCACAGGTGTAGGGCTTCTCTCCTGTGTGGATCCTGCTATGAACTCTGAAACAGTCAGCCCGGCTGAAGGTTTTACCACAGAGTTCACAGGTGTAGGGCTTCTCTCCAGTGTGGATCCTGCTATGAACTCTGAAATGGTCAGCCCGGCTAAAGTTTTACCAAAGAGGTCACAGCTGTAGGGCTTCTCTCCAGTGTGAATCCTGCTGTGAGCTTTCAATTTCCCAGTCATTCTAAAGGTTTTACCACAGATGTCACAGCTGTAGGGCTTCTCTCCAGTGTGGATCCTGCAGTGATCTTTGTAATCGCAAGCACGACTAAAGGTTTTACCACAGAGGTCACAGCTGTAGGGCTTCTCTCCTGTGTGGATTCTGCGGTGAACTGTCAATTCCCCAGTCTGTGTAAAGGTTTTACCACAGAGGTCACAGCTGAAGGGCTTCTCTCCTGTGTGGATTCTGCAGTGAACTGTCAATTCCCTAGTCTGTGTAAAGGTTTTACCACAGAGGTCACAGCTGTAGGGTTTCTCTCCAGTGTGGATCCTGCGGTGAACTGTGAAACTGCCAGCATTGCTAAAGGTTTTACCACAGAGGTCACAGCTGTAGGGCTTCTTTCCAGTGTGGATTCTTATGTGAGCTCTGAAAGTGTTAGCATGGCTAAAGGTTTTACCACAACGGTCACAGATGTAGGGCTTCTCTCCAGTGTGGGTCCTGCTATGTGCTCTGAAAGTGTCAGCCCGGCTAAAGGTTTTACCACAGAGGTCACATCTGTAGGGCTTCTCTCCAGTGTGGATCCTGCTGTGAGCTCTGAAAGTGTTAGCATGGCTAAAAGTGTTACCACGACGGTCACAGCTGTAGGGCTTCTCTCCTGTGTGGATTCTGCGGTGAACTGTCAATTCCCCAGTCTGTCTAAAGGTTTTACCACAGAGGTCACAGCTGTAGGGCTTCTCTCCAGTATGGATTCTGCTGTGGACTGTGTAATTGCTAGCATGGCTAAAAGTTTTACCACAGAGGTCACAGCTGTAGGGCTTCTCTCCAGTATGGATTCTGCTGTGGACTGTGTAATTGCTAGCATGGCTAAAAGTTTTACCACAGGGGTCACTGCTGTAGGGCTTCTCTCCAGTATGGATCCTGCTATGAGCTCTAAAATTGCAAGCCTGGTTAAAGGTTTTACCACAGAGGTCACAGCTGTAGGGCTTCTCTCCAGTGTGGATCCTGCTATGAGCTCTAAAATTGCAAGCCTGGTTAAAGGTTTTACCACAGAGGTCACAGCTGTAGGGCTTCTCTCCAGTGTGGATCCTCATGTGCTTCTTGAGGTTACCGGTTGAAGAAAGGCTCTTCCCACATGTGTCACAGTGATGTGTCTCCATAACTCAGCTCTCTCTTTGTTCTCTCTCTGGCTCTCTGGATCCTGTATCTAGTCTCTGGAAGCTTGTTTCTCTCTGGTTGATCCTCCGTCTGGTTAGTGCTTTTTCCTCTTGAGTCTCTCCTTGTAGTCTCTCTGGTTGAGTCTCCGTAGTCTCTCTGTTTGAGTGTCTGTTTTCTCTCTGGAGCCTTTAAGGAGTCTTCTCTCTCTAGTCTCCGCCCCTGATCGAGTTTGATTGGCTAGTAGGAGATCTGCATTTGTCACATATAAATTACACATGTTGTCTGGCATAATGGGTCACTTTGCATATGTAATGTCGATCATGTGGTGAGAGGTGTATGTTTATCAGGTTTATTTTTACTGGAGAAACACAAAACACTGTGACAAAACTTATTTGGCTTACAACTCTTTATACTAATTTGCTTTTCTTCAAAATAATACAAACCTATCTGATTAATTACTACACAATAGGCATTACATGTAAATTTACAATAAAAGGACCTTGGATTGGAAATTGCTCATTTTTCTAATTAAAAAATGGAAATAGAATATTCCTCTCACAAATACACGCAACCACTTACGCACACACACAAACAACACTCTTGTACAATGTCACAATCATTTGATAATATTCCATCTGCAGATGTTATGTACAGCAGATTCTCAACAAATTCAACATGTATTACTTAATCATCTAAAGTTACTTTAACACTGAACAGTTGGTGTCTCTGCATAAAAATGGTTTCCTTTTTGAGCATCTACAGAAAATCGACAGCGGATATTTTAAATGTGACTATTATTATTCCATGTCACCTCACTCCCCCTGCTTTGTCGGACATGAACATGTTGTACCCACCAAATGCTCTTTTAAAATATTTTCTTTTACTATCTTAATGTGGGTATAGTACTTAACTCAGTATCATCAATTCATAATTATGAAGAGATTTATGTATTAGTTGCTATGCTGTTTTCATTTGAGATAGTAAGAACCGTTACCCACAGGGCTGTGCTCAGTAAGTTATTTAGCTTCAGTCATCTCACCGATTAATGAATATTGTTTCAGTTGTTCACCCATCTTTAAAAAAAGAAATCCTCCTTATTAATCCCCATACTGTTTCATACATGTCTGAGTCTCCAGACCTATGACACACAACATATGTAAATACACATAATTCAGTACACTCTGTAATATGCTACATAGTATGGAGTAAGACTGAAATTGCTTTTGTCTTTAAATATTTTCCTGTAGGTTTTAGCATTATTTTCTGTTGTATTTAAATAAGTTTGAACTGTCGAAAGTACAGGATTATATTTGACTGTAAATGTCAAAAGTATTTATTTAGGTAGTAATTATTGTGGTGAACGTATGTCATTTCTTGACAAGAGAAATCAAGTATAATGTTAGTTGACTGACAATGTTTGACTTGACTAGGCTGTGGATGAGAAAAATGAAAACATTCACATAATATGTGAAAGACTATTAGAGATCACAGGTGGATATAATAACCGCAATTGCCTGTGAAGGTTTATCTAACCCATATCCTGTTTCTTGGGGCTTTCCCTCAGAGCAGCAGAGTAACAGCTGGACTAGAGCATTCTAGTGTCACTGGTATGTAGTCTGTACTTGGTTCACTCACTCAGATGATCTCTCAACTTGACTAACATAAATACACCCTCCTCTTCACAAAGCAGAGTCCTGAGTGTATTTTATGTTACATGCTTCGCAGCACATTTCCCTTTCCCCAAACTTAGAGTTGTACCAAATGTACCAAATTATGGACGGTGCAGATTGCAGTCTATTGAAACAAATGGACAAAAAATGTTTCAAAAAAATGTATATATCGTGATATATAGCCTACCGTTACTGTCCGTGCTTCAGATTTATAATGTGATGACGTAGATTTGAGGACATAGGCCTTACAGCCCAGCCCTGTGTTTACCACATCTCTGTTCCAGTCTTCATCTTCCAGTGAAGTAGGAGAGAAGGGTACAAACTGCCCTGTTTTCAGGCTATCATCTGGTAAATAGAACAATTAACCCTTTTGTTGCAGAACCATCTAGTCTCTTGACCCTTTACTTGTAAATGTAAATACAGAGAAGTGCGTCCATAGTCTTCAACAATGGATAGAGATCAGTAGGCATTGGACGACTGATCATCAAATTCAAATCACATTTATTTGTATAGCCCTTTTTACAAGCAATGTCACAGAGGGATTCACATACGCCCATAGAACTTCCCCTCAACCAACCAAAAAACAAGGAACATTTGAGATGTATTTTTAGAAACCTTGGGAGGATCAGTTCAATGCTCCCCTCCTCCAAAGACAGTTGGTGAAAGAGAGGTGCAGAACACAGACTGTTACGTCCCTCGCCCTGTTTGCACGTGTGAAACTATAAACACAATAATATTGTAAACAACAATGAAAAGTAAGGTAGATTTATTGTTCTTGTTCTTCTGCTGTATTTTCTATGTGCACTATCTGGTGTATTTAGCATGACGTACAGTGAATTAAATATATGTCCTCAGAGAGGTCTTTCCAAAGCGATTCTAATGGTAAAAATCCTTAACAATCCTTTAGTATTGACACAATTATTGGTGTACATCAGAACAACTAAGTATTGTATTCCCCTCCATTGTTACAGGGGTAGAGTATCTTTCCTGTGTCATGTTGGACTGTAGATCTGGTGTTACTGCATGTGCTGTCCCAGTAGGTGCAGGCCAGTAGTTTTTCCAGCTGTGGGTCATACAAAATGATGGGTACGTTTTTGGGGGCAAGTCTTGCCTCATAAAATCATTCACAGCTGAGACACTCAATGATTCTCTCTAAAAGAGAAAAATCCTTAATGAGTTGTATACCTCAACACTTCAGTTGCCAAACTGAGTGTTTTCGATAGGTCACCGATTTCGGTACAACTATCTATTGGTCTATTGTTTGCTGTCTCAGCCAGGCAAGGACAGAGATTGCAGAATTCAAGCGACAAACAACTGCCATAGGTCACTTCACTTTATTTTCAATTTGACCAAAGACCACAATGTTTTATTCTCCATCATTCAATCTCTTTTGCCCATACATAAATCAACCACGCAAAGTCATCACAGATTAAAATTATCATTCGAAATATGTATTCCTTTTATGAGGAGGCGGCAGCCACCAAGGCTCTATTGCTTATTGATGTCCAGTGTCCTTGGCTCGAGCACTCACAACACCAGCATAACGCTGCGTTATGCGTAACACATTTTTTGGGGGGTCATACAGAAGTTCACTCAGGTGGTGACTTCTGGGACAACTTCACCCCCTTGGTTTTTCTATGATAGATCTGCATGAATGTCATTTCTTTGACATAAATAGTCAGTGTGGGCTGCTTAGGGCTTCTCTCCAGTGTGGGACAGGCGGTGACGTCTGAGATTGCTATTGCGGCTAAAGGTTTTATCACAGAGGTCACAGCTGAAGGGCTTCTCTCCAGTGTGGATTCTGCAGTGAACTGTTAATTCCCCAGCCTGTCTAAAGCTTTTACCACAGAGGTCACAGCTGTAGGGCTTCTCTCCAGTGTGGATTCTGCGGTGAGATGTTAAATCCCCAGCCTGTCTAAAGGTTTTATCACAGAGGTCACATCTGTAAGGCTTCTCTCCAGTGTGGATCCTGCTATGAGCTCTGAAATCCCCAGACTGTCTAAAGGTTTTATCACAGTGGTCACAGCTGTAGGGCTTCTCTCCAGTGTGGATCCTGCTATGAGCTCTGAAATGGCCAGCATGGCTAAATGTTTTACCACAGAGGTCACAGCTGTAGGGCTTCTCTCCAGTGTGGATCCTGCTATGAGTTCTGAAATTGTCAGCCCGGCTAAAGGTTTTACCACATAGGTCACAGCTGTAGGGCTTCTCTCCTGTGTGGATCCTGCGGTGAACCTTTAAATGTCCAGCCATGCTAAAGGTTTTACCACAAATGTCACAGGTGTACGGCTTCTCTCCAGTGTGGATCCTGCTGTGAACTCTGAAACAGCTAGCCTGGCTAAAGGTTTTACCACAGAGGTCACAGCTGTAGGGCTTCTCTCCAGTGTGGATTCTGATGTGAGCTCATGTGCTTCTTGAGGCTACTGGATGAGGAAAGGCTCTTCCCACATCTCTGGTTGATCCTCTGGTTACTGCTGTTTGTGTTTGATTCTCTCTCTGTAGTCTCTCTGGTTGAGTCTCTGTAGTCTCTCTGGAGTCTTATAGAGTCTTCTCTTTCTAGTCTCCGCCCATGATCGAGTATGATTGGCCAGTAGGAGATCTGCAACTTTCACATATAAATGACATCTTTTGTCAGTCATAATGGCCCACATTGCATATGAAATGTTGATCATTTGGTGAGAGGTGTATGTTTCTCAGGTTTATTTTTACTGGAGAAACACCTAACACTGTGACAAAACTTCTTTGGCATACAACTTCTCTTCATAGTAATTTGGTTTTCTTCAAAATTATAGGCTATATGATTAGAAGTGGTAAAAAAGAAACAGGTGTTCAATTTACAGGGTAAATAAAACCACAGAGGCATATCAGTCTGTGTTTGTATTCTATTTATTCCATTATTTTCATTTATCTTTTTCATCCTGCATATTTACTGATCATTGATCTGTTGGTCATAGATGATTCATATGAAATGTTCCAATAAAGGTGAAACATTTTTGTGAACACAAAGTCTAGGTTTGTGAAATACTTATTCATAAAAGGAAACTTAAGGTTCTTACATTCATCATCCAGTAAGAGAGGGCCTCTCTCCGAAACCAGACACTCAACCCAAACAGACTGGGCTATTTTCGCATTTACCAACTGTTATGAAGATTGGCTCACAAAAATACTGCCCATCCTCAGATTTTTTTATATTTTTTAAACATGGCACTGGGTTCTGTCTATGAAGCTGGATGAACGAAGTTAAAGTCATGCCCTTCAGAAGGTGAGTCATGAATGTAAATTCAACATGAAAAATTATAACATGTCTCATGGCATGTTCTGGTATATATTTATCTTAGGCCAACACAAAACCCCTCTTCTAGAACATTTTAAATTGCTGCAACGGGACGTGTCACTGATCATACAACGACCGGGGTGAGTGTGTGCATATCCGCGCGTCTTTTAAAGACGCCTTATCGGACGTGGCCCAATGGATATGCGCTGCTAACATGGGTGTGGTAGTGGGTGGAGTAAAGGAAGGTGGAGTAAGACGCCTTACGTCCCCGTTAAATCAATGACGCGCGCTGCCCGATTGCCCTGCCAGAACTAGCTGCGCTTATGTGACTGACGATGTTTGAAATGATTTCGGTACAACACTTATATTGTTTGCAGTCTCTGGCAAGGGCAGAGATTACAGAATTCAAGGGACAAACAACTGCCACAGATGATTTTACTTTACTTTCAATTTGACCAAAGACCACAATGTTTTATTCTCCATCATTCAATGTATTTTGCCTATAGCCTACATAAATTAACCAGATTATCATTGCAAATTATAATGACCATTCGAAATATGTATTCCTTTAATGAGGTGGCAGAACCTCATAACTATAGCTTATATTACCTATTGTCCATTGTCTCTGGCTCGATCACTCACGACACCAGCATAACGGGGATGGAGGGGTGCATTGACGCTGAAAACTTTATGGGTACATTTTTGGGGGGCAAGTCTAGCCTCATAAAATGATTCACAGCTGGGACACTCAATGGTTCTCTACAAGGGCGTAGGATTTACTTTTGCATTGGGGGACACATTGACCCGAAATCTTCTTTGTCGCGCTTTCAAAATAAAAGTTAAAAAATGTTTTTGTCCCTGTGGTATCTAGGGTAATGTTTTGGTGGGACACATGCAGCATTTTCCAATATTGAGGGGGACTCGTTCCCCCCCGTTCCTATGCCAAGGGTTCTCTAAAAAGAGAGAACTATAAAAGAGAGAATCATTAATGAGTTGTGTATCTCAACAACAACAATAAAAAATAAGGTATTATTCTTTCCTGTCATGCTTGTTCTGGCTATTGATCTTCTGCTGTACTTTCTACGTACACTATCTGGTGTATTTAGTGAATGAAATATAATGTCATGTCCTCAGACAAGTCTTTCCAAAGCATAGGGGTGCTAATGGTAAAATCCTTAACAATCCTTCAGTATTGACACAGTTTTGGTGTCAGAACTACGAAGTATTGTATTCCTTAAAGTACAGATACAGTTTCAAGAACAACCTGCATTACCCTCACCAGGTTGTAATTAAAACAATAACAAACCAACCAATCTTACTCAATAAATGGGTGAAACACACAGACACTCTAAAGGGCTGCAGAGATAAACATGATGGGTTTCTTATGAAAATACAAATATGTGCTTCAAAACTGAAAGGTGTCAGCCAGTGTTTACCTAGATTCTACCCAGTCTGACACAGCTTCCCCTCCATTGTTACAGGGGTAGAGTATCTTCCCTGTGTCCAGTCATGTTGGACTGTAGATCTGGTGTTACTGCATGTGCTGTCCCAGTAGGTGCAGGCCAGTAGTTCTTCCAGCTGTGGGTCATACAGAAGTTCTCTCAGGTGGTGACTGCTGGGACAACTTCACCCCCTTGTTTTTTCTATCATAGATGTGCAAGAAAGTCTTCAATATGTCATTTGTTTGACATAAATAGTCAGTGTGTGCTGCTTAGATCTCCTCTTCTGTGTGGGTCCTGCAGTGAGCTCTGAAATGGCCATTCTGTCTAAAGGTTTTACCACAGATGTCACAGGTGTAGGGCTTCTCTCCAGTGTGGATTCTGTGGTGAACTGTTAATTCCACAGTCTGTCTAAAGGTTTTACCACAGATGTCACAGGTGTAGGGCTTCTCTCCAGTGTGAATCCTCAAGTGCTTCTTGAGGCTACTGGATGAGGAAAGGCTCTTCCCACATGTATCACAGTGATGTGTCTCCATAACTCAGCTCTCTCTTTGTTCTCTGTCTGGTCTCTCTGGATCCTGTATCTAGTCTCTGGAAGCTTGTTTCTCTCTGGTTGATCCTGTGTCTGGTTACTGCTGTTTCTGGTTGTGTCTCTCTCTGGTCGAGTCTCTCTCTGTAGTCTCTCTGGTTGAGTCTCTCTCTGTAGTCTCTCTGGTTGAGCCTCTCTCTGTAGTCTCTCTGGTTGAGTGTCTTTAGTTTCTCTGGAGCCTTAAGGTGTCTTCTCTGTCTAGTCTCCGCCCATGATCAAGTATGATTGGCCAGTAGGGGATCTGGAAGAAACAGTCCCAAGTTAATGGCAGGGTAGGCAAGTTGCGTGAAGCTAGCCATTTTTAGCTTCTTTTTGACACAATTTCAACCAAAATATCCCACCTCCTCCCCTTAAAGCAACTCCCACAAAACTACAGTAACGAGCATTGAGTGGAGGGGCAGAGTGCGACAGACAGACAGGTTGCCCGTCCAATCAATAGTCAGGGTACCCCTTAATGATTGGCCGTTCTTATTACAGTATTGCCACGCCCACAGATGTTGGAATGATTTCATATTACCGTCAAACCTCTTTTTTAGTGGTTGCTATGAAGACATGAAGTTACTTTTGTAACAAACATTGCCTTCCCTACCTTTATTTAATACACAATAAGCAGACATCCCAAGTCTCCCAGAAGTTCCAGGAGAAGCCACCTCCCTGAAATGAGTGATAGGGAGGTTATTCTGAAGAAAGGCAGGCCGAAGGAGTCATGACAACGGAAAGGAGTTTGACTTTGGTATATTAGTCGAGCACCCGGATCAAACAATCAGTTCAAGACAAACTGATGGCATGAGTGAAAACTCTGTCTCTCAGCCTTGCTTGAATACATGAGTTGGACAGTACGGATATAGAACGCACAGAATTGCTTCCTTGACGGGTCTTCAGTGGTCAGTACACTGTACACTAGAGCAGCTACGGTGGTCGTTAATTACGTTCAAGTCCCAGTTCGTACATGTTTTGCCTCACAGTCTCCTAACTGTCTGGGCTGTGTCCTATATTCTGCTCAGAGAGGCCTTGCTGCAGGACCTCTTGACCTTACAGATACTTCGGCTGTACATGTAGGCTACACAGAAAATCTGCCTTACAATGAGTCTCTGCAGGTTGGGATGTCTGCAATAAGCATTACATGTAAATTAACAATAAAGGACTTTGGATTGGAATTGCAAAGTTTTGAATCCAATAATATTAATATATTATTGTGTGTCTATTTAAAAACTGATATTTACAACATATGAAATAAATCACAGAATGTTTATGAGCGCCAAACTTATATTGGCTCCACTGCAGCAATACAGAACACAGCACACTGTCTTTACGCTGCCCATGAGGGCGGTCAAATTAAAGTTCACAAAACTCGTACGTACCTTGAGACTCAGAACACTGACTGCATGCCACAACCTACTAACATATCACCATTAAATAAATTAGGTCTCAAAATAAACGTTCAAACGTAGAGTAGGGACACCTCACTTTACGTATCTCCATGATAAACTGCAAATGTTTACTCCTCGACAGGTCTGCAAACGCCTTTGTAAACCGAGATTTGTTAAACGTTTGTTAACCGAGACCGTAGGTCGAGAGGCTTTTAATGGAGAAAACAAGGCTGGAGATAGAGAAACTGCAATATGAGAAGGTATTACATGACTGACTGAATGTACGAATGAATTACACTAAACTTAGCTGCAGTTACACTGATATTCTTTCTCTGTGTTCCTGGGGTAGGGAGACACTTGAGGAAGATGTATTTGTTTAACTCTTTTCTAGGTTTGAGTCTTTTTGTACCTTTTTTTGTGGCTTGTCCCAAAGATGTATTTTGTGCCTTAGTCTATTCGAGGGGTGTTTTAACATTTCTTTCTTTCAATGTTCTATTTGTTGTTTTTTGAATGAATTGAAATATAAGTGAAAACATTCAAATTCAATGAAAGTATGTGAAATGATCATTTATTTAACTTGTGAAGAGCATTGCAGGGTACTCTATACATTGTTCTTTTTGGTTTGAAATGTTTTGTTTGAAGGAAACCAACATATCTGATATGGAAATTATCAGAAAATGGGTCAAAGCAACCCAAGGACAAACAAATGGGTTAAGTGGAGACACCCCAGTGAATATATACATATCAACACAAAACCTCCCCAGTTGTAAATGTATGTTTCTATGAGAAAATGAAGCATTAAGTTGTAAAATATGATATACACAGTATGCATACATTGATATATGATATATTTGCATACATTTCAAGAACGGAAATCATAACATTGGATGTAGACAGAATGCAAATCCTTGTTTCATTTTGTCAACATATTAGAGTCCAAAGTTTCTACAGAGGGCACTTTGGATATCGCTTTCAACATTTCATAATCAGAATATGGTGGCAACAGCCATTAAATACATTTACATGTTGTCATTTAGCAGACACTCTTATCCAGAGCGACTTAAAGTAAGTACAGGGACATTCCCCCAGGGCAAGTGGGGTGAAGTGCCTTGGCCAAGGACACAAATAAAATCTATATAGCTCAAATGCTATGGAACCAAAATAGCCCAACTGAAAAGTAAAAAATGCTGCTAAATGATTAAATCTAAAGAATAATGGCTTAGCCTGTATCCCCTCAAACAAAAAACTGCTGCTTTATAGCGGCTGTCACGGCCCTGCCAGTTGGGTAGTGAAGGGTGAAGGGATCTCCCACATCTGGGGGATGCTGACTGACAGGTGGGGCTCTCTCCCTTGTTATGGAGGTCACATTGTGGAGCACAAGACAGGCTGTCACCATCTGACCAGCCCGGTCTGGGTCCACTCGGACGCCATGCAGGCAGTTGAAGCGTGCTTTCAAGATTCCAAAGGTCATTTCTATCTTTGTTCTGTTTAGGGCCACATTAAATGTATTCTGTGGCCGTGTGTTCGGGTCAGGATAGGGGGTCATCAAACAGGGCTGGCAGGCGTACCCTTCGTAGAAAGAAATGATCTGTGTCTGTTAGATGATATTCTGTCGGAGGATGGGCCAAGGAACGCACCGCAATGAAAAAGAGTTGACTTTGTTTATTAATCGAGCTGCTCGGATCAGGTCACCACGACAGGCAAAGTGGTTGGCGTGACTGACAAACATGTCTATCAGATGAACATTATATGCATGAGCTGAACCATACAAACATAGTAACCCCCAAAACATGTCCTTAAACGGTATACATTCCACAACTTAATGCACAGTGAGAACAACCCAAGCGGTTCATTCATCACTCATCATTTGTACTATTTTCTGCATGTTGCTCTTTCTAAAGGTGAAAGTAGCACATTCTCCTATCTATATGTGTATTGTCCGAGACCTGCTGCGTGACCACTTGACCACAGCAAGAGACAACCTCACACATTTATAGAAAACCCACGTATCAGTGTCAATCTGCTTGCATGCTCCTGTGTGTGTACAGGTGTGTGTGTACAGGTGTGTGTGTGTGTGTACACGTGTGTGTGTACAGGTGTGTGTGTGTGTACACGTGTGTGTGTACAGGTGTGTGTGTGTGTGTGTACAGGTGTGTGTGTACAGGTGTGTGTGTGTGTGTACACGTGTGTGTGTACAGGTGTGTGTGTACACTTGTGTGTGTACAGGTGTGTGTGTGTGTGTACAGGTGTGTGTGTGTGTACACGTGTGTGTGTACAGGTGTGTGTGTGTGTGTGTGTACACGTGTGTGTGTACAGGTGTGTGTGTGTGTGTGTACAGGTGTGTGTGTACAGGTGTGTGTGTGTGTGTGTGTACACGTGTGTGTGTACAGGTGTGTGTGTACACTTGTGTGTGTACAGGTGTGTGTGTGTGTGTACACGTGTGTGTGTACAGGTGTGTGTGTGTGTTCAGTCATCCCCCCTCACAGCAGTCCTCAGGCTGCTCCAGAACTCCTCCCTCCCCTGCTCCTCCCGGGGCCACTGCAGGAAGGTTCTGGAGCTCATCATCTTCCTGAGCCGGCAGAACCTGCGGGGGACGTCCTTCTCCCCCAGCGGCTCCAGCAGAACCAAGATGGCCGCCTCGTCCTGGTCGCCCTGGAACATCCGCAGGTGTGAGAACTCCAGCTCGTAGCGGCACCAGTCCGACTGCACAAAGTGCCCCGACAGGACGAAGATGGTGCGCCGGCTGTTCTCCATGGCGATGAGGATGTTGTCGACAATCCACTTGCCCGGCAGGAAGTCCCTCTTGTGGAGGCAGAGGGACAGAGGTGCATCCTGGGAGCTGGAGTCCTCTTCAAGCTCCGGAACCAGGAAGTGCTCCACCCAGTCGGCGTCCTGCTCGCTGTAGGAGACAAAAGCGTCGTAGCTGAACCGCGAGGAGTCACTGACGGCGTCGTCGGTGCCGAGGAGACGGCTGCGGTCTTGGCGATGGCGGCGGCGCCTGGCGCTGCGGTTGGCAGATAGCCACGCCCACATCATCCGGAGGTACCAGAGGACGTGCAGCCGGTGGAGGAGGGCAGCGAGGAGGCCGGCGGCGAGGAGGGAGATGCCACACAGAGACGCCACGAACGCCAGGCGGTGACAGTCTACCACCGAGAACCTTACCCCGCCCACCCTCTCGCCCCGCGCCCACAGCGGAGAGTCACAGACGTAGCTGTCCGGATCGTCCGTGAGACGCACCCCCACACCTCCCGGTCCCGTCCCCTCCACCGTCGCCCCGGACAACGCCGTCGCCATGAACGCCACGAAGGAGCAGGAGCACAGGAAGTTGTTTCCGCCGGCCTGCAGCTCTCGCAGACGCCCGAAAGGTCGTAGGTCGTCGGGGGAGAAGTCGCTGAGGGCGTTGGTGGTGACGACCAGCAGCTCCAGGTTGGGTGTCTTCCAGGGGGAGGGCAGAGCCAGCATCTTGTTCCCAGGGAGGAGCAGCTCTCTCAGCCTGGGAAGCACCACACCCAGGCTGGTCAAGTCGTTGTGGCTCAGGTCCAAAACCTCCACACACACATGCATGTCAGAGGTTAAATATCTTTTTTTATATGAAGAAAGCACAAATATACGTATATTTTTTTATAGGGATCTTATGTTTATATGATGTTTTACATATATTATGAGGCTCAGTGGAAGCTTGATAACAACCCATTCATTAGAATCAGGTGTGCAAGAGCAGGGAAACATCTAGAACATGCAGGACAGCGGACCCTGAGGACCAGGGGGAACACCCCTGATCTAGAACATGTAGGACAGCGTCCCCTGAGGACCAGGGGGGAACACCCCTGATCTAGAACCTAGACCTGCTTTAAGGGGCTGTTAAACCCAGTCCTCAGTAACACAGACTTCTTAGTGTGTGCCGGTGGCGTCAGCGCGCCCCTACCTCCAGGGTGCTGGGCAGGCAAGGGGTGACCCTCCGCAGCGAGGCCCAGGAGAGGTTGAGGAACCTGAGGGAGGCCGGCCAGGAGCAGGCCCCGGGCATGGAGGCCAGGGCGTTCCCGCTGAGGTCCAGGTGAGTGAGCCTGTCCAGGCGTGCCACCAGGCGGCCGGCCAGGGCCAGGGACTGGATGGAGTTGGAGCTGACGTTGAGGACCCGGAGTTTCCGGAGGAAGCCAGCCCCGTAGCAGAGCGTCTCTTTCAGGGTCTGGTCGGTCAGAAGGTTCTCACTCAGGTCCAGGTATTGGAGGTTGGTCAGGAGGACGGAGGTGAAGCAGTGGAGGACGTAGGCCTGGGGAAGGGGAGGGGAGGAGTGGGGGAAAGAGGAGAGAGGGGAGGGGGAGACAAAGGGATGGAGGAGGGAGGGGGGTACTTATCAATGATGGAAACTTCTTTTGTGAAACTTTATTTCAAACCTTTTTTTCGAAAACATTACATTTCATTTGAAATCACATCAAAAAATGAAATTGTTTTAAACCCGACACAAAAAATTACATGTTTTTTCAAAGGTTTTTTCACAAGGTGAAAGAAGAGAGAGGAGAGAGAGAGACAGAAAGAGGGGGGAGAGGCTTTCGAAAAAAGAAAATCTAAACTTTTTTGTATTCTTTTTCTTTTTACTCTAGATTACAGTATAGTCAATGATGCAAACCTTTTTAGTAACCTTTAAAAAAAAAACTTCAACCTGTAGAAACCTTTTTTGCGATTTTTTTTTCACCTGTAGAAATGTTTTGGGGAAACTTTCTTTTTCCAACCTATTAAAAACCTTTTGTTCACACACATTGAAAGGAGAGAAGAGAAAAGGAAAGGGGAACAGCGAATCCTAAAACAGAGTAGATTACAGCAGAGCCGAGTACAAGAGCACAGCTCCATGGTAGCTTCATAGACTAGCTTACGTTTGTTGTGCGTGAAATTAAACAGCAATTTCAATAAATAATTAGGGCTGTTAAATGATTAAAAATTTTAATCAAATTAATCACAAGTTTCTGTGGATTAATCATGATTAATTACATAGGCTATTACCGATTTTCCGAATTTTCGTCATTAGTGTGCGTCTTTGATTTTGCGGTAGGCCTACCTTGATGCTCAAGTCACCCGTCACACGGCGGTGAACCCCTCGTCCTCAACAATATCAATCGGTCTACAGCTTTTTGCAATATATTTGGCATCTGTGCTAGTCACTTTGTCACAGGCAGACTTAGTGAGGGCCCTACGCTGTTCAGTGAGGGTGGTTTGGCGCATTCTACTCGAACTCCCCTCGCCGACCAACGCATGCTTCGCGTTGAGGTGGTATAGATTACTTTAGGCTGGTATTGCTGCGGTGAAACGATAACATTCAGTCATTTAGCATTCAGTAATTTAGCAGACGCTCTTATGCAGAGCGATAACATCTTCCCAGAGTGTGCATATCACTAGTATATTTTATTGGATGTTCTATCTTAGTTTTTTTGGAACACGAAATTCTCATCCAGAAGTTGCAGATGGAGGAATGGAATTGTGGATATATTACGTTAAATGCGTTAAACAAAAATAACGAATTAATCCTGTAATTTAATCATAACGCGTTAAGGCGTTACTTTTCACAGCCGTATAAATAATATTTATCCTGGTATTTGTAGCCGAGCTAAATTTTATTTTATTTTCATTTTATTTTTGGTCATTATCCACACCTTTTTTCATTGTGAACTCCCCAAAATAGTTTCCAAGTGTAAATAGGTCCCACATTGTTATTTTCCATAGCATATCCTTTTGTTTCCCTGGGGAGTAATTTTAGCGTTGCACCTGTGTGTCCAGCTTCAGTGAGCACGGATGCTCGGAGCTGGTAAGTTATGTTTTATATCTCTCTCCCGTTGATTTTTTTATAAACTTTTTATTTGTTGCTCTTAAATGATACATTATAATTCAAACTGCTTTATGACGTGCTTTTAGGCACGCGGGAGAAATTCATGCTTCACAGATAACTTTAAGCTGGTTAAACTGTTGAAAAAAACGGACTTTTATGTGTTATAAAAATGTTTTATGAACTAGCTTTAGGCTAGCGGCAGTTACTACGGGGTTTCCCGGCCGCGAGAGTTTTAGCAGGGGAAAAAAGATTGCTGCTTGTCTGTGTTGACTTTTTGAATGCAGCTGTGTGATTTATATGTGTAGTTAAGCATTTGCTTCCTTTATTTTGTAGAGTGGAGAGAGATTCTATGTGGACTGTGTGTGACGCCCGTGTTTTTTATCTCCCAAATAAGGTATGCCTGTTATGTGTTTTTGACTTTTCTTATTGTGTAAAACAGAAAATGAGTTGATGAGTGTGAGAAGAAAACGTCAATTGATGCATTGTGAAGAAAAAAAACGTATTACTGTATTGGTGTATATATTTTATAAACTGTGTTTTTATTTAATTAATTTCTTCCACATGTATTTATAATACAATAATAATTTATGAAGCTTGCTTGAGTGAGCACGGATGCTCGGAGCTGAGTGGAGAGAGATTCTATGTGGACTGTGTGTGACGCCCGTGTTTTTTATCTCCCAAATAAGAAATAAACCAACTCAACTCGACTCCAGTGTGTGCCTCACTCACATAGACACAACGCAGAACAAGATCTGTTACATATTGATCATGCCACCAAATACAGACTAAAACTTAAGTAACAAGCCTGGCATGAAAATGTGAGAAGGTAGAATGTACAGATATTTTTCTGAAAAATTAATTGTGAAGTCCCATCTCTGCCAGAGCAGAGAATGGATCTGAATCTGGGATGTTAAGATCCCCCCCCCTCCCCCCTTTCTCCCCCCCCCCTCACCTTGGCCTTGATGACAGACACCTGTCGGGGATACTGCAGCAGGAACCCCAGCTGCTGCATGGAGCTGAAGTGGTACAAGTTGACGATCTTCACGTTCCTCAGGTAGAACGTGTCAAGCCCCACATGCTGTGTCTTCCGTGCTGGCTCCAGGTGCCCCGTCCCCACCAACCTCACATCCTGCAGCGACAGGAAGCTGAGCGGCGACCCGTCCGTCACCTCCAGGAAGTCGACCAACGTTTCATCCGACAGCGAGGTGTTGCTTAGCGACAGCGAGCGCACGCGGCGCCGTGCCACGGCAGCAAGCGGACGCACCGACGCGTTCCCGGCCATCTGGAGGTCGCACAGGGTCAGCGGAGTCTCCGGGTACGACACGTCGTCCAGGACAGCCTCCGCCAGCGTCTGGTTGGTCAGGAAGGGCTCCCGCAGGCTGAGGGTGGCCGCGCCCAGGGGCCAGGGCCGGGACAGGGAACCCGGGTCGTAGTGGCGGAGGTGGTTGGCGTGCAGCTCCAGGAGGTCCAGCCGGCCCACCCCTGCCAGGTCGTGGCTCTGGATCTCCTCCAGAGAGGGGCCACCTAGGTGGAGGGTCCGTAGGGACAGCAGGCCCTGGAACAGGGGGCGGGGGCCCAGGGACCTGGGCGGGGCAGGGGTGAGATCAACATAGCGCACACTCCCTCCTTCAAACTCTCTCTCTCTCTCTCTCTCTAGCTAATGTAATATTGCACATATGTTCGTATTATTTCCCCTAAATAAATAAAATGTGCATACTTAAAGACACCTTACAGTATGTTCTAAATGGCATAAATGCTGCCAATTAATAATTGACGTAACAACTTATTGTAAATGCAGTGGCCTAGCCTATAGATTAAGGTAGGCCACCCGGAAGCATGTACACTGTCTGCTTCATTTGATCTTGATAGGCTAAGCCTTCTGTAGCAAATAATAACAATATACCCACTATTATTCATCAAAACTAGGCTACTTAAGCATAATAATGCACCTAAAATACAAACGTGAGCAAGGGCAGCAATCGCTATCGAATCAACAGACGTGCAATTTCGCTAGCAGGGGAAGAATATAAACAACGAAAATCACCAGTTAACTTGATTTAAATTTGCAAGAACTATAGACTAATACAATAACAGGCTTAAATGAACTGACAACATAAGTTATACGACTTCTCAGTTCTCAAGGACGCACACGCGCAATCTCAACTGCGCTGTGAAGTGCGACATGCGCTCTAACAATCACGGCTGACAGACGGCCTAACATTTTGTACAGCCCTATTTCTGATACCGTGGCGGCAGAAATGTAACCGTGGCGGGCCGCCATGGTAAAATCAACATAGGGGAAACACTGCACACTCCTTCCCTCACACACACACACACACACTCCTTCCCTCTCACACACACATACACACTCCTTCCCTCACACACACACATACACACTCCTTCCCTCACACACACACTCCTTCCCTCACACACACACACACATGTACCTGTAGGGGTTGTCCAGCAGGTTGAGGTGTGTGAGAGACAGTAGCCCTGTGAACCAGTCAGCGTTCAGGCTGGCCAACCGATTGGCCGACAGGTCCAGACGCTCCAGTTTCCCTAGCGACCGGAACGCCCTCCCCGCCACGCTCTGGAGGCGGTTGCCGTGGAGACGCAGGATGGTCAGGCGGGCGTAGGCGGCGAGGTCAGCGTCGGTCACCGCGGCGATGCGGTTGAGGGACAGGTCAAGGGCGACAACGTGGAGAGGGACCTGGGGGATGAGGCTCAGGTTCCTGGAGGAGCAGTCACACACCTGACGCACGTCACAGCCGCACGCAGTCCCCCACTCAGCCCTCGCCCCCGGATCTGAACTCTGACCCCCGGAGAGGAGGAGGAGGAGGAGGAAGGGTGGTGAAGGCATGGCTGTCCTGAGAATGAGTGAATGGTGAGAAAGAGAGAGAGAAAAGAAAGAGAGAGAGAGAGTGTAAGATAGAGGGAGGGGTTAGTCAAGCAGGTTCTGTAAACTGCAGAAAAAGAGCGAGGGATGGAAGACTGTACCTTTCTGAAGTTCTTCTGTGTGGTTCACCTTCTGTGTGTGAGAGCGTTTGTGTGTGAGAGAGTGTGAGAGAGAATGTGTGAGAGAGTGTGAGAGTGTGTGAGCGTGTTTGCATCTGGACTGACAGAGGTACAGAGGAACTCTAATTGTGGGTGTGGGTGTGTGTTCTGCCTGTTAGGTTTAAAAACGTAAAAAGAGGAAATGAGCAGTTGTTCTTCCCGGTTACAGATTCTCCACCGCGATTACCATGACAACTATCTCCCCTAAGGCCCAGGGTGATAACAAACAAACACTCATACACACACACAGGTCCTCTGATAAAAACACTGTTTCAAATAACCTGCAAACACAGGTATTCTATATGGGTTTTATTTCAGTGAGTAAAACCAGGAGACTATTATATGAAACTGTCACAGAGACCAACAGAGAGAGACAGAGAGAGAGAGACAGAGGGAGAGAGAGAGACAGAGAGAGACAGAGGGAGAGAGAGAGAGACACACAGGGAGAGAGAGACAGAGGGAGAGACAGAGAGAGAGACAGAGAGAGAGAGACAGAGAGAGAGACACAGAGGGAGAGAGAGAGACAGAGCAAGTAGTAGGTTATTCACATGATCTAAAAAGAGGAACTGTAAAATAATCTTAACAACATCTGTGTTAAAAATATGTTCGAACTCCAGCCGTGTCTAAAAGTGTGAGAGGGTGACATTCTGAAGCTTCAGCACACACACACACACACTTATACACACACACGTATACACACATATACACACACTTATACACACACACACACACACATATACATATATACATGAATACACACACAGGTTCACACATGTATACACACAGTGTCCAGTGGTCTCTGCCACCGGCCTTGTCAGTAGAGAGTCGCACGCACACACATCCTGTCAGTTGATGCGTTCGACATGACCGGACTTCATGCGTCGCTGCAGCCGGCTGCAGGCGGCTGACTTGAAACAGTGAATTCTGGTTAGACTTTTTGTCCGACTTGAGACAGCGCCGAGGATACATCACTGTGACGTCGCCATCAAAGTGAAATATTTGTAATATTCAGACACCTTCAGTTTCGTCAACGCTCAAAAAAGTTTAATTGAATAAAAAATGTGTTGAAGAAAGGGTTTTAGTCAGCTCTTCACTAACGGAAAGACTAAGTTTAATTATAAATAAAGCAAAGTAAGCAAACAGCGCTTGATCGGCCATGACTGACATCAACACAGCAAACCACGAGAAGCTGGAATAGGTGCGGAATATTGACACTGAAGGTGTCCGAATATTACAAAATGCGTCAAAGTTGTTGTGTGTGTCTGGCCAATCATGAAATAGCTGTGTCGTCACTTGAACCTGTGCAGTTGCTCTTGAGAAAATGCGCTCGGATACATAGCTGGGAAGTTCTTGTGTCGATCTCACGGTACTTTGATGGCGACGTCACAGTGACGTATCCTCTGCTTCGTCTCAAGTCGGACAAAAAGTCTAACCAGAATTCACTGTTTCAAGTCAGCCGCCTGCAGCCGGCTGCAGCGCTGCATGAAGTCGGGTCAAGTCGAACGCACCTATTGTAACATCCAATCAGCCATCAGTCTGGGGGTCACATGACCACAACACTAGGTGTGTTTGATTTCATGCAGCGCCGGGGGCGCCGACAGTCGGCTGCAGCCGGCTGCCTTGAAGCTGAGAATGCCATTGGCTGTTTCAAGTCAGGCAGGCGCCTGCAGGCGATGCGGGCGCTGCATGAAGTCGAACACACCTACTGTAACATCCAATAAGCCATCAGTCTGGGCGTCACAAGACCACAACACTGCAACATCCAATCAGCCATCAATCATCATATCTTTTTCATTCTGCATATTTACTGATCATTGATCTGTTGGTCTAAGATTAATCATAAGAAATGCTCTGGATAAGAGCATCTGCTAAAAGACTTAATGTAAAATGACTCAATGTAAATGTTCCAATAAAGGTAAACATTTTTTGTGAATACAAAGTCCAGGTTTGCGAAATACAATTTCTATAAGGAACCTTAAGGTTCTTACAGCTTTGTGATTCTGACATTCCAAAACCAGACGCCCAACACACAGGCTGGACTCTTTTCGCATTTACCAACTATTATGAAGATTGACTCACAAAAATACAGCCCATCCTCAGATTTTTACTCAATAAAAAAACAAAAAAACACGTCTCTGGGTTCTGTCTATGAAGCTGGATGAACAAAGGGAAAGTCATACCAGTCATACTTCAGAAGGTGAGTCAGGCTTCTCTGTGTGAATGTAAATTTAACATGAAGATGTCTTGATTTCATGTTCTGGTACTTGTATCACTGCACTTCGTGTGGCTCATTGGGGATTTCATAAACAATTAAACAGAGGATGTACTTCCTGCGGCAGCTGAAGAAATTCAACCTGCCAAAGACAATGATGGTGCACTTCTACACAGCCATCATTGAGTCCATCCTCACCTCCTCCATCACCACCTGGTACGCTGCTGCCACTGCCAAGGACAAGAGCAGGCTGCAGCGTGTCATCCGCACTGCAGAGAAGGTGATTGGCCGCAATCTGCCTTCCCTCGAGGACCTGCACACCTCGAGGACCGTGAGACGGGCGAATAAGATTGTGGCTGACTCCTCCCACCCTGGACATTCCCTGTTTCAGTCCCTCCCCTCTGGCAGAAGGCTGCGGTCCATCAGGACCAAAACCTCACGCCATACAAACAGTTTCTTCCCTTCCGCTGTTGGCCTCCTCAACAAGGCCAAAGCTCACACTGACTGAATGTCCTTAAAAACTATTTACATTTTGCACTACACTCAATTCCTGTAATTATTTGTGTTTTATATTGTATTTTATATTGTAAATTGGCAACTTATATTTTACTTTATTGTATATTTTATTTTAATTATATTCCACTTAGTATTGCTAGTTTATGTATCTTTAGTATAGTTAGACCACATATTTAAATTTAAGATTCCTATATGTTTACTGTATGCACCTTCCTGCCAAAGCAAATTCCTTGTCTGTGCAAACTTTCATGGCGAATAAATCCCATTCTGATTCTGATTCTGATTTATTCCACACATGACAAAACACGGTCTGGTTGCCTGCATTACCACAGTCTACCACTAGATGACAGCGGTAGCCCGTACAGATGCTCATATACTCATTTATAATCTCTTCTGAAGCTAAATTTGCTGGCAGGACTACGCTGTCTCAAAAAATTTAACTATATTGATTTAAAAAAAATATATATTGTCATTCAATGCATTCTGTGTGAAAGCAATGACAAAAGTATCCAGTTTAGTCCACAGACTTGTGGTAACTGTGTGCTAAGAGTTTTGTGATTTCAGTACTTAGAAATGTGTTAATCAGAGGCGTTGTTAGACATAAAACTCTTCTGGGACACAGGCCCCTAATTCATTTCCCTATTTTGTATTTCAAGCTTGCTGCGCTCAATACACAGGCTACAGAAACTCCCCTTGCTTAACCCTCTCTACAACAGTACAGGGATGCAAGTTTGATATTAGCTTTGCCAGGGACATAAATAGCTAATGCAGGCACTCGTGTTTTTTTCACATTTATTTGAGTGCAAATACTGTTTTCTGAACTTCAAGTAATATTGTTTTTATGTTTTAGTCAAAATAAGATGATGGGTAGGCCTATCGTTTAGAAACTATCTTTAGTTTTGTAATATTTTCTTGGTCTACCTCAATTCTGACTTGTGTGCCGAGTCCGATGCCTGGGGGGTATTCCAGAAAGCAGGTCATGTGACATGCCCGGGTAAATTAACTCCCCAGATGACACCCAGCGTTGTAGCAACATTGCAAATCAGCTGTTGGGTTAATTTATCCAGTTATGTTGCATAACCTGCTTTCTGGAATACCCCCCCTGGCGTTGATTGGGATACTGTGTACATGTTTTCCAGGATTATCAATCTAAGTTAATGCCATGACTAATGAAGTAAATTGTTAAAACTCAAACTTTAGATTTTACTGGGGCACAGCAGATTAATACTGGGGCACGTGTCCCAGTAAAAAGGGTCTAACGACGCCCCTGGTGTTAATCCCATTGTAATTTTTTGTTGTTGATTGCCACACTGCCAATCTGTTTCTGATAGGTCACTGATTTTGGTACAACACCTGTATTGTTTGCCGTCTCAGGTAAGGGCAGAGATTGCAGGATTCAAGAAACAAACAACTGCCACGGGTCATTTCACTTAATTTTCAATTTGACGAAAGACCACAATGTTTTATTCTCCATCATTCAATGTATTTTGCCCATACATAAATGAACCAGATGAACATTGCAGATTATAATGACCATTCTAAATATGTATTCTTTTTATGAGGAGGTGGCAGAACCTATCTATCGCTTATACCTGATGTCGCAGTGTCTTTGGCTCGATCACTCACGACACCAGCATAACAGGGTACGTTTTTGGGGGCAAGTCTTACTTCATCAAATAATTCACAGCTGGGACACTCAATGGTTCTCTACAATGACAGAGGATTTACTTTGACATTGGGGGGGACATATTGACCCTATATCTTCTTTGTCGCGCTTTCAAAATAAAAGTTTAAAATTTGTTTTTGTACCTTCGGTATCGAGCCTAATTTTGGAGTGACTCTGAAAGTATTGTGTCAAAATGAAGACTTTAATTAGATAATCAATAAAACATGATCATCAAACTATAAACACTATGATAAAGTAAACAACAATAAAATATACGGTATAATTCTTGTCAGTCTTGCTTGTTCTGGTAATTGATCTTCTGCATGTGCTGTCCTAGTAGGTGCAGGTCAGTAGTTCTTCCAGCTGTGCGTCATACAGAGGTTCTGTCAGGTGGTGACTGCTGTTACAACTTCACCCTGTTGGTTTTTCTATCATAGATATGCCAGAGTCTATGCAAAGTCTTCGATATGTCATTTGTTAGACATAAATAGTCAGTGTGTGCTGCTTAGATGTTCTCTTCTGTGTGGGTCCTGCAGTGAGTTCTGAAAGGGCCAGCCTTTCAGGTTTTACTACATAGGTCACAGCTGTAGGGCTTCTCTCCTGTGTGGACTCTGCAATGAACTGTTAAATCCCCAGCATGTCTAAAGGTTTTACTACAGAGGTCACAGCTGTAGGGCTTCTCTCCAGTGTGGATTCTGCGGTGAACTGTGAAATTGTCCGCCCGGCTAAAGGTTTTACCACAGACGTCACAACTGTAGGGCTTCTCTCCTGTGTGGATTCTGTGATGAACCGTTAAATCCCCAGCCCGTCTAAAGGTTTTACCACAGAGTTCACAGCTGTAGGGCTTCTCTCCAGTGTGGACCCTGCAGTGAGCTCTGAAATTACCAGCCGTGCTAAAGGTTTTACCACAGAGTTCACAGCTGTAGGGCTTCTCTCCAGTGTGGATCCTGCTATGAGCTCTAAAACTGCAAGCGTGGTTAAAGCTTTTACCACAGAGGTCACAGCTGTATGGCTTCTCTCCAGTATGGATTCTGTGGTGAACTGTTAAATTCCCAGTCTGTCTAAAGGTTTTACCACAGAGGTCACAGCTGTAGGTCTTCTCTCCAGTGTGGATTCTGCTATGAACTCTGAGATTGCCAGCCTTGCTAAATGTTTTACCAGAGGTCACAGCTGTAGGGCTTCTCTCCAGTGTGGATCCTCATGTGCTTCTTGAGGCTAATGGATGAGGAAAGGCTCTTCCCACATGTGTCACAGTGATGTGTCTCCATAACTCAGCTCTCTCTTTCTTCTCTGTCTGGTCTCTCTGGATCCTGTATCTAGTCACTGGAAGCTTGTTTCTCTCTGGTTGATCCTCTGTCTGCTGTTTCTGGTTGAGTCTCTCTCTGTAGTCTCTCTTGTTGAGTCTCTGCAGTCTCTATGGTTAAGTGTCTGTCTTTCTGGAGCCTTAAGGAGTCTTCTCTGTCTAGTCTCCGCCCATGATCAACTATGATTGGCCAGTAGAAAATTAGCAACTTTAACATATAAATGACATCTATTGTCTGTCATAATGGGCCACTTTACATACGTAATGTTGATCATTTGGTGAGAGGTACTATGGTGTAATATAATTGATATTCAGATAACTTTCCAATCAGATGCACTGACTAATTCATTAATTCAGTTAAATAAAACGGAGATTGCTTGAAAACCAAAGTGTAAATGTAATAATGTAAGTTACTGTATTTGTTTTGGGCTTTTCATAGATGACAAAGGCTCCTACCAGAGTGCTGCTCATGAGTGGGAACCCCTTCAGTGCTGATTGTGACATGTGACTGCCCATGGATGGAAAGGACATTGTAAAGGTAGAGGACATCTCAGTGGGAGTTGGCGCCCTACTGGGGATCTATTTCATCATTGGAGTTCAATATGCAGAGAATGTAAGAACACTCTAATTTGTATGTAGTGAATGGTTGGTGACAAGTCAAATGATAAGGTACCAATAGGTGTAATTAAAATAGCAAATGTCTTGCTCTAAATGTATAATGTCATATTTTGTATTCATTTACATTTTTATTATTTGTTTTTTGCTTATTAGAAATGATCAACTCTGAATCATTATTGTTGTATACTTTTTAAAAGCCTGATATGTAAATAAAAAGGTTAAACTTAATAAAATGTGATATTAAAACATTGTATCCATGGAGATAGTTGACGCTGAAAGTATGGTGTCAAAATGAAGACTTTAATTAGATAATAAAAAACATGATCATGAAACTATAAACACTATAATAAAGTAAACAACAATAAAAATGAAGACTTTATTTTAGATCATTAAAAAAACACGATCATGAAACTACAGCTAAACACCAACATAGTAAACAACAATGAATAAAAAAGTATAATTCTTGCCTGTCTTGTTTGTTCTGGTTATTGATCTTCAGCTGTACTTTCTATGTGCACAACCTGGTGTATTTAGCGTGACGCATAGTTAATGAAATGTAATGTAATGCCCTCAGACAGGTCTTTCCAAAAGCATAGGCAAGAAAGTCTTCAATATGTCATTTGTTGGACATAAATAGTCAGTGTGGGCGCTTAGATCTTATCTCCTGTGTGGGTCCTGCATGGAGCTCTGACATTGCCAGGTTGGCTAAAGGTTTTACCACAGAGGTCACAGCTGTAGGGCTTCTCTCCAGTGTGGATTCTGCGATGAACTGTTAATTCCCCAGTCTGTTTAAAGGTTTTACCACAGAGGTCACAGCTGTAGGGCTTCTCTCCAGTGTGGACTCTGCGGTGAACTGTGAAATAGTCCGCCCGGCTAAAGGTTTTACCACAGAGGTCGCAGCTGTAGGGCTTCTGTCCAGTGTGGATTCTGCGGTGAACTGTTAAATCCCCAGCCTGTCGAAAGGTTTTACCACAAAGATCACAGCTTTAGGACTTCTCTCTAGTATGGATTCTGCTATGAGCTCTTAAATTGTCAGCCCGGCTAAAGGTTTTACCACAGAGGTCACAGCTGTAGGGCTTCTCTCCGGTGTGGATCCTACGGTGAGCTGTGCAATTGCCAGCTTGGCTAAATGTTTTACCACAGAGGTCACAGCTGAAGGGCTTATTTTCAGTGTGGATCCTGCCATGAGCTCTGAAATGGTTTGCCCGGCTAAAGGTTTTACCACAGAGGTCACAGTTGTAGGGCTTCTCTCCAGTGTGGATCCTGCTGTGAACTGTGAAACTGCTAACCCGGCTAAAGGTTTTACCACAGAGGTCACAGTAGGGCTTCTCTCCAGTGTGGATTCTGTAGTGAGCTGTGAAACTGCTAACATGGCTAAAGGTTTTACCACAGATGTCACAGCTGTAGGGCTTCTCTCCAGTGTGGATCCTACTATGGTCTCTGAAATGGTCAGCCCGCCTGAAGGTTTTACCACAGAGGTCACAGTTGTAGGGCTTCTCTCCAGTGTGGATCCTGCTGTGAACTGTGAAACTGCTAACCCGGCTAAAGGTTTTACCACAGAGGTCACAGCTGTAGGGCTTCTCTCCAGTGTGGATTCTGTAGTGAGCTGTGAAACTGCTAACTTGGCTAAAGGTTTTACCACAGAGGTCACAGCTGTAGGGCTTCTCTCCAGTGTGGATCCTGCTATGGGCTCTGAAATGGTCAGCCCGCCTGAAGGTTTTACCACAGAGGTCACAGCTGTAGGGCTTCTCTTCAGTGTGGATTCTGCGGTGAACTGTTAAATCCCCAGCCTGTCGAAAGGTTTTACCACAAGGATCACAACTGTAGGGCTTCTCTCCAGTATGGATTCTGCTATGAACTCTGAAATTGTCAGCCCGGCTAAAGGTTTTACCACAGAGGTCACAGCTGTAGGGCTTCTCTCCAGTGTGGATCCTGCTATGGGCTCTGAAATGGTCAGCCCGCCTGAAGGTTTTACCACAGATGTCACAGCTGTAGGGCTTCTCTCCAGTGTGGATCCTGCTATGGGCTCTGAAATGGTCAGCCCGCCTGAAGGTTTTACCACAGATGTCACAGCTGTAGGGCTTCTCTCCAGTGTGGATCCTCTTGTGCTTCTTGAGGCTACTGGATGAGGAAAGGCTCTTCCCACATGTGTCACAGTGATGTGTCTCCATAACTCAGCTCTCTCTTTCTTCTCTGTCTGATCTCTCTGGATCCTGTATCTAGTCACTGGAAGCTTGTTTCTCTCTGGTTGATCCTCTGTCTACTGTTTCTGGTTGAGTCTCTCTCTGTAGTCTCTCTTGTTGAGTCTCTGCAGTCTCTATGGTTAAGTGTCTGTCTTTCTGGAGCCTTAAGGAGTCTTCTCTGTCTAGTCTCCGCACATGATCAACTATGATTGGCCAGTAGAAAATTTGCAACTTTAACATATAAATGACATCTATTGTCTGTCATAATGGGCCACTTTACATACGTAATGTTGATCATTTGGTGAGAGGTACTATGGTGTAATATAATTGATATTCAGATAACTTTCCAATCAGATGCACTGACTAATTCATTAATTCAGTTAAATAAAACGGAGATTGCTTGAAAACCAAAGTGTAAATGTAATAATGTAAGTTACTGTATTTGTTTTGGGCTTTTCATAGATGACAAAGGCTCCTACCAGAGTGCTGCTCATGAGTGGGAACCCCTTCAGTGCTGATTGTGACATGTGACTGCCCATGGATGGAAAGGACATTGTAAAGGTAGAGGACATCTCAGTGGGAGTTGGCGCCCTACTGGGGATCTATTTCATCATTGGAGTTCAATATGCAGAGAATGTAAGAACACTCTAATTTGTATGTAGTGAATGGTTGGTGACAAGTCAAATGATAAGGTACCAATAGGTGTAATTAAAATAGCAAATGTCTTGCTCTAAATGTATAATGTCATATTTTGTATTCATTTACATTTTTATTATTTGTTTTTTGCTTATTAGAAATGATCAACTCTGAATCATTATTGTTGTATACTTTTTAAAAGCCTGATATGTAAATAAAAAGGTTAAACTTAATAAAATGTGATATTAAAACATTGTATCCATGGAGATAGTTGACGCTGAAAGTATGGTGTCAAAATGAAGACTTTAATTAGATAATAAAAAACATGATCATGAAACTATAAACACTATAATAAAGTAAACAACAATAAAAATGAAGACTTTATTTTAGATCATTAAAAAAACACGATCATGAAACTACAGCTAAACACCAAAATAGTAAACAACAATGAATAAAAAAGTATAATTCTTGCCTGTCTTGTTTGTTCTGGTTATTGATCTTCAGCTGTACTTTCTATGTGCACAACCTGGTGTATTTAGCGTGACGCATAGTTAATGAAATGTAATGTAATGCCCTCAGACAGGTCTTTCCAAAAGCATAGGCAAGAAAGTCTTCAATATGTCATTTGTTGGACATAAATAGTCAGTGTGGGCGCTTAGATCTTATCTCCTGTGTGGGTCCTGCATGGAGCTCTGACATTGCCAGGTTGGCTAAAGGTTTTACCACAGAGGTCACAGCTGTAGGGCTTCTCTCCAGTGTGGATTCTGCGATGAACTGTTAATTCCCCAGTCTGTTTAAAGGTTTTACCACAGAGGTCACAGCTGTAGGGCTTCTCTCCAGTGTGGACTCTGCGGTGAACTGTGAAATAGTCCGCCCGGCTAAAGGTTTTACCACAGAGGTCGCAGCTGTAGGGCTTCTGTCCAGTGTGGATTCTGCGGTGAACTGTTAAATCCCCAGCCTGTCGAAAGGTTTTACCACAAAGATCACAGCTTTAGGACTTCTCTCTAGTATGGATTCTGCTATGAGCTCTTAAATTGTCAGCCCGGCTAAAGGTTTTACCACAGAGGTCACAGCTGTAGGGCTTCTCTCCGGTGTGGATCCTGCGGTGAGCTGTGCAATTGCCAGCTTGGCTAAATGTTTTACCACAGAGGTCACAGCTGAAGGGCTTCTTTCCAGTGTGGATCCTGCCATGAGCTCTGAAATGGTTTGCCCGGCTAAAGGTTTTACCACAGAGGTCACAGTTGTAGGGCTTCTCTCCAGTGTGGATCCTGCTGTGAACTGTGAAACTGCTAACCCGGCTAAAGGTTTTACCACAGAGGTCACAGTAGGGCTTCTCTCCAGTGTGGATTCTGCAGTGAGCTGTGAAACTGCTAACATGGCTAAAGGTTTTACCACAGATGTCACAGCTGTAGGGCTTCTCTCCAGTGTGGATCCTACTATGGTCTCTGAAATGGTCAGCCCGCCTGAAGGTTTTACCACAGAGGTCACAGTTGTAGGGCTTCTCTCCAGTGTGGATCCTGCTGTGAACTGTGAAACTGCTAACCCGGCTAAAGGTTTTACCACAGAGGTCACAGCTGTAGGGCTTCTCTCCAGTGTGGATTCTGCAGTGAGCTGTGAAACTGCTAACATGGCTAAAGGTTTTACCACAGAGGTCACAGCTGTAGGGCTTCTCTCCAGTGTGGATCCTGCTATGGGCTCTGAAATGGTCAGCCCGCCTGAAGGTTTTACCACACAGGTCACAGCTGTAGGGCTTCTCTTCAGTGTGGATTCTGCGGTGAACTGTTAAATCCCCAGCCTGTCGAAAGGTTTTACCACAAGGATCACAGCTGTAGGGCTTCTCTCCAGTATGGATTCTGCTATGAACTGTGAAATTGTCAGCCCGGCTAAAGGTTTTACCACAGAGGTCACAGCTGTAGGGCTTCTCTCCAGTATGGATTCTGCTATGAACTCTGAAATGGTCAGCCCGCCTGAAGGTTTTACCACAGAGGTCACAGCTGTAGGGCTTCTCTCCAGTGTGGATCCTGCTGTGGACTGTGAAGCTGCTAACCCGGCTAAAGGTTTTACCACAGAGGTCACAGCTGTAGGGCTTCTCTCCAGTATGGATTCTGCTATGAACTCTGAAATGGTCAGCCCGCCTGAAGGTTTTACCACAGAGGTCACAGCTGTAGGGCTTCTCTCCAGTGTGAATCCTCATGTGCTTCTTGAGGCTACTGGATGAGGAAACGCTCTTCCCACATGTATCACAGTGATGTGTCTCCATTACTCAGCTCTCCCTTTGTTCTTTCTCTGGTCTCTCTGGATCCTGTATCTAGTCTCTGGAAGCTTGTTTCTCTCTGGTTGGTCTTGTGTCTGGGTACTGCTGTTTCTGGGTGAGGTTCTCTCTTTAGTCTCTCTGGTTGAGTCTGTCTCAGTACTCTCTGTGGTTTATGCTCTGTCTGGTTAGTGCTGTTTCTGGTTGAGTCTCTCTGGTTGAGTGTCTGTAGTCTCTGGTTGAGCCTCTCTCTGTGGTATCTCTGGTTGAGTCTGTCTCAGTAGTGTCTCTGGTTGATCCTCTGTCTGGTTACTGCTGTTTCTGGTTGAGTCTCTCTTTGTAGTCTCTCTGGCTGAGTGTCTTTAGTCTCTCTGGAGCCTTTAAGGAGTCTTCTCTGTCTAGTCTCCGCCCATGATCAAGTATGATTGGCCATTAGGGGATCTGCAGCTTTCACATATGAATGAAATCCATTGTCTGTCATAATGGGCCTCTTTGCACATGTAATGTTGATCATTTGTTGAGAGGTGTATGTTTCTCATGTTTATTTTGACTGTGGAAACACAACACTGACAAAAACGTATTTGGCATACAACTCCTCTTTACAGTGATTTGGTTTCTCCAAAATTATAGGTTATATGATAAGCCTACACAATACATACTATAGTATAATATAATGTATGTTCAGATAACTGTCCAATCAAATATCTTGACTAAATGCACTGACACAATTCAATAAAACGGAGAGTGCTTGAAAACCACAGTGTAAATGTCATGTATTAATGTAAGTTACTGTATTTGTTGTGGGATTTTCAGAGATGGCAAAGGCTCCTACCCCTGTGCTGCTTGTGAATGGGAGCCTTCGTGTGATGAACGTGAAATCTGACTACACATGGATGGATTTCAATTTACAGGGCAAATAAAACCACAGAGACATATCAGTCTTTGTTTGTATTCTATTTATTCCATTATCTTCATTTATCTTTTTCATCCTGCATATTTACTGATCATTGATCTGCTGGTCTTAGATGATTCATATGAAATGTTCCAATAAAGGTGAACATTTTTTGTGAACACAAAGTCTAGGTTTGCGAAATACTTAGTTATATAAGGAACCTTAAGGTTCTTCATTTATCATCCAGTAAGAGAGCTGGGCCTCTCTCCGCAAACAGACGCCAACACACCCAGGCTGGGCTATTTTCACATTCACCAACTAGTATGAAGATTGACTCACAAAAATACTGCCCATTCTCAGATTTGTACTCAATGAAAAAGAAAAAAAAAAACATGTCACTGGGTTCTGTCTATGAAGCTGGATGACCGAGGGTAAAGTCATACCCTTCAGAAGGTGAGTCAGGCTTCTCTGTGTGAATGTAAATTCAACATGAAGAATGATAACATGACCATGTCATGTTTTGGTATACATGCCTCTGAGGCCAACACAAAACCCCTCTTCTAGAACATGTTAATTGCTGCAACAGAACGTGTATAACTGCACTTTTGAAAACCACTTATTCCACTCGTTATGTGTGGTTGCGTGCATTACCCCAGTTTACCACTAGATGGCAGCGGTAGCCTGTGCTGCACCACTCGCTAATACATCAAGACAGCCACAAACTATTTAGTTGTTGGTCTGATGCTACACTCATCAGTCCTATAATGATGGGTCCGCGATTTAATGTGTGCTTATGCAACAGATACTCATGTAGGCCTACTCATTGACAACTCATTGAGAATCTATTGTGTGCTGTGGATTATATTCATAGGCAACACTCACACACCAATTTATATTGTAAGTCTACATTGTGATCCTCGAAGGTGTGCAGTGCCAGCCACTAGGCCGTTATGTAAATCTGACCTCAGAGGTAAAGGGGCAAAACCAAAACGGATCCTCAATAGCATTTTTTTCTGACAGTAGTATGCTGGTTCACAAAATGTAACTAATGATACAAAAAAAACATTTGTAGTTATTCAATGTATTCTGTGTGAAAGCAATGGAAAAAGTATACATAGACTTGTGTCAAGTGTTTGCTAAGAGTTTTGTGATTTCAGTATGAACAAATGTGCTAAACCCATGGTTTTCGATGGATCACCGATTTCACCTGTATTGTTTGCAGTCTCAGGCAAGGGCACAGATTACAGAATTCAAGCGACAAAACAACTGCAACCGGTGATTTGACTTTATTTTCAATTTGACCTAAGACCACAATGGTTTATTCTACATCAATCGATGTATTTTGCCAATACGTAATTGACCCTTGCAATGTCATCTCTGATAAAAATTACTATTCTAAATATGTATTCCTTTTATGAGGAGGCCGTAGAACCCTTCTATCGCTTATTACTTGATGTCCAGTGTCCTTGGCTCGGGCACTCACAACACCATCATGACCGTTTTAAAGGGGTGCACTGACGCTGAACGAACATTATGGGTACGTTTTTGGGGGGCAAGTCTTGCCTCACAAAATCTTACACAGCTGGGACACTCAATGATTCTCTCTAAAATAGAAAAATCATTAATGAGTTCTATATCTCAACACTTCAGTTGCCAAACTTAACATAACATTATGTTACAGTGTACAACATTGTATCCATAAAATACCTGACTTAAAGTATGAGTCAATGTATTAATGATCTTCTGCATGTGCTGTCCCAGTAGGTGCAGGCCAGTAGTTCTTCCAGCTGTGGGTCTTACAGAAGTTCTCTCAGGTGTTGACTGCTGGGACAACTTCACCCCATTGGTTTTTCTATCATAGATGTTCAAGAAAGTCTTCAATAGGTCATTTGTTTGACATAAATAGTCAGCGTGGGCTGCTTAGTGCTTCTCTCCAGTGTGGATCCTGCGGTGAACTGTTAAACCACTAGCCTGCCTAAAGGTTTTACCACAGAGTTCACAGCTGTAGGGCTTCTCTCCAGTGTGGATTCTGCGGTGATTTGTTAAATCCCCAGCTTGTCTAAAGGTTTTATCACATCGCATTTTGGTAATATTCTGACCTCTGACCAACACTAGTGTCACAGGCCTTTCCTAGTTGCACCTTACAAAGAACTAACTTATGGCTATGCAGGCATAAGAAAACAGCACAAAGACTGTTTATCAATGATACAAAAAAGATAATGAATAGATACAGTTTTTTATAATCAGTCAATCACTATGACAATTGGTTGATGTACAGTGTGAAAGCATTGGTACATTGGTAAAATCGATAGTTTTGGTCTTGGTTTAGATTGTGTGCAGAAGACGTTCAAGCATTTTTATTTTGTGTTTACTCTATGCATTTTGTGTCAATGAATGAATACAGTGCCTTGCAAAAGTGCTAAACCCCCTTGCTAATAACAGTCATGCAGGTGAGGCTCACCTAAAGGTGAGTTTCAATGCCTGTAATAAATCCCTAATTTCACTGGATAACAATGAATACATTTATGTATTATTATGCAAAATATTGAATGAAATAAATAAATAAGGATGTCCCTTTCTTCATGAACTACCAGCATCAAATGATAATAAACAATAATAATTTTAATTTTTTAATTGATTATTATTATTTTTAGGGGTGTTGAGATGAAATGTAGGTGTGCTTGAGCACCCCTTAAAAAGGGTCTAAAATCGCCACTGCTTGTCACATGTATAAATCATTTTTCTGTGCGCTGGCAGATATTTATTTATAATATCTATTATATCTATTATATCTATTATATTTATAGATTACAGAAATCAAGCGACAAGCAACTGCCACAGATGATTTTACTTTACTTTCAATTTGACCAAAGACCACAATGTTTTGTTCTCCATCATTCCATGTATTTTGTCTACATAAATGAACCTCGCAATATCATCGCAGATTAAAATGACCATTCGAATTATTTATTTTATGAGGAGGCGGCAGAACCCATCTATCGCTCATTACATGATGTCCAGTGTCCTTGGCTCGGACACTCACAACACCAGCATGACCAGTTTAAAGGGGTGCATTGACGCTGAACGAACATTATGGGTACGTTTTTGGGGGACAAGTCTTGCCTCACAAAATCATTCACAGCTGGCACACTTAATGATTCTATCTAAAAGAGAAAATCATTCATGAGTTGCATGCGCGCAGATAGTGACCCCGATCCGTCCCCACCACTCTCCCTACGTAAGGCGATGTAAGCAATGTTAGCGTGTATTAGCTTGTATAATGTTGGCCTATGCAAGCAGTTGCTAATATATCTTGTTTAGATACACATTTTATTTAGTGAGCATTTCCATTCATTATTTCTCCAAAGTTCATTCAAACGAAGGCTCCTTAAGGATCCTTCGACACACACTGGTGCCTCCTCTGCCTGGAGGGCCAGGAAAAAGCTCACCCACAGGACCTTGGTATGTGGCGCTACAGCACTACTCACTCAAAACAGTCTTACGTCTGTTTCAAGCTAACGTACATGACGAAGGATAGTGTATATAACCAGTAACCAAATGAGGAGTCATCAGGTGTTTCCTGTGTACCCCCTCACTCTCACCAGGCCAGGCAGGCTCCTGCATGGGCCTGTTCAGCACCATGTCCTTCTCCTACTACAACATGGGCACCTGTGACTATGCCAGCCGCAATGACCAGTCCTACTGGCTTTCCACTACGGCAGCTGTGGCCATGATCCCTGTGGCTGGCGAGGAGATAGAGGAGCACATCAGCCGCTGTGTGGTGTGTGAAGTGACCTCCCTGGGTATTCTTTCCTGATGGTAAGAATAACAATTTATATGTCCGATTTGTATGTAACGCATATACATACTGAACCCTGCTGCACACAGGTGCTGGTGATGAGGGGGGTGGGCAGTCTCTGACATCATCAGGGAAGCTGCCTCCGAGACTTTCATGCCCAGACCTTTGTGGAGTGCCAGGGGTCGTGTGGCACGTGCCACTACTTTGTCTCCGGTTTCCTGTCTGACGCGTGTGGACAGGAGCTCCTCCTCACAGGCCACACAGAGGCTGTGACCATGCTTGCTGCTTACCTGCAAGTTTGTGAACATTTACTATTACGTTCCTAACTTGTTTTATCCAAAGCTCATTCAGCAAACATACAAAAGGCAACCCCAGACTATGCTCCTAGAGGAGTACAGTGTGGGAACGAAAAAAACCCACCTCAGCACACAAGCACATACATTGTACAACATTGCAACAGGGAGGGGGGTGGGGGTATGGAGGTAAGCCAGCGCAGACAAGCAGCCATCCGGTCCAGTAGCCATGATAGGTGCTGGTCACAGACTGGCACACTGGGGGAACGAAGCAGGCCAAGGCGTGGGGTGGGGTCGTGGGGGGTGTGGTGGCATATCTGTAGTATGTGGAAAGTTTGTGAATGAGTAGGACTGGATTGTCGCCTTCTCCTAGGCCACAATCAGTCAGATTCAGCTCTCTCAATACCTTGATATGTTTCTCAAACCTTTTTTATTTACTGGGGCAAAAAAGGCTGCAATGTTCCTTCCTCATTTCATGATGACTACTAGAATGGTATTAATGCTGAACAAACATGATGGGTACATTTTTAGGGGGCAAGTCTTGCCTCACAAAATCATTCACAACTGGGACAAAATGATTCTCTCTAAAAGAAAATCATTAATGAGTTGTGTATCTCAACACTTCAGTTGCCAAACTTAACAAAAAATGATATTACATTGTACAACATTGTATCCATAGAGGAACTTGACTCAAAGTATGATGTCAAAATGAGACTTTAATTAGATAATCAATAAAACACGATCATCGAACCATAAACACTATGATAAAGTAAACAACAATAAAATATACGGTATAATTCTTGTCAGTTTTGCTTGTTCTGGTAATTGATCTTCTGCATGAGCTGTCCTATTAGGTGCAGGCCAGTAGTTCTTCCAGCTGTGCGTCATACAGAGGTTCTGTCAGGTGGTGACTGCTGGGACAACTTCACCCTGTTGGTTTTTCTATCATAGATATGCCAGAGTCTATGCAATGTCTTCAATATGTCATTTGTTAGACATTAATAGTCAGTGTGTGCTGCTTAGATGTTCTCTTCTGTGTGGGTCCTGCGGTGAACTGTTAAATCCCCGGCCTGTCTAAAGGTTTTACCACAGACGTCACAACTGTAGGGCTTCTCTCCTGTGTGGCAAAGTGGTCCATTATGACAGACAAAAGATGTAATTTATATGTGAAAGCTGCAGATCTCCTATTGGAGATAGGAGAGATGAACTGTTAATTCCCCAGTCCGTTTAAAGGTTTTACCACAGAGGTCACAGCTGTAGGGCTTCTCTCCAGTGGATCCTCTTGTGCTTCTTGAGGCTAGTGGATGAGGAAAGGCTCTTCCCACGTGTCACAGTGATGTGTCTCCATAACTCAGCTCTCTCTTTGTTCTCTCTCTGGTCTCTCTGGATCCTGTATCTAGTCTCTGGAAGCTTGTTTCTCTCTGGTTGATCCTGTGTCTGGTTACTGCTGTTTCTGGTTGAGTCTCTCTCTGTAGTCTCTCTGGTTGAGTCTCTCTCTGGTTGATCCTGTGTCTGGTTACTGCTGTTTCTGGTTGAGTCTCTCTCTGTAGTCTCTCTGGTTGAGTGTCTGTAGTCTCTCTGGTTGAGTGTCTGTAGTCTCTCTGGTTGAGTGTCTGTAGTCTCTCTGGTTGAGTGTCTGTAGTCTCTCTGGTTGAGTGTCTTTAATCTCTCTGGAGCCTCAAGGAGTTTTCTCTGTCTAGTCTCCGCCCATGCTCAAGTATAATTGGCCAGTAGGGGATCTGCAGTTTTCACATATAAATGACATATTTTGATGTCAGAATGGGCCACTTTGCACATGTAATGTTGATCATTTGGTGAGAGGTGTATGTTTCTCAGGTTAATTTTTACTATGTATATATTAACAACGCCAAGGGCCCCCCAATTGAATTCTGCTTAAGGTCCTGTAAAGGCTTGGGCCGGCCCTGCCCTTCAGAAGGTGAGTCAGGCTTGTCTGTGTGAATCTAAATTCAACATGAAGAATGATAACATGTCTCAATGTCATGTTCTGGTATACAGTACATGCGTCTTAACACAAAACTCCTCTTCTAGAACATTTTAAATGTATGCAACGGGACGTGTATCACTGCACTTTGTGAAAACGATTTATTCCACTAGTTATATGGGAGTGTGGTTGCGTGCATTACCACAGTCTTCCACTAGAGGACAGCAGTAGCCTGTGCTGCACCATTTGGTAGTAAATCAAGGCAGCCACAGACTTTCGTTTTTTGGTGTGATGCTACACAAATCAGTCCTATTGTGATCGTTCTGCGACTTACGTGTGATTATGCAACAGATGCTCGTGTACGCCTATACTCACTGACAACTCAATGCTGTGAATTATATTGATAGGCAACACTCACACACCAATTTATATTGTTAGTTTACATGGTGACCCTCGCAGGTGTGCGCCAGACGCCAGACCGTTATGTAAATCTGACTTTTGAGGTAAAGGGTCAAAAACTATACAGATTGGATAGCAAATTTTTCTGGTAGGAGTATGCAGGCTCACGAAATGTAACTATACTGATTTTAACAAAAAAAATGTAGTCATTTAATGCATTCTGTTTGAAAGCAATAAAAACAAGTATCCACAAACTTGTGTTAACTGTGTGCTTAGAGTTTTGTGATTTCAGTTGGAACAAATGTGATAAACCCATTGTAATGGTTATCGATGGATCACCGATTTCACCTGTATTGTTTGCAGTCTCAGGCAAGGGCAGAGATTAAAGAATTCAAGCGACAAAACAACTGCAACCGGTGATTTGACTTTATTTTCAATTTGACCTAAGACCACAATGGTTTATTCTACATCAATCGATGTATTTTGCCAATACGTAATTGACCCTTGCAATGTCATCTCTGATAAAAATTACTATTCTAAATATGTATTCCTTTTATGAGGAGGCCGTAGAACCCTTCTATCGCTTATTACTTGATGTCCAGTGTCCTTGGCTCGGGCACTCACAACACCAGCATGACCGGTTTAAAGGGGTGCACTGACGCTGAGCGAACATTATGGGTACGTTTTTGGGGGGCAAGTCTTGCCTCACAAAATCTTACACAGCTGGGACACTCAATGATTCTCTCTAAAATAGAAAAATCATTAATGAGTTCTATATCTCAACACTTCAGTTGCCAAACTTAACATAACATTACGTTACAGTACAACATTGTATCCATAAAATACCTGACTTAAAGTATGAGTCAATGTATTAATGATCTTCTGCATGTGCTGTCCCAGTAGGTGCAGGCCAGTAGTTCTTCCAGCTGTGGGTCTTACAGAAGTTCTCTCAGGTGTTGACTGCTGGGACAACTTCACCCCATTGGTTTTTCTATCATAGATGTTCAAGAAAGTCTTCAATAGGTCATTTGTTTGACATAAATAGTCAGCGTGGGCTGCTTAGTGCTTCTCTCCAGTGTGGATCCTGCGGTGAACTGTTAAACCACTAGCCTGCCTAAAGGTTTTACCACAGAGTTCACAGCTGTAGGGCTTCTCTCCAGTGTGGATTCTGCAGTGATTTGTTAAATCCCCAGCTTGTCTAAAGGTTTTATCACATCGCACTTTGGTAATATTCTGACCTCTGACCAACACTAGTGTCACAGGCCTTTCCTAGTTGCACCTTACAAAGAACTAACTTATGGCTATGCAGGCATAAGAAAACAGCACAAAGACTGTTTGTCAATGATACAAAAAAGATAATTAATAGATACAGTTTTTTATAATCAGTCAATCACTATGACAATTGGTTGATGTACAGTGTGAAAGCATTGGTACATTGGTAAAATCGATAGTTTTGGTCTCGGTTTAGATTGTGTGCAGAAGACGTTCAAGCATTTTTATTTTGTGTTTACTCTATGCATTTTGTGTCAATGAATGAATACAGTGCCTTGCAAAAGTGCTAAACCCCCTTGCTAATAACAGTCATGCAGGTGAGGCTCACCTAAAGGTGAGTTTCAATGCCTGTAATAAATCCCTAATTTCACTGGATAACAATGAATACATTTATGTATTATTATGCAAAATATTGAATGAAATAAATAAATAAGGATGTCCCTTTCTTCATGAACTACCAGCATCAAATGATAATAAACAATAATAATTTTAATTTTTTAATTGATTATTATTATTTTTAGGGGTGTTGAGATGAAATGTAGGTGTGCTTGAGCACCCCTTAAAAAGGGTCTAAAATCGCCACTGCTTGTCACATGTATAAATCATTTTTCTGTGCGCTGGCAGATATTTATAGTTCATACATCCACCCGCTAGGGGGAAGTATTTTCGCCGAGTGGAGTCAATGTTGTAGAACGTCTTTGACCGAACTTTTACCTTGGCAGGCTACATGTGAACATTGCTGTAAGCTTTATCTCCTGTACCTTTGAGGGGACATTTGGACTAATAATGGTAAGATGTTCAATCATTTTGCGATCTCGTATTTTTCTTGTGTCCTTTTCAGTAAAAATTTGATCGCTGAAGATGTTAATGTCATTCAAACCAAACCATGCTGTTCTTAGATTGCTCTTTTAACAAGGGTTGAGAGACCAGACTCGATTGTGTAACTGTCATGCATAATGTGTCATTCATATGACAAGCTTATAGCTCTACATATAACCTAAGAGGACAAAGGTTTACTGTCCATTAAACTGTATTTTCTCTCCCTGACAACCATCTGTCTGCCTATCGGGTAGCTATAGCTAGCTACCCCATCACCACACGTCTCCGTCATTCCTTCATAGCTAACGCTAGGTGGCTATATTGCTAACTAGCAAGCTAAGTCGTGTCCTATGTGAAAATTGTAGCATAGTAGTATTGCTTCAGTTATGTTCATTAGCTTCAACAACATTATGATATCCCTCGGGTGACGTGAGGAACGCTGTGTTCTGTGACTTAACTAGTCTGATGTCTGTCTCTAAAGCATTGGTGCCATCATTGTAGTTTTATACTTCACTGTCTCCTGTCTCCCAGGCGAAATACCTTGCCCAGATCATTTTGATGGGCACGCAGGTGGTGGGACGGGCGTTTGCGCGTGCCTTACGGCAAGAATTTGCAGGTATGGACCATATAACAACAACAACAAATGTTTTCCCTTGTAGGATAATTGTTTTAACAACAGTAACTGTCTGCCCGCTGTGAACCCACTAACGGTGACCGTTACTGCGTGTGTGCACAGCCAGTCAGGCCGCAGCGGAGGCTCGAGGTAGGGCAGGACAGCAGTCAGCAGCTACCTCCAGCATCACCGGCATGAACCTACAGGAGGCCCAACAGATCCTCAACATCACCACTCTCACGCCCGAGGAAATCCAGAAGGTGCCCTCTCTCTCTCTCTCTCTCTCTCTCTCTCTCTCTCTGTCTCTCTGTCTCTCTGTCTCTCTTTGTCTCTTGTATTCCCTTTTCCCTGTCTCTCTCTCTGCCTGTGTCTCTCTCTCACCTTTTCCCCCCTCTCTCCCTTCCTTACATCCTTATCTCTCACACTATCTCTCTCTCTCACACACACACACACACACACACACACACACACACACACACACACACACACACACACACACACACACACACACACACACACACACACACACACACACACACACACCTTGTGTGACTTAGAGTATTGCTGGTTTGTCGTTCCGTTGGAAGTCTGTCAGTCTGTAGCGGGTATACAGTACCTGTGGATGGACTAACACCTCCTCTTTTCCCTCTGTAGAACTATGAACACCTCTTCAAAGTCAATGACAAGGCAGTAGGTGGATCTTTTTACATCCAATCAAAGGTGGGTATAAGGAGAACATGGTGTGTACTGTAAGGTCTTTTTCTTAATTGGTTCTGGTCCTCCATGAGGTCGCCACCAATGGGATGCGAGGGGATTGGTGCTTCTTTTTTGTTGCTGTGATCAATGATCCGATCACTGTCTGTCCAATGAAGGAAGGTTCAATCTTCAGCTTTGTAATTGACTGAATCAAACCGCTTTGTTCTTAACGTTGCAATTTCACTTGGTCTTAAAGAAACGCTATGGTCAGGTATCTAGCCCTGTCAGGTAACTAAGTGTGTGTGTGTGCGTGTGTGTGTGTGTGTATGTGTGTGTGCGTGTGTGTGTATCCATCCAGGTGGTAAGGGCCAAGGAGCGTTTAGAAGAGGAGCTTTCTATCCAGTCCCAGGAAAAACCACCGCAGCACAAACAACAGAGTTCAGAAACATGAACCAGGCACTGTCTCCCCCCCTCCCACACCAAACCCACTGTAAATTACACCCTAATAAACAACCCTAGTGTTTTATCTCTCCTTGACTGTGTGTGTTCATGCCTCTATGTATGATGATGCAGGGCCCTTTTGAAGACAGGTATTCTAGTGTGTCAGCCACAGGGCCGGCCCAAGGCAGAAGTGAACTAAGCGGCTGCTTAGGGCCCACGTGGCCACCAGAGGGCCCCCAAGAGCACATTAAATTACAGTTTAATGTAATTTATTTTTATAAAAACCGACTTAGAGGGGCCCCCAAATCAATTCTGCTTAGAGCACCATGAAGGCTTGGGCCGACCCTGGTCAGCCATATGCAGGTACATCACATATTTTAGACCTCAAAATGCTTCAATCTGACCACTTAGGTTTACCGTGCTCAAAACATAAGCGGCTTTGTGAGGGAAGTTAGTTGTCATGTTGTCATGGAAGACCGTAAAGAAGGTCAGGATTGGTAGTTTGTATTTTAAAGGTTTGGGGTTGTCTTAATAAGTCTAAGTGCTGCCAGTATGCGAGAATGTCATGAAGAAGTGCATATTCAGCAGTGATGTTTTCTCTTAAGGGATGTCCTGGGGGGTATTCCAGAAAGCAGGTTATGTGACATACCTGGGTAAGTCAACGCCCCAGCTGACACCCAGCGTTGTAGCAACATTGCCAGTAGGTTGCTGCAACATCGTGAATCAGCTGGTGGGTTAACTTACCCGGTTGTGTTGCATAACCTGCTTTCTGGAATACCCCCCCCGAAGGGCTAAGGCGCTAATTGCTAGTAGATGACATCTGACACTATGAACTTTGGAGGCAAAGAACGTTCTGGAATGTGATTTCAATCTCAGAAAACTGGTTGTCCTGGTGTAGTTAAATATGAGTGACTGAACATCCTGCTGTATATGGAAGAGATGGGGTGAGGATAGGCACATGCACACCTGGGTGAGCAGATTTGAAGACCTGCATTGTGGATGAGGTGTAAAGAAATGAGTTCCTGGATTTGTATCAAATGCAACTTTATTAAACATTTTGTTTCTTTTTTTGTGTGTGTTTCATTGACATCATTATCAATATCGTAATAAAATTCCTCTAAAACAGGAGAACACAGCTATGTTGTACCAATTGGAGACTTTTACACCTCTAAAATTCGGTATGTGTGACATTCGAACGCCACACCAGGAAAAAAAATATATAAATTCATATAATCCTTTGTCATATACTGTATATCTTCTATAATAAAAGGCACTTGGAAAAAAAAAATACTGACATTAAGATATCTCACAAATGTGCAAAAACATAACTTGGAACAGGCCTCGTGAAGCCTTACGTCTTGTATTAACCCTTTACGCAGCGCTGTGGCACGATGATCAACCGTGGTCTCTTCCAGTGGTCACACCTGGCTGGCTAACTCCATTCTGGGCCCGCTGATTGCCAACATGTGCAACGTACACAGATAGTGACCTTGAGGTGTTGCTCAAGCATCCAACATAGCCAATGTTACTTGTTTAACCCTTTTACAAAAAAATGTACCGTGTGGATAATTGCAGGGTGCTTCTTAGGTGCAACAAGGGGGAAAACGGACCTTTGCAATTGACCAGTTAAAAACTAAGACATTGGACAAAACCAAACAATAATTCTTTTTCCATGGGCTGTCTGAAATCCTGGAGACTCCTGTGCCTTTTAGCTCAGGTGGACCGAAGCTCAGGGCGTGACACAACGAGCCCAAAGGGTTAATGGATCAAACAGCTTATTTCATATCGAAAGATGTGGACCCTGCAGAGATCCGTGTCATTGTCAGTTTTCTCCAGCCGGCCGGCCAGACCCACCCCCTAGCAGCCCTGCCCTCCCACGACAAGCACTGGAAAGACTCACCAGGGAGGAGGGGAGGGAGGGACGGAGATGGAGGGAGGGAGGGAAGGGGAGAGAGGGAGGAAGGGAAGGGGAGAGAGAGGGAGGGAGGGAAAGGGAGAGAGAGAGAGAGAGAGAGAGAGAGAGAGAGAGAGAGAGAGAGGGAGGGAGGGAGAGACGGGAGGGAGGGAAGGGGAGAGAGAGAGAGAGGGAGAGAGAGAGGGAGGGAAGGGGAAAGAAAGAGAGAGAGAGAGAGAGAGAGAGAGAGAGAGAGAGAGAGAGAGAGAGAGGGAGGGAGGGAGGGAGGGAGGGTTTGGTGCTGGGAAGGAGAGAGCCATGTCTGTGGGTTATTCACTGTTGCCGGGGTAACCTAGCCTGCTTAACACCTGTCGTGGATGACATCACGAGCCACGATTGCCCACTCACACGTAGGGATTCTCTTCTGGAGCCCAAGGACAGCTCACATAGTGACCAGAGGAATAACGTCTGAGTGTGTGCGCGCGTGTGTGCGAGAGGGAGATACAGAATGTGCGTCGATGCTGTATGTGCGCGAGGGGAGCCAGAGGACGCGTGTGTGGTGGTTGTATGAGTGACAAGACCGAGAGAACCTTTGTGTGTGAGGCTGTGTGTCCTGAGTGTAGGAGCTCTGATTAAGACCCGACGAGGCAGCAACACAACTACGCGGCACATCCCCACATCCTCCCTACACCCGTGTGCGGCTGGCACGTTCCGGCACTCGAACCCACGCCTACAAAATCCCCAAACCTCTTTAGGCCGAGAGGATTATATTTGTGTTTGTTTGCTGTCTGTGTGTGTTTCCTCAGCTACGGTAATAAAAAAAAAAAGAAGCTTTGTGGTGAGGGAGTGAGGGAGTTCAGCCTTTTTTTCGGATTTAAGCTCAAATAAACCCAGGGGGCAGAAGGAGTTCAGTGGCCTAGTTTCCGCGGGCTGGCACGCATGCGGTCTGCCGCCGCCATCGCGGGCGCAGAGCGGGCGCTGACTTCAGAGACGGGAGGCCCGTTTGGTGGGAGGGTGGGCAGATGGAGGGGCACTCCACACTGTGCGTCCGCCTGTACCCCTGGCGGAACGCCTTCTCCCTCTGTCTCTCCCTCGCTCCCTCTATCTCTCCCGTTCATTCATTTGCCATCGATCACTCCTTTCACTGTGTGTGTGTGTCTTTCTCTTCCCCTCCCTGCCTCTCCTTCTCCCGCTCTCTCCGGGCGGCAGCCATCTTTGAATCTCGACAGTGAGGTTGACGCGTTTGCGCGAGGATGTAAATACCGGTGTGGGGTTCATCCGTTTGTGACCCGGGGGCTTCCGTTCAGCTGGCTAGCGTATGCGACCACTGATGAATGCTACCGGTCGTGCTGCAGGGCTGCTATTACGCAGGTCCATGTGCACGGGTGCGGCTGAGCGACTGTAAATAACCCTCGTCTATAGCTGTGTGATTGTCATCGAGGGACATCGGTTTGTGTTTTAAATGACGAGTACCTTCTGTACCCATTCCGCCCCATAAGCAAGGAGCAAATGTGTCCCCTGTCCCCTCCCCTGTCCCCTCCCCTGTCCCCTCCCCTGTGGCGCCGGGCAGGAGAATGCTGAGTACAAAGCAGCCATCGCAGACAACAAGGAAACAAAAGCAACTTCAACATTGGGAAATGTCTCGTCTCAACAAACAGCAACAACAACATGAAGTAGGACTAAGAGAACAGCAATAATTGTGATTATTCTCAAGGGGGGAGGGAAATGGACATACCGTCACTTGTTAAAAGTTCATAACCTCAAAGTGTGACGGGGAAGAGCAGAGTTGTAAGAGAGGTGGGGGTGTCAGTCTCTTGAGGGAATGTTCCTTGTGTTGTGGCGCTCCACCTCTTCTCTGCCCAGTCATCTTCTACACACATTATGTCTGGGAGAAGCAGGCCTGTGAGGACCCCCACAGGATAGGTGGCTCTTACAGGCCTGAGTGGAATTGCGTACAGAAACAAGGAAGTAAAAAAAATAACAACAAAACAAAAACAAAAAAGAGAGAAAGCGCTCCCCCCCCCCCAAAAAAAAGCCTCATATTGGCAGTAACTTGTTTTTGCGAAACATAAAATAAGATGTTTGAGGGTAACGGGTAAGTGCCTGTTGACGGAATAACAAAACGATGAGGATGTTCCAGAAGTTACACCAGGTCAGTGTTTTGGTGACCTCTGGGCTTCGAGGCCCGCGAGGCAGTTTGCCAAGTGTTGAAACCTTTCCTGATCTAACTGGCTTTACAACAGTGAGTTACTCTGACCCCCGCCCCCCCCCGCCCCCCACAGCCCCCCGCTCTCCTGTCCTGTACGCTAGTCCGTGCCTGCCCTCCCAAGGCTGGATATTTTTAGCACAAAGCTAGAGCTGTTGAAACTAGGACAAAACGACTGTGGAGTTCATGCCAAGGAACGCCGTCCAGAATGTTCTGAGAGTTCAGATTGCTGGCTGGACAGCTCGCCACCTTTTGGTCACTGTTGTTTTTGTGGAATGGTCAAGAAACGAGTGTAACGTTGGTCCTTCTTGACTGGTAGTGGCCTCACAGGATTGGATAAGGCGAGGGGTGGCCTACGCGGAGCTATGACGTAGTGTCACGTACTACCACCAGGGGGCGCCAGACACACCTGTGCCATAAATGGTCAACATAAGAAAATAAGTGAGAGTTGGTCATTGCTAGGTGTGTACTTAACACCTTTGTCGGTTGTCCCTAAGACCGCTGAGCCCTTAACTGAAGCCCCTTGGTCTGCAAGCCTAGAACACTAACTAGTACACTGGTCTAGTACATAGTTGCCTCCCCAGGGTGGGATAGATTGTCAAAAATATCAAAGTGCCTTAGTTTGGCTGGAGGAGCGGGGAGGTTAGCAGCAGTCGTGAAGTTCCAGGTACACTAACAGTGCTGTTTGCTAATGTCCCCCATGAAGAAGAGGTCGTTCCGAATGGCACACTGCCCGGCATATGTTGCTCAACAGCGCCGCCCTACTGTCACGAGTGGCGAGGTGCGGCCAGACTAAGCCGAGTGACTTCACTCGCTCCAACGGAGCGAGTTCGTCCGAAAATTGTTCACAGCGCGCTGTCAGTAAACAGGCTGACAGCCTAAAAGTAGCGAGGAAGTTAGCGCGTGCTGGTGTTAGCCTAGCCGTGGGTGCGTCGTTAGCTAGTTCCTTGGTGTGTCTATCCCACTGCTAAGCAACAGAGCACGATGTTAGAATGAGGACACAGTCTTTTATAAATACACAATTGCGAAAAAGGGCTTTAGCAAGAACTCAGAGCCTCGAGCCTCGGGTGTTTTAGCTTGTGGACACTGTCCACATAGACGGTTGGAATGAGGAAGTCAAATAAAGGTAAAAACGTCGAAGATAGGCTGAGAGGGTCATTGGTGCATTTTATAAACAACCGGAATATATTTCTAAAAAGAGCTGTTGGTCCACAAATGTTCTACATAAAAGGGATTCTTCAAGCTTGCCTTAAGTTTGTGTTTCCTCCAAAATTATACGAGCCACTTTAGTTTGATTGGCTGATAAGTGTCTTTTTCTTTTCCAACGTTCTACCTTTTTTCCTCAGCTCCTCTCAGAAATGCGTGGCCTGTTTATAATCGATCTGGCTGACCCCTCACCTTCGACCCCTGCCCTCCCCCGTTGGCGACCCACCCCCCACCCCTGAGCTCCTCTGGAATGTGTGTGTGTGTGTCAGTTGACCACAGCTGGCTTCAGCACCACTGTGCCAGGAGGGATGACCACCCAGGACAGAGGGTCATGGGGGGCCCCTGTGGCGGAGAGGTTCAAAATCCCCCGGGGAAGGTCTTCCTCGCCCCCGCCTCGCCCCCCCTTCCCCTTGGCGTGGTGGTGGTGGTGGTGGTAGTGGCGGTGCCGCTCGCTCTGGGACCCCAGCAGGGGCACCATGGGCAGGCCCAGGGCGGCAGAGGGGAAGGCCGGGGAGAGCAAGGAGGACTTGGCCAGACCCAGGGAGGAGCCGCCGAAGGAGAGGACGGAAGTGGAGCCTCCCAGGCCGGCCGGTGGGGAGCTGGGGCAGCCCAGCGTGCTGAGGTCCAGGGGCCTGGGGGGGCTGAGGGGGGACAGGGAGCCCCCGAGGGAGCCCCCGCCCAGGCCCTGGAGCCCGTGGCCCCCCAGGAGGGCGGCGGCCGCTCCCGGGATGATGATGTGAGCACCGCTCACGTAGGACAGCTCGGACTCCTTCCCTCCCCCGCCCCCAAGCAGAGCCCCCATGGGACCCCCCTTGAGCAGGGAGCCCACCCCACCCGGGGAGCCCTGCTCCTGGGCCACAAAGTGGCCGTGGGCCTTGATGTGCTTGCGGAGGGAGCTGGGATCCGTGTAGCGCTTCAGGCAGCCAGCCATCTTGCAGTAGTAGGGCTTGTCCACGTAGTGCGTGCGCGTGTGCTTGAAGCGGTCGCTCGAGTTGGAGTAGCGCTTGCTGCAGCCCTCGTACGGACAGATGTAGGGCTTCTCCCCTGGAGAGCGGAGACACGGGAAGAAGGGGGTTAAATGTTGGACCTATGTGTTTGTGAATGCATGAGTGTAAACACTTCCTCCAATGTACATTTACACTAATTTAGCAGACGCTCTTATCCAGAGCGATCCCCAAGGCAAGTAGGGTGGAGTGTCTTGCTCAAGGACACAACGTCTTTTTGCACGGCCGGGAATTAAACCGGCAACCTTCTGATTAATTTCCTGACTGCCTAACCGCTCAGGCATCTAGCCCCCTTGTAGATAATGTATGCATGTGTGTGTATGAATGTATGTTTGTGTGTATGTATATGTATGTGAATTGATGCACAGATTGATTGATGGGTGGGTGGGTGGATGGACAGACAGACAGACAGACAGATGGACAGCATCATGGGCAGCAGGGGTGACAGACAAACAGGCAGACAGACAGACAGACAGACAGACAGGCAGGCAGGCAGGCAGGCAGGCAGGCAAACAAACAAACAAATAGACAGACATACAGGCAGACAGGCAGACAGACAAACAGGCAGACAGGCAGACAGACAGACAGACAGACAGACAGACAGATAGATAGATAGACAGACAGACAGACAGACAGACAGACAGACAGACAGACAGACAGACAGACAGACAGACAGACAGACAGGCAGACAGACAGGCAGACAGACAGGCAGACAGGCAGACAGGCAGACAGACCGTCCTGCCGACCTGTGTGTGAGCGGTTGTGTATCTTGAGGTTTTCCAGGCGTGAGAAGCTCTTGTTGCAGATCGGACATCGGTGGGGCTTCTCATTGGTGTGTGTGCGGATGTGGATCAGCATCTTGTACCTACGGGGGAACACACACACCATTAGCTACCACTTTCTCTTTTGCTAAATCTCTCTCACACACACACACACATACACACACACACACACACACACACGCACGCACACACCCAGAGTTAATTATCTTTCTCTCTCGCAATATCTCATGCATACACACACCACAGATTGAAATAGCTCTTTCTTTCCCTATTACTCACGCACACGCACACATAATCCCAAGTACCTGGACTGGTCTCACCTGGCGTTGAAGCCCCTCCCCTTACGTGCGCAGCCCTGCCAGTGGCAACAGTACCCAGAATCCTTTTCAGGCTTGACGTGGAAGTCGTTGACGTGGTCCACCAGGTCCTGCAACGAGTCAAAGAGGAGATGGCACTGGGAGAGAGAGAAACAGAGAGAGTGAGGGAGAGACATAGAGATAGAGTGGGAGATAGCGAGAGTGAGGGAGGGAGAGAGAGAGAGAGAGAGATAGAGAAAGAGAGTCAGAGATAGAAAGTTACAGAGAGTGAGAGAGAGACATAGAAAGAGTGAGAGAGAGAGAGAGAGAGAGAGAGAGATTGAAAGTTACAGAGAGTGTGTGAGAGAGAGGGGGTGGGGTGAAGGAAAGGGTTAGCATCTATGTTGTCGATTTTACAAGACACGGTTGAAAACCAAGGCAATCACCCATTTCCTCTCACTCCGCATCACTTCCTGTCTCTCACCTTCTTCCAGTGACAGGCCAGCTGTTCGTCTGCTGAGAGATCGGGAGAGGCCCGCTTGTCACTGGGCTGGCCAATGAACATGGAGGACGGCAGGTGGAGCCCCGTCCCGCCACCAATCGGAACGAAGAACTGAAAGGCCTGCGAGGAGGCCCCTCCCTCAACGTAGCGGATGTGAGATTCCTGGAGGAGGAACGGCCGGACGAAGACGGAGAGATGAAGGTTGGATCCAGCAAAGCACAAACACAACCAAACACATCTTGTATCTTGACTGCTAGCAATGTGTTTTTTTAGGTTTTGAGGTCAAATGGCTGAGCGAGAGTCAGGCTATTAGAGGGTTGTGGGTTCAATTACCGGCTGTGCCAAATTATGTTGTGTCCTTGGGCAAGGCACTTCACCCTACTTGCCTCGGGGAAAATGTCCCTGTACTTACTGTAAGTCGCTCTGGATAACAGCGTCTGCTAAATGACTAAATGTAATGTAAATGTAAGATAACATTGTCTAAATACGAGGTTTTCCTAAACTGGACTGGAGGACCCTAGATATTTGTACACTGTCTTTTATGCTGTCTACACCTGCTGTGCGACACAAAACCTCTTCCCCCAACCCCCTGGCGGGGCTCTCTAAGGTTCCCAGCTGGCCTCTGTAGTACAGGGGCAGAGTCTCATGTAGCATATATTACACACACACACACTCCATACACACACACACACGCTCCACACAGTGGCCCATTAGTGCTAACAAGAAAAGGCGAGAAGGCACGATACCAATGAGTTGGGAACGCAGCAGGCATTGATGTGGCCACACACACACACACACACACACACACACACACACACACACACACACACACACACACACACACGGACAAAGAGGGAGCTCTGCGCTATTTCCGTGCTCAGAGAGACACTCGAGAGTTCCTGAGGAGAGGGAGGGTGGACAGAGGCTGCTATCACCGCGGATCCCTTCAGGACACTGTTCTCCTCCGAGAGGGAGGACGAGGGGGCCTGGGGCGGGGGGTGGGGGGTGGGGGGGGGCAGGAGGAGTCAGGAGGGGTGGTGACTGCAAATGCACCACAATCCTGTGGCTGTCTTACACACTCCAGCTATGTCCGAAATGTGTGTGACCAATCTCATAAAATGAGGCCAATTCCCAGTCGTCAGCTGTGCTGTTGTATTCATCAAAATGTGTGTGTGTGTGTGAGCAGCTTTGTGAGTCACTGTGAGTGTGTGTGTGTGTGTACGTGTGTGTGTGAGAGAGAGTGTGTGTGTGTATGTGTGAGAGTGTGTGCGTGTGTGTGTGTGTGTGTGAGCAGCTTTGTGAGTCACTGTGAGTGTGTGTGTGTGTGTACGTGTGTGTGTGTGAGAGAGAGTGTGTGTGTGTATGTGTGAGAGTGTGTGCGTGCGTGTGTGTGTGTGTGTGTGAGCAGCTTTGTGAGTCACTGTGAGTGTGTGTGTGTGTGTGTACGTGTGTGTGTGTGTGAGAGAGAGAGAGTGTGTGTGTGTGTATGTGTGAGAGTGTGTGCGTGCGTGTGTGTGTGTGTGTGTGTGTGTGTGAGGGATTTGTCTGTCTGTGGTGTGCCAGCCGGGGCGTCTGAGGAGGGCCAGCAGACTCAATGGCCACGGCCAGGGGGGGCTCAATTCGATTGGGAGGGAATTGAATTAAGCGGCGTGAGGTCTGCGTGGCTGTACCTCGCTGTAAATCCGATTACACACGACACACACGCACGCACACACAAGCTTGACAGAGAGAGAGGCACTTGTTGTGTGGGACACAAGAGGTGTTTGATAGGAGTATAGCACCCCCCCCCCCCCCCCACTCCCGCGTGGCCCCCGTTCCTCTCTGCATAAAGTAACAGCCTTCTAAACAGAGGCCCTGTGTCCTTAATGTGTCCCTATAATGTGTTTCAAACCCACCTAATGTTCCCAATCTGCCCGAACAGGGCTGTCACAGGCCCAAGATGCTAGGAAGCTAGCTCGGAGGCTAACAGGCATGCGTGTGCTTACAGACCAAACTGAACCCAGAATGCCAACTGAGAACCACTGTCTGACTGGTAAACGAGTTAGCGAGCGCATGTGTGTGTGTGTGTATGAACCCACTCACCCCTGAGAAGATGTGGGAGACCCCGTTGGCCATCTCAGGGGAGCTGGGGGCGTGGCGGGAGGAGGGGGACATGCTGAGGTCGACGGCGGGGGGAGTGGGGGTCTCGGTTCTCTCCTGGGGGACCACCGCCGCACCTGTCGGAGGGGGAGGGACACACACACACACACCTGGTCAGATGACCTCTGACCTCGGTGGGATCTGATATCCAGAGACACCTTGCACCTGTGGAGGATGCCTCTGGTAGGATATCGTGTGTGTGTGTGTCAGTGGAGGCTGGTTCCTGCAGGTTAGTTACCAGGCAGTTACCATCCCCTTGAGTGAGGGGGGTCATGGAGAGGCATGGATGCAGATGTCGAGAGGGGGGATGGGGCAGAACATCTTGTGGATTATTTATGGAGGTGATCAAGACTCAAATGGGCTTGTTTAACTACCCTTTGGGGGGGGAGGGGGGTGGTCCAGAAATGCACACAGCACGTGTGTGTGTGTGTCAGTGTGTGTGTGTGTGTCAGTGTGTGTGTGTGTGTCAGTGTGTGTCAGTGTGTGTGTGTGTGTCAGTGTGTGTGTGTGTGTCAGTGTGTGTGTGTGTGTCAGTGTGTGTCAGTGTGTGTGTGTGTGTCAGTGTGTGTCAGTGTGTGTGTGTGTGTCAGTGTGTGTGTGTGTGTCAGTGTGTGTCAGTGTGTGTGTGTGTGTCAGTGTGTGTGTGTGTGTCAGTGTGTGTCAGTGTGTGTGTGTGTGTCAGTGTGTGTGTGTGTGTCAGTGTGTGTGTGTGTGTCAGTGTGTGTGTGTTTCCGAGCAACCGCACCCACCTGTGTGTGGGGAGGCCGGGGAGGCGGGGACGATGACGGCGGTGCCGTCCTCCGCCATGCGCAGCTGCCGCGCTCGCTTGGCGTGCAGCGGGGAGAGGGGCGGGGTCCGCGCCCCCCTGTCCCGCCCGCTCCCCCTCCGAGGGAGCTTGAGGTCCAGGGGCTCGTCCAGGGACAGCATCGCTGCGGCCCACGGACCCTCACCTGCACCGGACAGTCAGAAGAGGGACGGAGTTAGACTTTCAGCCAATCGTCCGCTTCGGCGGGCGGGTCCATTCCCTTACCTGATTATTATAAATGAACTAATCAAATCTGTTTGTATAGGAGCATCATCACAGAGGGCTTCACACACGCCCATTGAACTGCACCTAAACCAACCTGAACCTTCAAGGAATACACGGAAATCATGAAATCGAACCATAGGAAGGAGAGAGAAAGAATACATAAATGATAGATGTAGTGAAAAACTGAAACTGTGACAGGGAGCGTAGCGAGTGCTTCAGCCTGCAGTTTCCTTTTTCCCAACCACATGAATGTTGCACTGGAATGTCACAGGAACATTCCAGAAGTCCACTGTCTTTGTACATATGCACACCACTAACTCAACCAGCAACAAAACTGGCAAACACACCCTCGTCTTGGTACCAAATACTGCGGCAAAATAAACACACACCGAAGCGCACGCACACTATCTCGGACAAACACACACACACACACACACACCCCTCTCCCACAGCTGACCTTTGCTCACACACTCTACCAGAGGAATGTTTACAATCCAATCCAGATGGTCACCCTGACCCCCCCCCCCCCCCTCACCACGCCCTCCCTACCCCCCACCCCCATCCCCTGTGGCCACTGGCCTCCGTAGCCGCCCCCCCCCCCCCCCATTCCCTCCAGTCAGCACCTTCCAACCCTCCGGACCCCACCGTCCCACTGCCTGCCCCCCCCAGCCTAGCTGCCCCCCTCCTACCCCTCTGATGTCCTCTAGGCACACTGACCCCTACAGCTCTGGACCGACACACTAAACACTGCTGGCCCCAGCTGCACCGGCTAGCACTACTCCTGGATACACACACACACCTACAGTACACACACACACACACCGCCCTCGGAGTGAACCAGAAATCTTACACCTCCACTACAGAGTGTCAGTCTGTCCAGACAGCAGAATGTCTTCTGGTCTCCATGGGAAGTCTCTTCAGACCAGGCCCTTTCTGAGATGGGGTGTACTTGTCTCATAAAAGTCAAACTCGTTTTCGAGTGAACTACACTGCAAACTCCAAACCAGCCGGAGGGAGGTTATTATTTGACCGTCTTCCTGGCTTGCTTTCTATTCTTCCGTGGGATACATACACATGATGTTGCATGGTGGTCTTTTAGTCACAACTACCACACACGTACACACACATACACACGTACACACACATCTCCCGGGGAGATGTATGTGTGTGTTGGAGAGAGAGCTGAGTGTGTGTGCACAAACTCGAAAAGCACACGAAAAGAAGTTGGGAGTGCTCGCACACCCACACATAAAAACACACACACACTCACACACATAGACACACACACTCTTATATGCATACACACACACACACACACACACACAAGGACCTCATATGCTGGTGCAGCAGAAGAGATTTACAGCCCAGTTCTCCACTCAACACTCGCCTGACCCCTGTGACAGCCTCTCACCGAGTTCACTAGGGACACGGGTTCTCAAAGCTCTCTCTCTCTCTCTCTCTCTCTCTCTCTCTCTCTCTCTCTCTCTCTCTCTCTCTCTCTCTCTCTCTCTCTTTCAATCTCTCTCTTTCTTTCTCTCTCTCTCTCTCTCTCTCTCTATCTCTCTCTCTCTTTCAATCTCTCTCTCTCTCTCTCTCTCTCTCTCTTTCCCTCTTTCTCTCTCTCTTTCAATCTCTCTCTCTCTCTCTTTCCCTCTTTCTCTCACTCTTTCAATCTCTCTCTCTCTCTTTATCTCCCTCTCTCCGGGACCTATATTCTGCCCCACAACACTCACAAATACATAGTTCACTGTTCACTACAGCACGCGCCGTACACACACACACAGTCACACACACACAACTAATTACTCTCATTTCCACAAACTCCCTCCCCTCTCTTCCTCTCTAGTGCCCCCCCCTCTCTCTTTCTCTGTCTTGTCTTCTCAGCTCTCTCTCAAACAGACACATACATGTTCACACACACACACACACACACACACACACACACAGGGCCATGGCAGTACTGAATGGGGGTCTTTGAGAGCTGTTGGCTGGGGGCCACATGAGGGGGGACTGTGTCTGGGTGGCGTGGGGGAGGGAGAGGGGGGGAGGAGATGAGGGGGGGGGGGGTCACCGAGTTCATCCTCCCACCTACCCAACACTCCAAGGGAGGCCTGATGTGCCTGAGATATGGGGTTGGCACACGCACGCGCACACACGGGGAAAGAGCACTGACGGCAAGTACGCACGGCAATTTGACCTCGGGGATCGGCCTGGGCCAAAATGCACACACACCGCAAAGGTCCGCGTGACCCATGCTCCACTCCAAAACTCCTGAATAGTTCATCTTTAGGCGTGTAAACCTCTAACAATGTCTCTCTCCCTCTCCCCCCCTCCCTTCCTCCCTCCCTCTCTCTCTCTCTCTCTCTCTCTCTCTCTCTATTTACCGGTCAAAAAACCAGAGTCATGCAGACACAAGGTCACACAGGTGAACCTATCCCTCCAAGGACGGTGCCACCCCCCGTCCCCCCCCCTCCCCCTACAGTCCGCGGTCCTATCATCTACCTCCATGGCACATAACCACTCCTCCCGCCCCTCCCCCTACAGTCTGCGGTCCTATCATCTACCTCCATGGCACATAACCACTCCTCCCCTCCCCCCTCCCCCTACAGTCCGCGGTCCTATCATCTACCTCCATGGCACATAACCACTCCTCTCCTCCCCCCTCCCCCTACAGTCCGCGGTCCTATCATCTACCTCCATGGCACATAACCACTCCTCCCCTCCCGTCCTATTGGCTCAGTGTTCAGCAGGCGTCCCTTGGAACGATCTGATCTAGCACTCTGCAACGACCAGGTGCACACTGGAGATACTGGATAGCATTGGATAAGACTTTGAGTTAATGATTGCTGGGTTTCTGTTACCTAATGGAGTGTCCTCCAACAACCCTGATTTACAGTACTTGTTCGGCCACTGTACGGTGAGGTCATCCTGGATCCACACCCCCACGTCTGTATTTACGAAGCGTGTGTACAAATTATGCACGTGCGTACGCACACTTAAAGGGACAGCAGACTGTGGATCAGAAGTGTGCAGGTCTAACAGTATTCCGGCAGTCCGAGTCAAGAAACGGCCTGTATTTCCTGGTTATGATGTCACTATCGTCCGTTCCGTACTGAATCGTTCACTGTGTGCATTGCACGAAAAAAAAAAAAAAATGAAGAGTAAGGTTTAGAACAGCTAATGTAGTTCTGTGGTACTATTAGCATATAATGCTAACTCCCATTAGCTGTCGAAACACACGCGCAAAGAAAAGAGACACAATTAGGGAGCGTGTGGAACACGCTCGCATCCCAACCATCTCTCCTTTCCTCCTCTCTCCTATCCGTCTCTCCACCACAGCCCATCACGTGCCCCATCCCCCCCTTATCTTCCTACCCCCCCCCCTCCCATCAGTTTTGTCCCTAAGGGAGCAGGATTCCCTGTGCTTCTCTGTGCAGCGAGCAGGGGTTTTAGCGGGTGTATGGAGAGCAGCAGATCTCCTCCCCGTCATCGATCGCATCGTGGCCCAGGACTGTGGGCTGCAGGTGGACGCCGTCGTCGAGCCCTGGTGGAGAGGGTCTGGTCCTCTCTTCCACTCACACACCTGTCAGGTCAGTGAGTCGAATCAGTCCCTAACTGAATCAGTCCGACAGTTAATGGATCATTCACCCGCTAAACTGAATCAGGCCCGCAGTAAATAAATCAGTCACCCGGTGAACTGAATCAGTCCTACGCTGAATCAATTCTACAGTAAATGAATCAGCCACTCGCTGAACTGAATCAGCCCTACAGTAAATGGATCTTGCTGGAGTGAGTGTGTGGAGGGACTCACCTCAGACTACCCTTATGGTTATGCCTTAGTCCTTGGCTGAAACACACTGTGTGTGTTCATTCTAGTTCACCGAGAGGGCCCTCCAGTGCCCTCTCTCCCCTAGCTGACCAACCAAGGTGTGTGTGTGTGTGTGTGTGGAGGGGTGGGAGGGGGGTGAAGGGGTGGGGGTTGTGAAGTCTTGCTGAGGCCCCCTGTGGAGCCCCCCCCCCCCCTCTCTCCGGCCGCGGGGTCCACGGCGCTTTCAAAGGCGGCATTGTGTGCCGCCCCCCCCCCTCTCCCGCCCCCAACGACAGCCCCCACCCTCTCTCCCCTCTCGTTCCCCTCTCACTCACTCTCACTCCCCTCCCCACCACCAGTGTAAACAAGGGTTGTTGCAGCTGAGAGAGAGGGAGGAGAGAGAGAGAGACAGAGAGACAGAGACAGAGACAGAGAGAGGGAGAGGGAGAGGGAAGGAGGGAGGGAGGGAGGGAGGGAGGGAGGGAGGGAGGGAGGGAGGGAGGGAGGGAGAGGGGGAGAGGGGGAGAGGGGGAGAGGGGGAGAGAGAGAGGGGGAGGGGGAGACAGAGGGGGGAGAGAGAGGGGGAGAGAAAGGGAGGAGCGAGAGAGAAAGGGAGGGAGGGGGGCTGCAGGGAGAGGGAGAACTGGAGCTGAATGAGACGTCTGTGTCTCCTCTGCCTGGACCCCTCATCGTCATCCCTCCCTCCCTCCCCCAGAGGACCAGCTACCCTGTTCCTGTCCCCCTCCCTCCCTCCCCTTCCCTCCCCCTTCCTGAAGAGGAAGTCCCTCAACCACCCACTTCCTTTTGGGAGATGAAGTGGGACCTGAGGCCAGACTGAGGCTGAGGCAGGGCAGAGTGTGTGTGTGTGTGTGTGTGTGTAGAGCGAAGGGTTCCAGCATGCAGGTCAGATTGAGGGTATGTATTTCAACACCTCCATTGTCCCAGGGCGGGGGGGGGGGGGGGGTCACATGGATAACTTTTGCCCTCTGACCCTGCCGTAACCCCCATGACCTCTGCTCTAATCAGAGCATATCTCTTCTCTGGATCACATATCAGTTTTAGCCAGATTTGATCATTGATTCAATTCTACTCTCTGCTCTATTCGACGTAGATTACAACTGATTATTAGCGCGACAGGGCATCAGAAGAGAATTACGTAACAGTGTGTGTGAGCGTGCGTGCGTGTGTGTGTGACCCCCTCTAAGACTGTCTGTAACTGAATCCCCCTCCTGCTGTGAGCCGGGGAGGTGAGCTGCAGGAGGGCTATTTCCCTGGAGCTCCTTGCCTCACACACACACTCACACACACTCACACACACACACACACACACACTACACATCCTCAAACCTGAAACAAACAAGGAAAAATCTACCTATCACTGACATCACGTGCCACAGCAACTTGGCCACAGTAACAAGCGAGCAGCGTTGTCAGAGCCGATTTGAGTAACGTTGTGAGCTTCGGTATGGCAGCTGGGGTCGCTGCCAGTTGGGGTGGTGTTCTGGCATGTTCCGTCTGCAACGCCAGGTGCTGGAGACAAGCAGCCTGGGGTGAGGAGCTGTACTAAAGGGTGGGGAGCCAAGGTTGACCTTTGACATGAGGATCATTCCGCTGCTGGGCCAAAATGGTTTGGGAGGGGTCCTCATTGGTAATTAACGTTACTTGTTTTGACTCCACCCTTTTCTCCTTCTCTCACTCCCTTTCTTCTCTGTCGTTCCTTGGGGCAAGAGTTCTAACCCAACCTCCCCTGACAGACACACACCCAACCCTCCTCCCTCTTAGTGGACCCGTCAGTACGCTCTCTCTCTGTCTCTGTCTCTCTCTGTCTCTGTCTCTCTCTCTCTCTGTCTCTCTCTCTCTCTCTCTCTCTCACACACAGAGTGGACACATTTTTTCCTCCTCGGCCAGCCACCTCCTCCTCAGACAGGAAACCTCAGTTTCCACTCATCCTCTACTGGGCCTCTACCCCCATTTTCTCTCTCTCTCTCTCTCTCTCTCTCTCTCTCTCTCTCTCTCTCTCTCTCTCTCTCTCTCTCTCTCTCTCTCTCTCTCTCCCTCTCCCTCTCCCTCTCCCTCTCCCTCTCCCTCTCTCTCTCCTTATCTCTCACTTGCTCCTGTCTCTCTCCTGTCCTATATACTCCCAACTCTCTCTCTCTCTCTTTCCCTCAATCATTATAGAGCATCCCTTCTTCTCTCTTTCACATCCTCCTCCCTGTCTCCCCCCTCCTCCCCTTGCACAGGACTGACCCTGCTTGCACGTCACTGTGTCCTAAACCCACCTGGGACTCTGCCCCTCTCTGAACCTCTCTCTCTGACTCTCTTTCCCCTTCTCTCTCTCTCTTCCTGTCATGCACACACACAAATGCAAAATGCTTTATGCTTCTTTTTCTTTTTGGGGTCTTTTTTTCTTTCTCTTCCTCTTTCTTTCTTTCTTTCTTTCTTTTCTTTCTCCAGTCTTCTTTCATTACTGGAACTCTGCAGGGTTGCATAGCAGGTATTACACAACAACACGGCACGCCATGGGGAAGACAAAGAGAAAGATACTCTAGGAGGGTACGGCCTGCGATGGACACCTGTCTACAGGAAGGAGAGAGGGAGAGAGAGAGAGAGAGAGACAGAGAGACAGAGAGAGAGAGAGAGAGAGAGAGACAGAAAGAGAGACAGAGAAAGAGAGAGAGAGACAGAGAGAGAGAAAGAGAGAGAGAGAGAGAGAGAGAGAGAGAGAGAGAGAGAGAGAGAGAGAGACAGAGAGAGAGAGAGAGAGAGAGAAAAAAGTACAGACTGAGAGAGAAAGACCGCCAGAGAGAAAGAGATGGATAAAGAGGGAGAAGAAAGGGAGAGAAAGGAAGGACGGAGGGTGGGAGAGGGAAGGAGAGTGTAACAGGAAGCCACTCTGTGTGCTACCAATGGCCCCCGGCCAGAATACTGAGACACAGCAGATTTTCGGAGGGAGATAGAGAGGAAAGGTGGTCAGGAGGGGAGGGGGGTCAGTCAAGGTTTAGGGTTAGATAACGGCGCAGCATGACTTAACCTGACCTGACTGGACTGACTGAAGGGACTACACATCAATATCAGAGTGAATGATAGGTGGAGGGAGGGGGGAGGGAGGGAGGGAGGGAGGGAGGGAGGGAGGGAGGGAGGGAGGGAGGGAGGGAGGGAGGGAGGGAGGGAGGGAGGGAGGGAGGGGGGAGGGAGGGGGGAGGGGGGAGGGAGGGAGGGAGGGAGGGAGGGAGGGAGGGAGGGAGGGAGGGAGGGAGGGAGGGAGGGAGGGAGGGAGGGAAGGGAAGGGAAGGGAGGGAGGGAGGGAGGGAGGGAGGGAGGGGGGGGGGGGGGGAGACAGAGACAGGGAGGGCAGGAGGTAGCAGGGCCTACTGGCATCGGCGTCGGAAAGTTCTCCCAAGCCGCAAACACTTTATTAGGCAGCTTCATAGTTAGTACGTGACGCGTGTATGTGTGTGTGCATGCGTGAACGGCGAGTTCGAGTGCAACAGCTACATTCCCCAATCAAAATAAATGGACGACTTCATCTAACTAAAAGTTGAGGTTTGTTTGGAAAAAACGGTTCTCAAATGGAAACTCCCACCAAGAATGCCCACTTCCTGTCCTCGCAGCCCCCCCGTGGAGAGAGCTCAGTGGTGGTGGCTCTAGAGTGGGCGAGCTAGAATCAGTGGCGGGCTCATGCTAACAGACCCTTGAGCTAATGGTGGTGCGGGCTTTGAAGAAGGCTGAGCAATCTCGCAATAACGCGATACATTTCACAACACACGCCAGACCCACAATGCACACACATACACACACACACAGCGTTCATCCAATGAAAACAGCAGGGGGGGGGGGTGCAGGTGTGTGTGTGTGTGGGGGGGGGCACCTCCGTCTGCCCTGACCTCCCACCAGCTCTCTCTCTCTCTCTTTCTCCCTTTCTCTGTTCCTGTCTACCCCCTCTGGTTAAAGTCAATGCATTTCCTTCTTTCACTCAGTCTCTCTCCCTGTTTGCCCCCCTCTCCCCCCACCCCTTCCCTGCTGCACACAACCTTTCTTCCCCTCCCTCTCTCTTTTCCTCCATCCATCCAACTCCCCCTCGTTTCTTCGTCACTCCCTTTCTCCCTCCCCCGTTCGCAACCCAAACCTCCACCTCTCTTTCCACCCCAGTCCACTCGTCCTGGCTTTCCCCCCACCTCTTCCTCCCTCCCTCCCTCCCTCCCTCCCTCCCTCCCTCCCTCCCTCCCTCCCTCCCTCCCTCCCTCCCTCCCTCCCTCCCTCCCTCCCTCCCTCCCTCCCTCCCTCCCTCTCTCCCTCTCTCTCTCTCTCTCTCTCTCTCTCTCTCTCTCCCTCTCTCCCACCAGCCAGTGATGCAATCCTTCGGCTCCGACTTGCAATCACAGACTGTGCAGAGCACTGGCCAAGTAGGGGCGTCACCCCACTCTACCCCACCACGGAGGGAGGGAGGGAGGGAGGGAGGGAGGGAGGGAGGGAGGGAGGGAGGGAGGGAGGGAGGGAGGGAGGGAGGGAGGGAGGGAGGGAGGGAGGGAGGGAGGGAGGGAGGGAGGGAGGGAGGGAGGGAGGGAGGGAGGGAGGGAGGGGAAAAAGTCTGGATCTGTCACAAGCAGTGGGTGGGAGAGATAAAACCTTAACAGCTACTTTTTTACAGCACAAGTTTTTAACTCCTGTCACAATCTTCTCCATTCGGGACAAACTTGTTGTTGACGTGTTCGTGACCTGAAGTCACTTGATCTGTTTTCGACTCAACTCTGACAAACCCATTCAAGACTCAGTGTTCCGTGTGTTGGATAGAGAGATTGTGTTTGTGTTTTAATAGTTTCATAGTTTCTACGGATTATTCCAGTCTGGAAATAGACTCACACAAAACACAACATGCAAGTTAGGGCTTGGTCTCTCACACACACACACACACACACACACACACACCTACAACCCCTCCCCCCCCCCCCCCCCCACACACACACACCCACTCACACCTCCGACCTGGCTTTGCAGGAACAGACCTCCCCTGAAGGCTATGTAGAAGAAACTAATACAAGGTCATCTTAGGAATGCAGGGGAACTGCCACCTGCCTAGCCTCTTAAAAAACGAGTTCGAACACACACACACACACACACACACACACACAAGTGGGTGTTTCTTCTCTGTTGGTGGCTAAATTGTGGAACGCAGGTGAGGGTTAGAGAGAGAAGCTTCTCCAAGTTATCGTGCATGTGTGCAAGCCTGGGCCTGATTCTTCAGTACCCGAAGGTGTGACATCATTCAGCCGGGAGACTCTGAATTGAGCCGAACACACAAGAAACTCTCCACAGTAGAACCTTCTTGAGGTTCTTGAAAAAGATTCTTCTGGAAGGTTCTCGGAAGCCAAACCTTCGGTAGATTTGTTTTGCGTTCTGTGGAGGTCTGTGGCTTGACTCCAGATGAAACATCTAGTCCACACTACAGAGGAACTTCTCGCTGTCTGGTGGAGCAGGGGCCCTAGTGTGTGTTCGCGTTCGACTTGGGTCCAGATCTCTCAGAGCGGTGAAACGACTTGCCAACAAACACCGAGCCAACTTAAAACCACCGGGTAGGAGGGGAGTGGGTAAGTGTGCGTGAGTGTGTGTTTGTGAGTGTGTGTGTTTGTGAGTGTAAGCTCTGCTGGCAGGGTTGCCGGGGGCGACTAGCGTGTGGAAACTGAGCCTGGGAAGGAGAGACCCCGGTCGGCTATATTTCAGCACTGGTTGCCGTGGGGATGTGGACGCCCCTCCCCACTGGCAGAATGAGGCATGATGGGTTTGGAACCCTGGGGTGCCACACAACCCTTCTCACACACATGGATGTGTAAGGAGGAACACACGCACGCTCGGGCTGTGCCCAGGGGGTTCAGTTCAGTTCAGAGCCCTGAGGTCCGCTTCTTCAGCAGCCAGCTTTGGGAGGGGCAGGTCTGTCTCAGTCATTTCCTGGAACGGGGATATTATGACACCACACGGCGGAGAAACCAGCCCCCTCACACACATATAAACACTCACACACACGCGTATAAAATCTCTCACCTACACACACACACACCCTGTCCAGTTCCACAAAAGGAGCAGCACACCCAACACACTCTTGTCCTCTCTTCATGGGAAGCGAGGAGACGTATTCAAAAGCAGAGGGTAACACGATACCGGCCCGAGCACTTTCAGGCAACAACGCCTTGGAGGGGGGGGTGGGGGTGTGAGGGGGGGGAGCTCCTGTAGTCAGGAGTATCGGCGCGGTAGGTTGGGGGTGCTTGTCCGTCAGCTACGTCAAGGTCGGCGTAGGCAACGCAAAGGCATCCTTGATCCCTCCCTTCCTCCATCCCTCCTCACGCCTCCATTTTGCTGGACCCCTCGGAATTCCTGGGCCGCGCCCCGTCCCTGGAGGGGGTGGAGGGGTGGTGGGGGTGGGGCTGGAGGGTGGGGCTGGAGGGTGGGGCTGGGGGCGACACCTGCGATGCAGCCACGCAGCGCTTGAGCCGGGGGCTGGAGCCACGCAGGGCCAGATGTGTGGCGGGAGCTCCGACAACAAGCGCGTGTGCGTGTTTGTTTGCGTGTGAGAGAGAGAGAGAGAGTGGGAGAGGGAGGGCGAGTGAGAGAGAGAGTGGGAGAGGGAGGGCGAGTGAGAGAGGGAGGGGGCAGTATATCGGGAAGGGAAGAAAACAGGAAGAGGGAGAAACGCAAAACAGCAGCGAGCAATTAGCGTACAAAGTGAGGTGACGCGCGCGCACGCCTGCCTGTGTACGTGTGAGAAGGTCGACGTGGAGGGGAAGGGACCATCGCTGTGTCTACCTTCAATACAGCCCTCCAGCCTCTCTCATCACATCACATACACACGCACCTAGCTGCTTGTCTCGCTTCTCCCTATGTGGACAGTACAGCTTAACCCCCCCCCCACCCACCATATGGGGCGCTTATTTTCTTTTAGCACAGCCTCCCCCCTGCTGCCCCCCACCGCCAACACCAAAAGCCTGGCAGCCCGACAAGGTCAACATGACAGCCTTTTTTCTTTCCCCTTTATCTCTCCCTCCCTCCCTCCCACTCCCTCCCTCCCTCCCACTCCCTCCCTCCCACTCCCTCTCTACCCCCCACCCCCCCAACCCCCCCACACCCTCTCTCTCTCTGTCTTAGTTTAACAAAGAGCGACAGGCTTTATGCTGGGAAGCTTTCATCCTCTGTCTCTCTATCCACCAAGGCAAAAAAAAAGCTGGGAGAGAGAGAGGTAGAGAGAGAGAGAGAGAGAGAGAGAGAGAGAGAGAGAGAGAGAGAGAGAGAGAGAGAGAGAGAGAGCGAGAGAGAGAGAGCGGAGAGAGGGGCGTGCGGCTAATGCCGTAAGTGGAGCACTAAACTACACCTTCAAAACGTCAACAGGCCCCACGTCCGTCCCACACAAGATATGAGAAGTGCTGCGCTCTTCGAGGAACCGCCTCCAAACGGGCAGCAGACAGCAGGAACACAGGCAAGGCGCCGGATTGGAAAGACGAGATGCTCGGATTTTCTTTGGGCATAACCAATTCATCGACAAATGACCTCTCCCCAATGAACAGCAACACCAGGGGAACACCTGCTGGTGGAGGGTCCAACGAATGACCTTTGATGTCACCGTCAGGTCCCCCACACTTGTCTGTCCACGATCGATACCCAACTTCAGACGCCACTCGCGGCCAGTGGAGCATGCTCGAACAGCCACTTTAAGATAGTGCTTGTCCCGGTCAATAACTTTCGACGGTCACGAAAGGTCGGCGAGCACGAAATCCACCCTTGGGATTGGACGAAACCAAAACAGCTTACAGAGTTTGCGAAAACTGTGATGTCATGCGTGTTAAGACATCAAAATGAGGCCAAAACAGGCTGGTATTTCCCACCGTATGGAAGAAATGTGTGGATTTTCTCCATATCTCTTCTGTAAATTCTCTCGTGCTCCCATGAGGGGAAAACGGTGGTGGAACATATGATTTCGATTAGAGCTGGCGACATCTCCGCAGCTTGGCACTCGGGGTAAATAGTTACAGACCAAACCAACGTGTGTTTTGCCTCCCTGCATGTATATGATGAGGAATGTCTTATATAATGTCCACGGGCTGGGCTTTAGAAGCCTGGGGAGCCACAGGAAGCAGGCAGGAGACAGAAAAGGGAGGGAGAGCGCTAGAGAGGGATGGCGTTCCTGCTGTAGGTGGTGGTAGGTAGGGGAGGAGGAGGAGAGGAGGAGGGAGGGTAACAGGGGAGAAGAGTATAACTTCTACTGCTCGCAGCGAAGGATATGCCCAGACATAGAAACCAGCCCAGGCCTGGACTTGAGCAGGCCTCGTTTTCTGTGCCTTCCTCCTTCGTCCATCTTTCTGTTTTTCTTTTTTCCTACCTCATCATCCCCTGCTCTGTGAATCACTTACTGGTTTCCTGTGCCCGCCCCACCTCCCACTCCCCCTTAGTCTTCAACAGTTAGTCCTAAGCCGTTTTTCCTCCCTCTCTCTTTCCTTACAGTGGAACCAACGTGTACATGCCTCAGTCGTATTCGCTTATTGTGTTGCTGCTGTGTATTGTGGCCATGTTGGAGAGCCTGGAGTGTTGGCCACGTAAGTAAATAATAATACAAACCAGCTGTGTCTCCAGTTTAACTGCCACACAACATATTGTACGAGAACCGCTCAGAGCCTTCACTACACAGCTCCAGGACATCTGCTAGTCTCCGGCAAGTTTCACATTTTCTGTCAACTGGGAGTTAAATATTAAGTACTATGAAACAGTCCACCTAAAATGGACCGAGTTAAAGGCTCCCTAAAATTCTCTAGTTGCTAAATTGCGTTTTCTCGCTCGCTCCTTTCAAGAATTTCCTGTTTCAAACGCCGGAACTTTCCCCCGTTGAGAACCAGACGGGGCCTGCGTTTTGTTTGAAATTTTCTGAAAGCCGAAATTCTCTCACGCCTGAAGCCCAGAGCGGAGAGGGAGTGGGACGAGAAAAAGGAGAAAGGAAGGGAGGAAAGCGGGAGAGGGAGAGAGGGGAAAGGAGGAAGAGAGAGAGAGCAGGGCGGGGTGGGCCCACAGGGGTGAGTTACTGGGCTGTCTGTGTTTATTTTGGAAATGCAGCCCTACAGACTCGCAGCAGAGGAAACTGACCCCTCTGCTGTGCTGTGGTGTGTTCCACCCCGGGGAGCCCATGTCCTATTCTCATCTGGGTCGACCCATGCAGGTGACAGAGCGGGGGGGGGGGCGTTTGGCCGCCTGGGAAGGGGTGGCTTAAACAACCCTGCGGGTCATGAATGGGCTGTTCAAGGAGGAAACAGCAGGCCTGGCTGTGTTGGGAGTAATGGTTACAGTTTAACTGGAGAAGAATGTGTGGCCTGAGAGGCCAGCGACCAGCGCTCTGCCTCGAACTTGGAACTTGGCGAGTCAGGATCGTCTGGATTCTAGTCAGTCGTCCAGCCCCACTCCTCGCCCCTCTCTCTCTCTCTCTCTCTCTCTCTCTCTCTCTCTCTCTCTCTCTCTCTCTCTCTCTCTCTCTCTCTCTCTCTCTCTCTCTCTCTCAGTCTCTCCATCCATCCCTCTCTCTTCCTTTGTGTTCTGCTTCTCTCTCTCTCTTTGTCTCTCTGTGTCTCTCTCTCTGTGTGTCTCTGTCTCTCTCTGTCTCTCTGTGTCTCTCAATGTCTCTGCAGGTTAAGCAGTCTGCCCCCCACCCTCCAACCGGCAGTGACACATACTCATGAGTTGAGTCACGGGGGTGGGGTGGGGTGGGGGTGGTTGGGGGCCACATGACTACAGTATGTCGCCACATGGAGCAGCAGTGGTGGGTGGGTGGGTGGGTGGAACACGTAGTAATGTCTGCTCTGAGCTGCCTTCCTCTGGTGATCTTTATCAGTCGAAACAGGTGGGCCCGTTTACTTTATTATCGTTAAGCAGGGCAGAGAGGTTTGAGAGCGCATCCATACATACACACACACACACACACAGCATGTTCCCACGCACACAGACACCCGCACAGAATACTGTATATGCACACAAGAGCAAGCACGCGTGCACACACGCTTCCGTTTAAAAGGATTTAGCAGCTGAGATTGGAAATCCCATCATGGACAGCATTTTAGAAACTCAATCCCATTTCTACCTCCCTCCCAGAGGGAGTACGGTGGCCCACTAGGGACAGTCATCTAACAAACACATGTCATCATGCTCCTCTGCCTCGTCTCTGGCAACACACTTCCAGGCCCGCGCCTGGACAAAGGTCAACAGCACAGTTTTCTAACGCCACGCAACAAATGAATGGATACACTTATAACAGCCTTTCAGTCAGATGCATGGCCCCTGTTTGACTATGAAAAGTGCGTTACTCCCCTGAGAGCAAAATCTACTTGCTAACATTTAGTCATTTAGCAGACGCTCTTATCCAGAGCGATTTACAGTAAGTACAGGGACAATCCCCCCGAGGCAAGTAGGGTGAAGTGCCTTGCCCAAGGATACGACGTCATTTGGCACAGCCGGGAATCGAACCAACAACCTTCTGATTAGTAGTCTGACTCCCTAACCGCTCAGCCATCTGATCCCTAACGATGCCATCATGCGGGTATCTGTCTCTAGAGATTGTTAAGTGGTTCGTCTCATGGGGCCGATTTAAATATGTGTGTTTCTGTGTGTGTGTGTGTAAGTGTGCAAAGGCCCTTGCCTCCGCTGCATGCGGCCCCATTCACTGGCCGGGGTAATCCCCACCCCCTGCTGTTGCCTTCCCTTTCAGCTTGACCGTAATCCCATCCAGCTACGGAACCCTACCGTGATCGTAATTCAAACACTCGCACACGCTCTGGCTCATTCCCTGCATGGGCTGTGCCGCTCAACAAAACCCTTTCCGTTGACCCCTGCTGCCAACATGCAGTTGCGACAGGCTTGTTTTGATATCGGATCGTTTCAGATTATATCGATGTGTGTGACACGGGTTGAATCTCTCTTGTTGTGTAATCGTAGTAACAGCACCCCTGTAGAGTTTCCTTTACCAGCCTCACGCCTGATCTGCTCGGGAAACGGAGGACAGCGCTACCCATCATGCTTTGCTTCCTCCACACACAACTGGCTTGTGGTTCCTCCCCAGGACTTGGGATGGAGTGTTGTGGTGCCGTCATTCCCACAATGCAGCAGTTTCCCACGTGGCGTGAATCACAAGCGTGCGCCATGGCGTGTGTGAGACCCCAGAGAGTACACGGGTAGCACACCTTCCACTCGTGCCCCTGGAAGTAGGCACAATACACCAGGCCTACCAACTCCTGTTTTTGTCTCCATACTTCCTGGTTTTGTGCTGTGTTTGACCTTATAAGGAGTGATTGTACATCTGCTCAGGTTGCGGCTAGCAGGCGAGGATCTGAGTGCCTGCCCTGTGGTTCCCAGTCCGACCTGAGAGGCGCTGTGTGCAAAACTGTTTCTTCGCACAGATGTCCGACTCCTCACATCTGGCATGCAGTCAGAACCAGAGTATGCACACAGCGATAGGCTAGAATGCTGTGTGGACACACACACACCCCCACACACACACACACACACGCTGAATGTGTGAGAATGGAACGAATGCCACCGCGGGGTTCCACAGCTGGAGCTACAGGACATCTGGTCCGCACCCCGAGCCGAGGTTTGCAGTAGGAGTCGAGCGAGAGGTGCGTTACCTAAATAACGTGTGACAGCTCTGGTAGGTTCCCCGCCTCTGGCCTCGACCCAGCCCAGTCAGTCAGATGAGGAAGGTTGACCCCCAGGTGAACTGGTGGGGCTGGCAGAAGCTCATCGGTTGATTGGATAAACAGGGGGGGGGGGGGGGGGGTGCATGGATGTGGCCGGCAACTGGACTGCGCCATTCCCTTGCAGTTCAGGGACGGGTTGTGGATTAAATGGCAGGGGCCCGTCCCAGGGAGAGTCAAAGTCCCAACTTCTCCACACACACCCCCCCCCCCCCACCCCCCTCCTGTGGTTCAGCTTAGTACAGCCTGTGCCTTCCTCACTGTTCCTCTTCCCCAAATACTTTGACTGAACTCCAGTGGGCTCCCTGCCAGACCTGCTCCACTTTCATATGACTGTCTGTTTGACACACACACACACACACACACACACACACACACACAGTCGCTGAAATACAAACACGGACACAAAGCCACTGACTTCCATGCAGACGTGGACACACATGAACTTCGGCGCGCGTTTGAGCAACTTCTTTCGAACACGCGCACGCACTCACACACACGCTTGCGAACCGTGGAAATATCCTGCCTGTCCAAACCCCCCCCCCCCCCCCCCAGAAAGTGTACGTCCATATTGGTATTGTTATGCTTTTTAATGACCAAGCGCTGTTCCCTGCTCTCTCTCCCAGGGTTTGTTAGTGCTGCCTTGGCAGCGCCCGGCTAGTTTCCCCTGGCATCGTCTGGCACAATGAGCCCATGGAGGCAGCCAATGAGCTTGGACCTCCATCCTCAGCCCCTGTCTTAATGTGCACACAATTAGGCAGAGGGACAGAGGAATTGCTTAATTGGAGGAAAATAGCTCTTTATCCAGACCTCAACCCACGCTGCTCATCAGCCGCCCAGTGCCTGCGTCGTTCGGCCTCGGGAAACTTTGAAGTAGGCTTAATCATGTTGGCGTCGCCCGAGACAAAGGCGGTATCAAAACGTCCGATGTTTGTCATACCCGTGTGGTGAGAGAAATGTTAAAGGTGGTTTTGTTTTAGCCTTATGAAAGTTGAGCCGTTTGGCCATTTTGAGTTGGTGATTCGGGGACCATGAAAATGTTGACAACTGTGGTAGATGAACAAAGTGTGAGATTAACAGCAAGAGATGAGACTCATTCAAGAACACTTGATGTCACATGCACTCATTCTGAAACACATCGGTCTGATTTCATGCCCCAGTGACATGTCCGTTAACCCGGTAACATGGCTTGCCTGCTCAGATTGACACGCCTGCTCTGGTATGGCGTTTTCGGACATTTTTTAAAAGGTGGATGAAAATTAAAGGAAAAGGTCGCGTTCATATTAACACGGGGAATGACACGACGTCTGTGTAAACGGTACAGACACTGGCGTGGCACGTACGCCATGCACGGCCTTCCCAGATATGCCAGTCGGCATCCAGTCTGCCTTGGACCACGGAGGGACCACCGCTGGACTTACAAAAATAGGTCAGTCCACACAGTCCTGCTTGAAACCGAAACATTTAAGATTTTACCTGGACGTCCACACAGACAGACACGCGCACGTCAACACAAGTGACAAAAGGGGAACTGCCAAATGATGTAACGCCTATATGTCATCAGTGAAACCCGACACACAAGCGATACTGGGAGGGATATGGGAGTTCGAGGCACGGGCTTACCTTAGGAAAAACGCCGTAGATATGGCCGAGATAGCCTCTTCCACTTATTCCTTCTTCGGTGCAAACTTTCTGTTCAGTGTTTTAGCACACAAATCCCAAAATGAGGACTGTATTCTTCTGTTTTGGTTGTCTTCGATCGAAAAGAAATTACTGAGCTGACACGTCTCGATAAAATATGATGTGTCGAGTAAGGTGGTCGCTTCGCAGACCGTTGTCGATATATATAAATTCTACATGCGAAAATAAAAACATTCACTCAAATAAATGTAGATAAACATTTTCTACGAGAAACTGTCGAAAAAAATACTGTAGTATCGCGTTGAAGTCAATTGCCAGAGATTGAGATAAATTCATGCCACCAGCAAACCCGTCAAAAGTGTAAACACCCCAAACTGTATCCGTAGTCTTGTATGCTCCGAGACTGTATACCGAAGACCACTGGTTCTGGGACGCGTCAAATTAAAGCCTTTAAATTATTCTCAGATACGAAGTGCATCGCTTAATGGCAACGCTGGTCAAGTGGGGTTTTCAATGGGTGGTCGTTCTCCAGGGGGTAGGAGGGGTGCGCTGGGCAGAGCAGAGATGTCGCGCGGGGGGGGGGGGGGGGGGTCGGGGTGGTGGTCTCTCTCCTTCGGTGCCTTTTCCAGATGCCGACTCCCCACGGTCGGAGACAGCAGCGTTGTCCTTTCGTTTTCGAAATGTCTTTCCCTTTTCTGAGCCCTAGAGGAGACGTGAGTGTTACGGTGGTCTCCCTGCGTCCGTCTGAGAGCAGACTGCACACCCGACCCGAGCCAGCCCGTGTCTCCCTCTTCTCGCGCGCAGCGGACTAGTCCAGACTTTGCCAGCTCAGCGCATGCTTGCTGCTCCGCCCATCCACCATGGGCAGTCCTATGCTCCCTCCTAAGTCTTGGGGGAAAAAAGTATTAGGATGTTAAATAATAGTGTAAGGATGTTAAATAATAATATATTTGCACTCGTTTTACAATATGTTCAGTCACATAAAAAAAGAAAAACACAATTAATTCATTAGCCTACTCAAGTCTGTAGCTGGACAGGCTATATGTTACCATAATCATGCTCAACCGTAAGGCCTATAGGCTAAATGAGAATATAGTGCTTGAGTGATAAAGTAGGCTACCATTAACATGAATTAATCTGTAGACGACCCTAAACAGAATAAGACTGGAATCCTTCAGTCATCCAATTGGCTGTTCTTAATAGTCACGTAACACCATCTGTATAGACGCTGAGTCTACGACGTACAATATAAACCATTTTTGTGTAATTGTATTGTTTTGTCAATTTAATTGATAGTCTGGGGTGACAGACAGATTTGGATTGGCAGTGTTTCCTCATTCCACCACCAGAGGGCGTAAAAGGCAGACACTTGGGACCCAACATCAAGGATAGCCTACCTCTAATTCTCAACCTCAAAGTCTTTGATTAGCATTTTTTCGGTTCTATTAGCTTCAAGTAACCTTCTTGATGTTTGGATAGACGGCATTTTAAGTCAGTCTCTTCGGTGTGCTTTTCATAGGTTTCTAACAAAGCCTTATGCCTTCAACTATAGTGCATCTGAACTTATGATCTACGATGCTGGCCTATATGCTTGCTTTGCATACATCTATAGCCTATCTTTGCCGTGAATGGCTGTCAACTGTGCCGTGTTTTGTTGACAGATGTGATTTGAAACGTTGACACAAGATATAATCTGAAATACACGCAAGATTTGAAATGGGGAAAACGAAACAAATTCGGTTTTTCTTATCCCTTGACTGTCAACTGGACACGCACAGGCCAGAACGTGCGTAGTTACAGTTGGGATTGTTTTATTGATATCATATAAACACACTGTGCAACCATTACAAAGCTTTTATCGAGTTAGGCTACATAACTAAATATGTAAATTGGACAATTGACATTGTCCAATACCATTCACTGTATGTTTTTGTTTGATGTAATGATAAGTTCTTAATCAGGTATTTCATGCTACAACATTATTAACGTTGAAATGTTAAGACTTGAGTTGCAACTATGTAGCGCGCGAGTCTACAGGCGTAATACGAGCATGTGCTTGAAAACACATTTCCGGGTGCACGAGGCAAACGCCGCTCCCATTTTGTGGTTCGTTCTTAGCTACTTGCACCAACAAGGCAGGAGTGGCGATTAGGTAACTCATTTCTCCTCCCTCTCCCTAACACCCAAAACCAAAATGGTGAACACGTTGAGCTGTTTCAATGTAAGCCTCCAGGTAATGTCTCTCCGCACCCTCCCCGGTTTGTTGCTGTTGTCGAAAGCCCTGCCAAATCGTCAGCTGATGCCGCTCACAGTTGAGAGAAGTGCACGCCCCACACTGGCAGTCAGACTGAATGCCGTGACTTAGAAATGCGACACAGAGAATATAAACATAAAATTAACATGTATTCATAAAAAGTTTGTATGCCCCCAATCGTAGGAAGAAAACCGCATTACTGGGTAATGAGGTTTACATAGGCCTAATAGACCATTTTGTTTGTTAGTAGAAAATGTCGATGTGTTGGGCTTTAAGAAAATACATTAAAAAAGTGTTGCATTAACTTTTCATAAATGCACGTTAAAAACAGATGCTCTACATCTTTGTTTACATGCAGTTCCTAACTCTGCAGAAGGAGGCTTTTGGTAGTACTGTGCGATTTCTACCAGCTGTTTCCCGCCTTGAAAGATATCCGATCAGCTGCAAATACACACATACACGTACATGCAGACGGGCAGAGGGAGGGTCAGAGCGCCATACACAACGAGGGAACCCCTCAGCTGGAGAATAGTAACATTACAACTCTGAATACTCAGCTCTACATATACAGACCTGGAATCTTTTTTTTTTAATTTATCATGGAGATTTAGTACCTTGGCTCAAAGGATTTTGCTCGCCAAAAACAGCATCCACATTTCTTATTAATTAAAACGAGAAATTGGGATCCTAAACTGGAGAGGAGAGCATGGAGTATTTCATGGTACCAGCTCAAAAGGTGCCCTCCTTGCAACATTTTAGGAAAACGGAGAAGGATGTGATTGGTGGCCTTTGTAGGTGTGTATACACTTTTATATCTTGTCATCGCTGAAGAAAATGTGTATATATCGCCATGCCATCGGTACGCACTTAGCGACGGTGGTGTGGCAACATGCTTGATTCGATCTGTATGTTATTGTGTACACGACCGACAATCGGGGAGCGGGACCGTGTGATTGCGTTTCATAGAGACAGGCTATTAGTATAATTAAGCTGGGTCGCTGACTCGCTTCCCTATGTAGCCTGGGGGGACCTTATTTCCACATTATCTTTTTAATTTATTTGCAAAATCGATACAATATGCGCCCAGCAAACAAACCACGTGGTTCCATGCACACCACGCTGCTGGTTCACTCACGAGCATATCTAATATTTTGTTACATGCAATAACGCAGTGGTATATATCCAGTAAGTTGGCTCAAACTTACTAGCAAGACATAGTATGTGCATATTTTGGCCAAGGCGTACGACTTAAATAACCAGAGTAAAGCTGTAGTGGGTTCGCTTAGCTCCGTTTACACAGAAAGCGGGCTCAAGTTATTGTGGGCAGTGCGGCCATGCTTGTGGCTTGTTCTACTGCGAACGGGTCTGGCGTCTTTCACCTCAGTGCAACGCCATGTTCCGTCTTGCATTATGGACAAAATGTCGTTTCTATTAATTCAGTCATCTCCATTCGCCCAATTCTCAGAGCAGTATGAATATTTGACACATTTCTGTTGACAACTTGGCCATCAACACTGCGTCTTTTAACCCGCAGCTCTGCCATGCTGCCGCATGGACTAGCGTAGGGGAAGGATAGTCGTATCGTTGTAATGGCGGAGGCAATTAGGGTTTTCGAGGGTGGTCTTCGTGGGTGGTCATTTAATTGTGTAAAACCAGTAACAACTGAGTAGTTTTTATGCTGATGCGCGGTATACCTCGAATGAAGTTATTAATAATAGTGGTCGTTTTAATAAGGGGGTGTGTATACCGCGGAAGGCCCGTCAATGCGTCTGTTAAGACTGTTGAAGGAGGCGGAGGTATTCGTGCACCAGGCGCGTTGGGAAATGTAGTTCTGTTATCTCGACAGTGTAACATGTAATGTGCTTTGGTTTCATGCGCATGTAAAATCATGATATGTGATAATAAAATGATAGCGTGGCTTTGCCTTGTCTACAGATAAGTTGAAGTCTTTGAAATGGCAATAGTATATTCCATTCGCCAACCCCATATTTTTTCATTAATTCAAAAAGCGGCTATTGCGATTCAGACTCCGAGATTAGAGCGCTCTGTTTTGGCACAAGATCATTTACGGTTTTAACTGCAAAACACCGGATGCAGTCTGGTATCCAGAAAAGTGTCCATTGGTTTGTCTGTCATGCTTGGGTAGGCTACTTGTATTTGGTTCCCAGACTGTACACCCGTCCTCGGTTGTGATTTGGCAGTGACCTTGTTTGCCGGATGCATTCTGGGACGTAAGGAAGCGGCCGGCTCGCAGCTCCCTGCCCGCCTGTGTCTGCACAATGACTGCCTGTGTTTGCTCTGAGGCAGCTGAGTCACTACTGATAAGAGCCTTGCTGGAGAGCTTTCCAGAGATACTTTGCCTGATACAGTGGATTATGGGAAGTCCTGGCAGCCTGTTTCCCTCCCGATCAATTCTGCGTGTTGAGGACATGTCACGCAGGCTGCGTGGATGAATCACGGTTTTGAGACAATCTGCCGGGGAGTTTCAAAGTCAACATTGCACAGACAGCTGGATGTTGAGTGTGGACATTTCAGTGAGGTGTGTTCACGAGCCTGTTGTCAAACAGACCATCCACAACGTACGTGGAGGAAGTCTGGTATTCCACAACATAATCCCACCAATCATATAGGTTTGGTTGGAATATCAATGGGGTCAAAACACTGTGGCGTTGATTTTATTATCAGACCTTTTAGTGGCCTGTTGACGTTGTTAGGGTCACGCTCCCATCGTCCACCCCAAAACCTACGCGGATGAACCACCCTCCAAGTAACCTTTAACCCCCCCCCTCCCAGTCTGGCGAATATCCCCCTGACCCCTGAAACGGCGCGCGACCAGGAGAGGCGAATCCGACGGGAGATCGCCAACAGCAACGAGCGTCGGCGCATGCAGAGCATCAACTCTGGGTTCCAGTCCCTCAAGACTCTCATTCCCCACAGCGACGGAGAAAAGCTCAGCAAGGTGGGGCTCTGCCCGGGGCAGGAGACGCCACGTCTCCTGGGTTGGGTCTTTAGGTCAAGTTTGCCCTACTGCAGTTCCTGTCCACGATTGTTGTCAAAGGGACTAGAACCTTTTCGAGAACGCTTTTTGGCTTCAGCACCCCCTTTTTCTGATATCTGAATCCAAGAACCCTTCATATATTCATATTATATATAATATCATATATTAATATTCAGAAATATTCATACCCATATTTCCATGATTTACTCTAATTTTCCCACTTTTTCTGTACCTCCTGTGGTACCTCCTCGTACCCCCATTGAGAAACGCTCTAACCCACCTGTCCCTCCTGCCAGGCTGCCATCTTGCAGCAGACAGCAGAGTACATCTTCTCCCTGGAACAGGAGAAGACCCGGCTACTGCAGCAGAACAATCAGCTGAAACGCTTCATCCAGGTGAGGAGGGACTAGAACTTAACTGAGGGAGTCGAACCTAGCTGGGGAACTGGAACCAAGCTGAGGGACTAGAAACCGAGCAGAGGGACTAGAAGTTAGCTGAGGGACTAGAACTGAGCTGAGGGACTGGATCCTAGCTGGGGAACTAGAACCTTGCTGAGGGACCAGACCTACAGACCACCCGGTCCACCTTATATGCAAGTCTATGCATAGTCCTGGTGGTCTGTTAATGGTAATGTTATATCCCACCGCTGTAACTCCCTTCCCCCACCCCAGGAGTTCAGCGGCTCCTCCCCAAAGAGGAGGCGTGCGGAGGAGAAGGACGAGGGGATCGGCTCCCCCGACATCCTGGAGGAAGAGAAGGGGGAGGACCTGCGGAGGGAGATGATCGAGCTAAGACAGCAGCTGGATAAGGAACGTTCCGCCAGGATGCTGCTGGAAGAACAGGTGACACATGCAGACAGACATGCAGACAGACATGCATGCAGACAGACATGCATGCAGACAGACACGCAGACAGACAGACACGCAGACAGACAGACAGACACGCAGACAGACAGACAGACAGACACGCAGACAGACAGACAGACAGACACGCAGACAGACATGCAGACAGACATGCAGACAGACACGCAGACAGACATGCAGACAGACACGCAGACAGACAGACACGCAGACAGACAGACAGACAGACAGACACGCAGACAGACAGACAGACACGCAGACAGACAGACAGACACGCAGACAGACAGACAGACACGCATGCAGACAGACACGCATGCAGACATGCAGACAGACATGCAGACAGACATGCAGACAGACATGCAGACAGACATGCAGACAGACACGCATGCAGACAGACATGCAGACAGACACGCATGCAGACAGACACGCATGCAGACAGACACGCAGACAGACAGACAAGCAGACATGCATGCATGCAGACAGACATGCATGCAGACAGACACGCAGACAGACAGACACGCAGACAGACAGACATGCATGCAGACAAACATGCATGCATCCTATGCTTTGAACAACGGAACAACATTATGCAAAAGAGGCACTTGTAGTCCACGCCCCCCCCCCCCCTTCCAGGTGTAACAGCCCCCCGCCCCCCTTTCCCGGTGTTGTAGATCCGCTCCCTGGACGCCCACCTGTACTCGGAGAAGCTTCTGGACCAGGAGCTGCGGGCCGGCCGCCTGGCCCAGCTGCAGCGGCACGACCAGCCGGAGGAGAACACGCCCGCCCTCAGCCCGCAGGTGAGACCCACGCATGCACGTTTAACCTGAGGTGGATGGGGAAACTCACTCCTCCTCAAAGCTAGCTTTTTTGGTGGCGTAGCTGGCTAGTAGTCTTGTAGCTATCAGTCTTGTAGCAAGCAGTCTTGTAGCAAGCAGTCTTGTAGCAAGCAGTCTTGTAGCTATCAGTCTTGTAGCTAGTAAGCTTGTAGCTTGTAGTCTTGTAGCTCGTAGTCAGGCTTGTAGGTCGCAGGGCCCTGAGTTCAAAGCCCGGTGTGGGTAAAGATCAGGGGGAATAAAAACTGACAGGCGACGCGACTATAGCTGTTACATACACACACCCTCTGCCGCGGGGGAAAGGGGATTTAGTACCGTTTAAGACACACATTGTTTGTACACCAGACTGATTTGTGTTGACGTACGACCCCGCACTCTTCCAAGTGGCGTTCATGGCGGTGCGAACAGAGGTGACACGTTTACGGCTCGCAGATCGTTTTCCCGCCCGTCTGCAGCCCCGGGCGTGCTTGGAGAGTCCCGTTACAGATGCCCCGTCTGGCCCTGTCGCTGGCGAGGGGAACACGACGCCAAATCAATAAACCCCCCCCCCCCCTCCCCAGGAAGTAGTGTCGGCTCCGGCGGGGCGGAGGGTGTTGATCCACAGACGCCACACATCAGCTGTCACGGGAGCCGGGCTGGGTGGGGGGGGCCAGCACTGAGATGAGACACCCACGCTGTTTTGTAGCCCATCGTTTTTGTAGCCATTCCTTTATGTCCATGGTCCAGATGAAGGCTGGTTGATAGGAAGGTTCCCACTATTACACCTTAAACTGGGGCTGTGGCAAATGGAGGTTTGTATCGGAAGGGAAGAAATGACACAATTTTGGATGGGGTTAGGGTTTGAAGAATTGAGATGAGATTTCAGATTGTACTGATTAATAATTGCTACATACTTGACATTCAGGAAGGAAGTCATTTAGCATGTAGGCCTGTGTTGTGTTATAAGCCCAAAATGTCCTTAAGTTCTATTATGTCAATAAATAATGCATGTGTGTATGCCCCGCCCCCCATGCAGGTTTTGGCGCCGGCCACACCTCCCGCCCCCACCCACCACGCCACGGTCATCGTCCCTGCGCCGGCACAACCCGCCGCCCAGCCACATCACGTCACCGTGGTTACCATGGGCCCGCCCTCGGTCATCAACGCAGCGTCCACATCTCGGCAGAACCTGGACACGATCGTGCAGGTGAGGAAGACGTGTGTGTGTGTGTGTGTGTGTGTGTGTGTGTGTGTGTGTGTGTGTGTGTGTGTGTGTGTGTGTGTGTGTGTGTGTGTGTGTGTGTGTGTGTGTGTGTGTGTGTGTGTGTGTGTGTGTGTGTGTGTGTGTGTGTGTGTGTGTGTGTGGGTACAGTCTGTTGGCAGCTGTTTTAGAAAGCCATCGCAAACCTCGATGCAGTTCCACTTGTAACCACCAGAAGGTGCTGTTTGACTCCATTTCTCCCCCTCCCCCCTCCAGGCCATCCAGCACATTGAGGGCACCCAGCACGAGGAGGCCAGTGTGGGGCTCGAGGACGAGCGGAGGAGGGCCGTGATTGTCACCTCCGGACGAGGCCTGTCAGGCTCCGACACGGGGTCCGACAGCGAGGAGGCAGAGGACTGCTCACTGCCCTGAGACCTTGTATGGCTCACACGCACGCACCAAAAGAGGGGGCTTTTTGACAGTGGGGCCCATACGAACACCAAGCTCTCTGATTGTGGATGCTACTAGGAGGATGAAGATGATGATGATGGAAAAAGGCTACCACACACGCATACATGTCATGCTCATCCACTTGCTGTAGAACCATAGGCCGCCCTAACCGTTGAATTGTCTTTTTCTTTCTTTTTTTCCATTCTCTTAAGCTCTTCTCAAGTTCCTGCTCCTTTGCTGGCTACCAAGGTTCTGACACACACACACACACAGACACACAGGACTTCATGAAGGGTGAGCTAGACTAAATGTCTGGACCACACCAGTGTCTCCCCCAGATCCTTGCTGGCACTTCCACACACACACACACACACACACACACAGGGCCGTGCCCCTGAATCAACCCTTTCTCTGCCTACACTATTGTATCAAAGAATCTGTGTCTCCAGACACTGTGAGTCTACCAGACGGGTAGTAGACCTGCTGCTGGGGGATTTTTTCTGTTTTTAGTTTTACTCTTCTTTTACTCTCACTTCCCCCGGTCTTTTTGCTGGGTGGGGGTTCTGGTCAGCGATTGTACTTAAGGACAACAAGCAGCACCTAGACTGGAAACTGTCACTTTGTCCCCGTCGAGCTAAGAAACGTAGCTTGGGAGACATGGCAAACATTTAGTTTTAGTTTTATAGAGGAGAACAGAGGAAGAGTGCACTTAACCGATTCCCTACCTTCGCTCTCTCTCTCCTTTTGTCTGTCTATGTTGGTGGCACCACGTGCTGTTTTGTACTGGGCTGGGTCCCAGTATACACGCTATGTATTTAGGCACACTACCCCCTTTCGACACCCCCCACATGCTAAAACGGCCACCCTAGGGCAACCTAAAGCTCACAGTCGGTGCAGACAACCGCCTGGCTTGTTGAAGAAGCCAATCCGAGGACGGTTCTCTCTGTGCGTCCCATCCTTCATCGGGGTTTGTTTGGGCTCTGGCGTCGTTCAGCGACCGCTAACCCCCCCTCTTGAGGGTTTGAGGCGTTCACTAACCGAGCCGCTCTGTCGTGCCGGCGGGGCCGTGTCGACCACGCCGAGCGCACTCGCTCTATGCATTCTCTCGTCGCCGCCTTAGCGGTGGGGTTTTATTTTCTAGCGTTGAACGTTCGTCGCCGCCGCGCCGACGTTAAAGCTCTCATTGCCGAAGTTGCATGTCGTCCTGTCTTACAGTACTCACTTTAGTTTTAGTCCCCAGATTACCGCTTTGGCCAGACCTGATAGAAAGCGTGGCACACTGATGCCAGCCTCACCACAGCCCTGGTGGAGGAGGCACTGAGGCCAGCCTCACCATAGCCCTGGTGGAGGAGGCACTGAGGCCAGCCTCACCACAGCCCTGGTGCAGGAGGCACTGAGGCCAGCTTCACCACAGCCCTGGTGGAGGAGGCACTGAGGCCAGCCTCACCACAGCCCTGGTGGAGGAGGCACTGAGGCCAGCCTCACCACAGCCCTGGTGCAGGAGGCACTGAGGCCAGCCTCACCACAGCCCTGGTGTGGGATAGACCTGAACAGTCCTCCATCCTCTACCCCCCCCCCCCCCCCCCCTTCAACTACCCCCTCACCGCTGCCCAGACCTCCCCCTCACTGTACCCAAACCCCCTCACTTTACCCAAACCCTACTGTAGAGACATGCCGGTATCACTGGAGCCTTCCGTGTTTTTCACATGGATGGACATTCTAGACATTCCAGAAGATTTTTATACCTTTACCCCCCCCCCATCTTAAGCAGCCCCTATTCACTAGTACAGCATGCTTGGTTTTAGTTTCTGGAGATCGTTTTGGCATCATACCTGCCATAACAATTGAGTCTCTTGTTTTGTTTTTTTTCGTAATATGAATTTGATGGAAAATTTGAGAATGTGTTCTTAATGGTGTCCTTTTTTTGTACATTTTTTTAAAAAACTGCTGGACAGGAATTGTTCAAGTGGACGCAGCTCTCCTGTACGTCCTTGCTCTAGGAGTGAACTCACTGTGAGGGCAGGACAGGACTGAGTCAGATGGCTGCTGGGATATTTACCTCAGCCAGGGACGAACCGGTGAACACGGTCGACCTGCTCTCGAGGTATGATTTCTCCCCCCCTCACCCCAAAGATAAAGTATGTAGTTAATCCTTCCCTGAAACAGGCCCGCGTATTGAACACGTATTGATTGCTGCAAAGTCCCGGTTTGCTCTTGGTCGATGTTCACGCTCGGGCGACATCTCGCCCGGTGACCCTGTGTTCAACCGCTTCCTCTCTAAGCCTTTTCACTGGGCCGTGTCTCAGTCGTATCCATCCTCCTGTGTCTCCAGCCCTCTCTGTAAACGGACACATCAGGGGGGGGGGGGTCAGTGACTGTGATTTTGAAGCACTTACTGTACAAAGGGGGAGAGGGGGGGGATCTATTTTTGGGAAAATCCCCCCCCCCCTTCCCGCCCAGCTAAAGCCCTTGAAAAGCTGTGAGAAAGCGCATAGCTGTTCTACTCTCCTTTTGTCCTCTTGTGCATACCCATGTCCCTCCATCCCACACTCTCTCTTCTGCCGTCTCTCTCCTCATCAGTCTGGACCCATCTTCCCTCTCTCCAGACCCTCCTTTCCATAAAAAAAAAAAAGAATAATCTGTTGTTGATTTTGTTTGTGTTTGTTTTGTTTTTTTTGTGGACCATTTGTTTGTTGGTCCATGTGGTCATCAAGAAGCTATAATATTTCTGGATTTTTTTTTAAAGAAAAAAAAACTGCGGGGTGGGGGGGATTAAGAGGCTTGTGCCTTTGTAAAGACAGAATAATAAAGTTTGTACTTTGTTTTTTACATATGGTCTGTGTTTTCTTTTAATTAGTTTCAGTTTAATCAGAGCAATTGCATTTCCTGGCTAGAGAACTATTTATCTTCTCTACTTCGTCTTGGTCCTCTGAGTGGTTTGGTTCGTGAACAAGTGGCTCTTTGTGATTGGTGGTTGCCTGCCTGAGACTGTGGGTGAGCTCTAGTCCTCAGTGTGATGGCACCTCTCTCTCTCTGCTCCAGCCCTTCCTTGCCTCCTGCTCACACATTCAATGAGAGGTCACCGAGGTCAATGCTGTCTCTGGTGTTGTGAAGTGACAGGAGATGTTGGTGCCCAGACAAAATGTGACTAACACCTTCGCGTAGCGTCTACGCTAACCGTACGACAACTAGCAGATGTCATCTCGCAGGAGCTCGAGGAAAGGGCCTACGCAGTTGGTTCTCTCATGTTCGAAGCACTTGAAGTTTGCGGTTTGTCGATCACATTACAACTTCCGACATAAATCAGGCGACACGTGAAGGAAGACTTCCTACGATGTTCCTCAGGAATATTTCCTAGTCAGCCACTTGATACTGTAAATACAAGGTTTCCTCTAGAGTGGTTGAGACTGGCTGACATCTTTAGAGAATGTGGTGCATCATACTCACAATGGATGGAACGCACCTGTGTTCCAACATAGCTTCTACTGATGTCATTATCACAGAAACGTCCGCTGGTAACCCAAGCAAGCCCAGCAACAAGCATTGCCACCTGTTGAGCTAAAGGCTCGGCTAATTTCAGTCAGTGGAGGCTAGCCTAGCCTAGCTTAGCTGGGACTAACGCTTGGCCATGCAACCAGAGCCTGTCCTCTGTTTGGGTCAGAGGTCATAAACTGTCAAGGTATTTCTGGAGGAACTGCTAGGAGAAACCTGAGAGAACTTCTCACACTGGAGATAAGACATTGGAAGGACAAGACAGGCATATACAGAGCACAAACATACTTCTGGACGAGACACTGTGGTGTCACGGTAACCACGGAACACATAACAAAGCGTCAGCGACAAGGCTCTAGAACTGCTGCTGTACTGGTAGCAGAAGTGGGTTCCATTGAGCCATGGAGGCAACTTGACTGTTTTCGGCAACATGTTTGTCAAAGTCATGCAACACTTTAATACCTGAATTAAGTGAATGTGCACCAATATTAGCCTAGCATTGCTTTGGAATCGAGTTCAAACCTACAAGCTCTCCCAGACTCTGAACAGAAGAACACTAAAACATCACAGACCTCTTGAGATGAAGGCTAGGCCTGTTGTTGGAACTTTGGTTTTCGGATACTTTTTGTAAACTATGTATTTTTTAGGGGGAAACTAGTACTTTCACTTGAGGATTAGTTCACAGTAAGACATTAATTCCCAGGAATTGTAAGATTACTTTCAACCAGACGGTGCCTGCTTTGGTGTGATAAGGAAGCAGTAATCCACCAAGCGGATATTTGTTTCTCCTCCCTTCTTCATCCCTTCTCTTGATCTCCTCACCTCTCTTCTCCTTTTCACCCCTATCTCCTCTCCTCCTTTCCTCACCCCTCTTCTCCTCTCCTCCTTTCCTCGCCCCTCTTCTCTCCTCATTTCCTTTCCTCACCCCTCTTCTCTGTCGTCCCTTCCTGTTCTACTTTGCCAAATCTGCCATTTTTGTAGTTCTATCACCTCCATTAATCTATGTTTTTTTTTCTTCCTAGTCAGCTAGAAAGCTGAACATCAATCTACAGTACCTATACTACAGTCAATTCTGGCATTGCTAAATGTGACATGTTTATGAGCGGTTTATTGAGCTAGTGTGATAAAACTGCCATGGTTATTTGTTTATTGCATTCTGCTGGGGAGAAGAACGAGGGCTTGTAGAGCATCTGGTTTTATTCAATAATGGATGTTTTTTTCTGTGTGATTTGTCTAATTAATTTCAGAAAATGATAGTTTGGTCATAAAAATAAACTAATCTCAGTGACTAGATTTGAAATCTATGATTCACCCCTAAGTGACACCATGGTTTGTTAATTGACTGGGCTGAAACTGAGTTTCTCAGTTTGTATCTTTGAAGCATGCATCATTTGTAAACATTTCTTTCAAGAATTGATGGTATTCTGGGGGGACCTTAATTCTCTCGTCTTGACGTCAATGTCGCAACAGGCCACATTTAAAGAGCCAGTCATCTGCCTGTATGCATTGGGCCCTGTCATGACTGACGCCTCACACACACACACACACACACACACTGTCACCCCCTCCCACTGTCCCGGTCGTGGCCACACCCCCATCCGCGTCTACCCTTTCACCTTCCTGCCTTGATATATATAGCCTGAGAGACTGTCAGAGTTCTCCTGGCACCCATCATGAAGGGTATAGTCTCAATCTGCTGCTTCTTCTCCCTGCTGCTCCTGGCCACAGCAGGTAAGGTGTGTGTGTGTGTGGAGGGGCAGGGGGCCTTGCTAGTGCACCAGAAATCTTTTCCACTTTACTGTGTGTGCTAAAGAACCGGTGGGGTATGAGTTGGTGGCATAGTTCCTTGGTCTCACTGACTGAGCAGTACCCTGTCCAGTCGGTCTAACCCTAACCCTAGCCTTCAAACTAACTTTATTGTTCCCGTGTTCTTACAGCAATGCCCGCGGATGTCATCGCTAGATCGACTATGTTCCTTCATTCATATTCATTGATCCTTTCAGTGTCTTATATTGAAAGGTGGGCTTCACTTTCAGTCATGGATTGAAAGGACCAGGGGGACATCTGGGCTTTAGAGTCTGGGTGTTTGGGGACACACTGTCACCAGCGGGGGACAGGAGAGGGTGGCTGGCAGCCCCTTCTCTGCCTTCCTGCTGGCCTATTTCAGATCAGGGAGGTTAAAATTAAAACGGTGTTCGCAGAGTCGGGGATGGATGTATTTTAAGGCTTCAGCATGGTCTCATTCTTTTTATACAACCTCTCTGAAAGGAGGGTCCATGTCTCTCTCTCTTTGTCACTCTCGAAGCGTGTACTTTTAAAATCTGAGCAGTTAATCCTTTATTAGGTCTGCTGATGAGGTTCTTGGGTGGACACAAACTTTCTGCGTGCCTTTTGAACAGTGGACACTCCAGCCTGGTTGTGTGTGTTTGTGTGTGTGTATATCAGCTGTCCTAAAGTATGGCACCAGCTGATGGAAACTATCAGAGGCTGGGGAGAGAACTCACAGAGGAGTCTGAATACTCTCTCTCACTCCCTCTTGGTCTCTCTCTCTCTCTGTCTCTCTTTCTCTCTGCCACTCTCTCTCTCTCTCTGTCTCTCTCTGTCGCTCTCTTTCTCTGTCTCTCCCCCCCTCTCTCTCTCTCTGCCTCTCTCTCACTCTCTTTCTCTACCTTTCTCTTTCCCCCCCTCCCTCTCTCTCTCTCTTTCCTCTCTCTCTCTTTCCCTCCCTCCCTCCCTCCCTCCCTCCCTCCCTCCCTCCCTCCCTCCCTCCCTCCCTCCCTCCCTCCCTCCCTCCCTCCCTCCCTCCCTCCCTCCCTCCCTCCCTCCCTCCCTCCCTCCTCTTCTTCTTTCTGCTACATAATGTTCCTAACTAACCGTCTTTGAGTAAAGAGGAGCTGATGGCATGACTGGTGATTTTGACTCTCAATTAAATTGCTTAACTTGTAAAGAAATAGTTCACTTAATGCTCTGGCTCGTATCAAGGTTGATAGTTCAAGTAAATGTTATTTCATGGCACGGTGATTACAGGAATCTGGCACACCCGCTCCAGGAAGCCGGGCGGCCTGTGTCATTGCGCTGGGGTAGTTGGCATTACCCTTGTTCCGTCCTTGGATAGCGGCGGGCCGCAAGACCAGACCTCCATATCCCAGCCTGCCATCAGGTGTCTAAGATTGGAAGGCGTCCTGAAACCCAACACCGTCCACTATAGATCTCCCTCCCCTCACCCTCTCTCCCTTCCCATCTCCTCCCTCCCTCCCTGCCTCCCTTCCCATCTCCTCCCACACCCTCCCCTCTTTCTCCCTCCCCACCTTTCCCCCCTCCTCTCTCCTTCTCCTCCCAGACCCCTGTCTCCTCCCTCCCTCCCCATCTCCTCCGTCCTCTCCTCCTCGTCCTCCCTCCCCCCCTTCCCTCCAGACCCCCATCCCGTGCTACCCTTTAGACACACTGCACAGCTGCTGTCACCATGCACTGTCACAATCACAATTTATTCCCAGCCGTTGGCCTTATAGGGACATGCATTATGCTGGCAGGCAGGGCCGTGGGCCTAGCCCACATCACACGATTCAACGGAATTTTATGCTAGTTTAACGTATTTATATTGTTGTTGGACGAAGCTGGGAGTGATCAGTTGATTTCTGGACCGTCATGAATCTACAGTGCTATTTGACGGGAAGGGAGGTAGTTGGACTGGTTTTCTTGAATCATCTGAAGAAAATGTTAATGAATTAATTTACACGTGGAGTACCTGATTGGTGAATTGAGTGATTGATGGTCTTGGTCAGGTCTAGTGAAATGGAAAATGATTGCTTGCTTTGCTGCGGTGACTCAGGTGTCAGTCGCAGGGACGGACTATGGGGAAAAAGTGGCCTGGTAGTTGTACTGTCAGACCGGCCCACTCAGCGCGGCGCGTTGCCTACTCAATGCATCGCCTGTATCGACCAGTCATTGGCCTCCGTATTCAAGCTGTGACGTGAAATAATATGAGATGCTGACAATGTCAGAGGGCCGGTTGGTAATGGAAGTGGGCCGGTATGTTGGACCATCCCAACCCCGTCGGCCCACTGGGGATTCTCCCACTATCCCCGATGGCCAGTCCGCCCCTGGTCAGTCGGTTGTGAAAGGCGAGTTTAATGGAGTTGCTTGATCTTGAGGTCAACAGTGAGGAACCTGGGCTCCGTATCCCCATAACAATGGATCGTTGCAACGATCGAGCAGAAAACGAAACCATCGATATTTCTTACGACATTTTAGCTACAATGTCTTTGGGAACGGCCCGTAAAACTAAGATTCGTTGTACGATGGATTCTACGATCAATTTAGGCTTACGACACTTTCGTGAAACGCAGCCCAGGTCAGTCCTCCGACACCGTCTGCTCTCACTGGAGTCGCTATCTCTCAGTTTCATCCAGGAAGATGTGTTTTCTGTGAAAGATACTTATTCAGATACGTGTCTTCATGTAGCCTGGGTTATTTGTGTTGCAAAAAGTTTGTGTCTTTGTCTGAATGTGTGTTAGGCCCTTTTTCCACTAGAAGGTTCCGGCTTGTCTCTGGGACCGACACGGGACAGTTTTGAAGACTTTTTGGCAGCACCTCTGGTGTGATCCAATACAAAACAAGGACATGATAAAAGGTGACTTGAATACAGACTTCTGATTGGCCAGAGAATCGGAACACGGGAAATGGCCGCAATTTGGCCGCCATTTTGTTTATCACTGGACGACTCGATTCAATGTCAACCAGCAAAACGCTGTTGTCAATTGAGAGGGTGTGGAGGTTTCTGTGGTTTCCGCCGGAAAGATCCAGAGAGAATCCAGTGTAAGTGTTGCAAAATTGCGTCAAAGATTTCCGTGTGGCGTCAGTACGCCAACCAGCTACATTGAGGGGGTTACTTTCGTTTCCCTGTCGACAGTCATCTTAGTTGGTTGGAACAGAGGCGTCCTCGGTTCCGCAAAGGGAATCCAAGGCGAGCCTGAATGAGGACGTTGTGCACGCACAAAAGAGGTCGTCCCCGGGTTGAGAGCGTTGAAGAGACGCCTCGCTGTGTTCGCTCCTGAGATCTCCTGATGGCATGCTGTCACGGTGGCAGGGGCTTCCCTCAACTGCCACTACATGGGGACACCGCCCCCCCCACCCACACTGTCCACAACCCCTTTACAACAAGGAGACAGGATGAGACCCCCCCCCCCCCCCAAGGTTACGCGCAGTGTCCTCCTGCCTCTCCTCAGGGGCCGACATAGCAGCATCAGACTGGCCACTCCCACCGTCTCCATACCGACGCGCCTTAAAATAGGAGGCTCTGCGACCCCCCCCAGCCCTTCCATCTCCTGACCCTTTGTGGAGCTATATCCGACCACGGAGCCACCTGTCCATATCCATGCCCCCCCCCCCCCCCCCCCGTTAACCATGCTCCGTTTTGGCCCACTCTGTTCACCCGCCCGGGTCATGGGGCTGGAGTTGATGTGACGCCTCGGAATGCGAGACGCTGATTTCCGGTAAACTGCATGTTGGAGCCATGGCTACGTGTTCTTAAACAACAACAGATCCAACTATCTCGGACGCTGTCTGTGCATCTTGCTAGTCCTGGGTAGATGATCGGTGGTGGTGGGCTAGTTCGTTGGCATGGAGCTTGTTGAAAGCAGTTGTCCTCGCCTCGTGTTCCCTCTCAGGATAACTTTCAAGAAATCTAATGGGCCTGTTTCAGTGATCAGTCTGTCATGCCGTAGGTAATAAGACAACTCCAGTATTAGGGCCACAAACTACACCACGGCGGTCAGGATCGGGGTCAGGGTGATGACTGGGTCAGGACCATCAACACCACGGTCCTGACCCATGCTGGCTTTAACATGGGGAGAATGTTATTGTGCCACCTTAAGGCCCACTATTCAGTTCATGATCAAATATAACTGTAATGAGGGAAGACTATATTTAGCCCCGTGATGCGTAATCTCTGCCATGGAAACCCCCGGACCCCTAAAAGGTACCCCCCCAAACCCTCAGTGTTCACCCCAGGGGCTGTGGAGGGCTTATCCTGTTAGCTGTGATTCAATGAAACTGCCCAGCGTCTCTAGCTGACCTCCATCAAATGTATGCTTTTGAAATCTCTTTTGACATACAGCTCTGGAAAAAATGGAGAAACCACTGGAACTTTTGAGAAGGACAAATTTTGAGTGTGGAACAGAACGGTAAAATATTAGAGGCCACTGCACATGTGTGTTCCTTACTCAAAATGGTCTTTCTCAACCTTTTTAAAAACGAAAGAAAAAGGTGCAGTTGTCTCTCCAGTTTTTCCAGAGCTGTTGGTAGTAACATGTTCACGTGAGAACGACACACGATACGAGATTACGCGGACGTCATTTGCAACTGTTGTGTGGAACATGGAAAGTTCTACTGATCCTCAAATGACCACCACCAACCCGTAATCCATGACCTTTGTGAAGTGATTTCCCAATAACGGTGACATTAAGCATCCCCTTTACAGCGCCGAAGCTAACAGCTATTAGTGAAGGCGTGACAAAACTGCTCAGGCCACAACCCCCCTGTGTGCTGTTCTCCCCAAAAGACGGCAGGGTGGTTGCCACCGGAATGTTCCTCCTAAGCCGCTCCCGGTTGCCCAGCAACGGGCTCAACCGGGACACATGGTTCCCTGTGACAGATGTCCCGCTCCGAAGCTGCTCCCCTGGCGCCTGGAGGGTTAATTTAGAGTGTCGAGGGGTCCGATGCCAGGCCTGCTGCTGTCTATCTCTCTGATCTGTCTCGCTGGGAGGGGGCAAGGGGGCTGGGGGGTGGGTGGGGGCTGGGGGATTCACCAGAAGACGGCAGGGTGTTGATGAGCCCCCGGTCGTTGGGCCACTGGAGGGGCCCAGTGTCAGAAGACATGGAGGCTGTCACTGATGAGTTCTAGAGGGCAACGTTCTTTACACCAGGGCTGTGTGGTACCTGACCCTAGGCAGATCCCTCGCTGGCCCCCAGGGGGAGCCCTCGTTGATGTCCAGCCACATTTCCCATCCGCTCACACAGCCAATGGGGCTGTTATAATTGTGCGGTAAAAATAACTTGGAAAAAGGCAGAATGCCTTATTTACGACTCCACATGGCCGAGAAACAGTCCTGCTTTGCAAACAGAAAATCAAATCTGGGACACTGAGTCTGATTCCTTGCATATGACCCAGTAAGTTTTTCATCTGACTGTTTTTCTACTTGGTCATCTAGAATGTTATGTGGATGGAGATTATTAAAAGATCTGATTGTGTATGTGTGTATCAAATATGGAATAACTGCTTAGTGGGGCGTCTCCAGTCGTATTTCTGATAGGGTGTTTCACCTCTTTATCCAAGTTTAGTCCCAGACCAGCCAACCTACTTTACTCACCCGGGCCTGAAGTATTTAAAAAGTGTCGGGGTAAAGGACTGTAATCAAATCTGCCTGTGACTGCGTTCCAAACAGCTCCGGACTCCTTCACCTTCCGGCAAATTCTAACAGGAAGTCAACCTGAGGGAAGAGTTAGGGTGCAAAGATGGCCGCCAAGCTGCTCCCAGGTGACAACCCCTGGGATGACTGGAACAGTGAAGCATTTTGTATCAGACTGAGAAGACTGAGACCTATATTCTATACTAAACCCCGTCCTTGACTTATGGTTTGCTCTCTAAATCCTCCACGATACACTGTGAATGGTAAAACAATTTTTTTAACTTGTTCATTCCTACCTTTTAACTAACCTTTGGCTATTCTCATTCCTTGTTTGGAGTGTGTTAACCAACCTCGTCTGCACAGTGCTAAAGGTGCGTTAAATGTTCAATTTAAATCAAAGTTAAATCACTTGAGAACAAGAAACTCACTGAGTCTAGTGTCTGAGATTTTGGAAGTAGTCCTACGAACTAGGTAGGACAAGACTGTTCAAATGCACAGTTGGGAGACAAGTACATATTCTCTAGTTAGGAAGTAGCCTGATACACTGCTTGAGTATTCCAGCGGGATTAGAGAAGTCTCAGTGAGTTTGAAGTCCCAAATGGAGCTCCATTTAGCTGAGTGGTATTTAGCACCCAGAGCGTGGACAGCAGTCCAAGTGTTGAATGCCAAAGGTGAGAGTTGGCTGACGAACCAGTCCTAGAACTTTCCAGAACAGAGGCGCAGGGAACTGAATGATTATTAAAGGTACAATAGGTACATTTTTTTCAGTAAAAAGGTTTTCTTTCCTATAATAGGACAGCTATTATGGGTAAGCTAACAAGGCCCTCTGTGAGATTTGTTTAGCTACACAGACAGCTCAGTGCCTGAGGAATGTGAATTTCACATTTTTTGGAGCTGCCCTCTACTTTCCAGCCAATTATGTTCCAGCAATCCTGTTCCAGCCAATCACCTTTGGTGAGCTTTCCTTCTTGGCTTATGTTGTGAAACCACTGTTTCTCCTTTTAGAATGTATTATGTAATAAGGGTTTGTAGCCTAATTTCCAAGAATACGTTTTATAACCACCAGGTGTCTTAATACATTGGACACCGCATAAATACTAGGGCACAAGTCAAAATTAAACCAGGAGTTACATTATTGAGTTACTGTGCCTGAATATTGTCCATATGGGGTTAACTTAAAAAAAAAACGTTTAGTGTTGAAGGTACGCATGACATTGAAAGTTGTAAAACAAAATGCAATTCCACTGGATAGAATAGAAGTTTCTAGAAAATATTTCCCCTCACAGATAAATTTCCCCAGAAATGAATTACAACCTTGCTCCGAGACTTCGTTCGTAAGCAAACTGCTACCTCTGTGACCTGAGCTGACTTCAGCCTCTGCAGCCTACATCCGTCACCGTGTGATTTGCGGCCATTACGCAGGCAACCCGGTATGTCCTCCGAGAGGATCCAGGCCATGCCAAGAGCGATACCCACATCTGATGCCTCTCCGGTCCGCCTCTCGGCCTCTCTGATCTGGGCACACGCTGCCAGCCCTGCCCCCCTGGGGGTCCTTGGCTCTGGAGCACGTTGTCCAGTATCTGTGGTGAAAGAGCATGTGGTGATGTCATGGGAAGTACAGGGAAGTACAGAGAGGCTGGTGTGAAGTCAGGTCACGTTCGAACATCAGCTCGTGGTTATCTCACGATGAATGGGACGATGAAAATCCTACATTCTCCATCATCTGTTTTGCCGGCAATACTTTAGAAGGGTGGCAAATGTAAAATTAGCAAAATTAAAACGGATACATTCTAAGTACCTGATTCGCACTGAAGAAGTGCAGTTGTTAGAACAAATCAAGCTGTGTGATTCATGTTGATGCATTTACCCCAGACAATTCCCCACCGTCAAGTGGGTTTTGATTAGGTAACATGATCTGCACTGGAAGCTGCATACCCGATCCCCTGGTTTGACATGGAGACGTGGTTTTTGCATCATCCATCCACTCCACCACCCCCCTCCTCCACCCCGGGGCGTGGAAACGCTAATCAGAGCAATATCCCAGCTGCCCCCAAATATAGACCTGCAGCAGCCTTGCTGCAGTGAAACCAGAGCTGGGGGGGGGGTGGGCCTAGCCAGCTAGCTAGCCCCTCGTATAGTCAGCCCACAAGGTCCTGCCTTGTCCCTGGGCACACAGGCAGATACGTGGGGGCCTGATGGGGGTGGTTGTGTGTGTGTGTGTGTGTGTGTGTGTGTGTGTGTGAAGGGAGGTTAAATGCGGACACAGCCAGAGTTAAAGCAGGGAGGGGAGGTTTTGTAGGTTGTCATCTCTCTGGAACGGGAGTGAGGGTTTTGGGGAGCACGGAGGGAGGCTTGGCCCCCCCACCCCCTTCCTCCTCTGGGGATGTTTTCAAACGGGGGACGGGGGGTGGGGGGAGTCCCCCAATCTGCCCTCGCAATCCCCTAAGTTGTTGTGCGGCCATGGCAACGCCAAACAGAGCCTTTTGTTTGTGTATTTTTAGCAACAGCCTGCTAAAATAAGAGCTGGTCGTATTGTACCGCCCATGAGCTAAGCCATGCGAGATGTGCAAACACACACACACACACACACCAGCACACACACACACAGCAGCACACCAGCACACACATACAGCTAGTGTCCATGTTGAGTAACGGCCATCCAGACGAGCCAACAGGGAGAGTTTGTGGCTGCCAGGTGATTGTTTACGGTGATGGATGTCTCTGTGTGTGCTGGGCACTTGGGAGAGATAAGTGATGAATTATCACACGTCTATATTTACCTCAGGACTCAAGAGGAGTCATCTCCTGGCCGCCCACCCGCTGTGTCTCGCTCGCTCGCTCCCTCTGTGTACAGTAGAACTGTAACTCTCTCTATGTACAGTAGGACAGCATCTTTCTCAATGTAGAGACTGTATCTGTCTCTACACTGTCTATGCACAGTATGGCTGCATGTCTCTCCATGTACTGCATGTATCTCTCTGTATTTACAGTAGGACTGTATCTGTCTCTATGCACAGTAGACCTGTATGTTTGTCTCTGGGCCAACAGGTGCATTGGGCTGGAAAATAATGATGTATCTCAGGTCTGGGTGGAATACTAGAGTGGAGAGACTTCTGATAGGAGTTACTTGCTGTACGTTGATAAAGTCTTGGTTTGGTTTCCTTAAGGACTACAGTTTGAAGCTAATTGTCAGGAATTTTACATTTTTTGTCATGACTCACGCAAAATATGCAACATGAAACGGTTGCTAAGCCGGAATTTATTTCTGGCATTTCAGCCCCAGGAATGGAATCCTTCCGCCATACTTTGGGTTGCTTTGAATCAAAACCATTTGAAAGGACACTCCTTCCATCATCACAGATTCCGCTTTTGTTGTTTCTCAAAGATGTTCTTCAACTGTAGACATCATTGCTGTGCACCGCCAACAAACACGAGCGTTTAAAAACACCTCGACCCTGGACGCGTGTCACCGGCCACGCGTGACACGGTTGTGGCGGCACATTTACAACGCTCCACTGTCCGGCCCAGTGTGTCCGCGTCTCAGAGTGTCACACTATGTGACACCATCGTAGGAGCGCGTAACTTCCAGTTTCCGCGACACCCTCGCACCCAGCTCTCAGCTGACACAACTCCATCGATCGCCGCCATAGACGGCCGTTCAATGGATCCCGGGAGAATTTCTACCCGTGGGTCTTGAAACCTTTCAAAAAAGGGGGTTGACACTTGGCACAAACTTAGCACACGCTCTACCTGTGATCCTAGAGTTTATCCATCGACGCTAGATCTTATTGAAATCTACTTTTCGATGAGTTGTCCGCACCGAGGTGTCTCTGCACTTCGGCCTGTCGGTGAAAACCGATTGTAAGCGCGTGAGGGTTGGAGACGTGAGCAGCATTGAACACGCTGTTGTTTTGATTCTCCACAGAGGAGGAAGAGGATGTCCTGAGCTCCATCCTTCGAGACAGATCTCACATTGACGAAACCCTGCGGCTCGCCATCGACGAGAACTCGGGGGACTATGCAGGTAAGAGTGTGTGTGTGCGTGCGTGCGTGTGTGTGTGTGTGTGTACGTGCGTGTGTGTGGACACCCTCACACTTACACAAAGTATGCAGTCCTACTTATACATGTATGTACAGTACACAGTCCTATACTAGTGTTTATACTAGTTATTATTTACCCTGTGTAGTACAGTTACACTTATACAGACTATATACAGTAATTACATAATAAATATGTGTACGAACTACGAAGTACAGTCCTACTTATACAGTGTATAAACAGTTATGAGATGTATAAACAGTTATACAGTGTATAAACAGTTATGAGATGTATAAACAGTTATACAGTGTATAAACAGTTATGAGATGTATAAACAGTTATACAGTGTATAAACAGTTATGAGATGTATAAACAGTTATACAGTGTATAAACAGTTATGAGATGTATAAACAGTTATACAGTGTATAAACAGTTATGAGATGTATAAACAGTTATACAGTGTATAAACAGTTATGAGATGTATAAACAGTTATACAGTGTATAAACAGTCCTACGTACACAGAGTATATAGGTAAACTCTGAGGACCATGCAGGTAGGAGGGTTATGTCTACGCAGTCATGCAAGTATGATCCCGTTCAGAAATGACCAGACCATGCTCCGAATGTCCCATCATCGAAAAAAAATGTTGGCTAGATATGTCGATGATATAGCATCAGATCAGGGTAGTTAACTCCCTGTCGTTCTGAAGTTTGCTCTAATCCTCATTTTCCTAATCTCTAGCAGTAATGGTGAGCGTAATGAAGAACACTGATGGATGATTTTGTGAAGTTTTAGTTAGAGCTGAAGACAAGTACTCTTGTGACCGTAATAGCTGTAGTCTATGGTAGTAATGGTCTATAGCTCCCATTAGTGCTAATGAGAGAGGTCGTTAGACATGAGAGACTATGTTAACACAAAGGATGAATGAATCCCCAGAGGTTTGGTTCCTCATTTCCTCGTCTTTATTCCTTTCTCTCTCTGTCTCTCCCTGAAACCTCCCCCCTCATTGTCCCTCGATTATCCTCTCCCCCCTCCCTCTCTCTCTCTCACTCTGTCTCTCTCTCTCTCTCGCTCTCTCTCTCTCTCTCTCTCTCTCTCTCTCTCTCTCTCTCTCTCTCTCTCTCTCTCACTCACTCTCTCTCTCTCTCTCTCTCTCTCTCTCTCTCTCTCTCTCTCTCTCTCTCTCTCTCTCTCCCTCTCCACACCCTCCTCTTTCTCCTTCCCCCAGCTGCTCTCCAGAGGTTGCGTAAGATCTACCACTCCTCCATCAGACCCATGGAACAGGCCTACAAGTACAATGAGTTGAGGCAACATGAGATCTCAGGTAGGCTCTTGGGGACCCTGGTGTGCTGCTGCTCTGCCCTCTGCTAGATGCCGTTAGTGTGGTGTTATTGTTTATTTGGTTGACCTGTTCACACACAACACCCCTGGTAATCAGTGGACAACAAGTAGATCATTTTCGGGACTGAGGTTACTATTTTGTTGAGACAGACATTGTCTACCGTCTAGAACTACATAGTTTGCATACATTTAGCCTAGAATGAGGATAAGGCAAGAGTTCAACCGTAAACTAGAGTATATTTGAATATATCATTTTATCATTTGGATGATGATCAATCCTAATTATGTAAATAATAAGTACATTTACAAGCACAAACTTCAGTCCCCTAATCGTGACATAATTATTGTTAGTATCACAAAAAGGCTAGTCAATCTTTCACAATAATTTTCCGAATTTATTCAAGTCTTTTTCTAGAAGTTTTTGTAGAAATCTGTCCGATTTTTATGGACTCTCCTGTCAGCTAAAAGGGGCAAACTGCCTCTCCCCTTCCCTCGTAGTGACAGAACAAAGCTCGCCCTCTTGTGGCCTGGTATGGTGACACTCCAATCCAAATGAATCCATCCATGGATTCAAGTCAGCCATGTTGGATTCTGTGATTTGATGTAAATGATGAGACAGGAAACCGTGTTCATATTCAGTCCAGCCCACACAGTCACAATGATAGTGTGATATATGGAACATACGGGACCAGTTTTACCCATAACTCTTAACGTCCTCCATGGTGTGGTGGACATGTTTGACCCTCCCTGTTAAACATGTGACTCTTCCTCCACACACCAACGCAGAAGCCTCTCTCGTTCCCTTTCATTCTCCCTTCCTACACACCTATTTGTTGTTCTACTCTCCTCCCTCACTTTTGTCTCCGGTTCACTAAACTTCACCCACACAGAGTTCTCCAACACCGGCCAACTCCTCAAATCAAATCTAAATGTATTTGTATAGCCCTTTTTACACATGCATGTCACTGAGGGCTTTACATACGGCCATAGAACGGCCCCTTAACCAACCTAAACCCTCAACCTAAAAACAAAAACAGGTGTACCCATTCGCTCTTTCGCTTTTTCCCCTCACATTTTTCTTTCTCTCACTTTCTATCGTTTCCCCCCTGACTCTCTCATCCTTCTCCATCTTGCTCTCCTTCCATAACACCGGTTTCTACCCTTTTCCATCCCCTCCCTGCCCCCTCTCCTCCCCTCCCTGCCCCCTCTCCTCCCCGCCCCGCCCCGCCCCGCCCCCTCTCCTCCCCTCCCCCTCCACGTCCTCCTTTCCACCTTACTCCACAACCCTGCCTAACAGCCTATCCTGGACGAACACTGGGGGACACAAACGCAGGTGGGTATGAAGGGGGCCATCCTCCGCATGGCACTACCTGAGGTGCTCCCACCCCCTTTCTCCCCAGACCCCCCCACCCTTCTCACCCCCACCCCCAAACACCCACCGCCGATGTCGTAATACCACAGACTTATCATCAAATGATGGACATTTGGGACCAATTTGGTCGATTCTACATTCTAGACCAACCAAACTATGATCATGTTTAATGCCACTGTTTCATCACCGGTGACAATAACCCTTCATTGCCCTTTATGTTCTGCCATTCAAATTCAATTCCGCGGAGTTTATATTTATTCACTCAATCGTGTTGCAAAGGAAATATGTATAAATAACTTGCTGCTTAATTGGGTCCTGGTGAAAAAATGGTAACTTATCATTTTACTAGCCAACCTATTCTGCAAATGTACTTTATTTACGTAGGGCTATGTACTGAGTCTCAGATTACGTACCGTCATTCTGAAAAGAGAAATAGATGTTGCACACACGTTGCATCATCAACCATCTACATTTTGGTGACTGCATTAGGACATGTTAGCCAGATGGTCCAGATTGTGAAGGGGGCTGTGGAGGGGGCTGTGGAGGGGGCTGTGGAGGGGGTTGTGGAGGGGGCTGTGGAGGGGGCTGTGGAAGGATAGCATGGAGAGCTTTGGCTTGAGCACATGGAGCTTTTCTGCACAGGGAGCAGATGAGGTGCATGTTATGGGGGGGGGGGGGGGGCAAGGTGGCCTCCACTGTTCCAGGTCTCTTGGTAACCCCTGGTAACGTTCAGTTACATGAATGATGATCATATGCCACTTCACAGCCTTTATGGAACACTTTTTCCTGTCCATCTCTTGCCCTACGTATTTTTTGTCGTTGAAGAAATGTCCTTCTCGTCAAATTTCTGTTCGGTACGATAATACAAACGTTCGGTTGAACGTTCCCATCCCATCAACATGACCAATCACCCTCACATCTGTGCTTGCTGTGCAAGCCAGGCTTCTGTGCAAGCCAGGCTTCTGTGCAAGCCTGGCTTTCACATGCCCGTCCTCCCTCTCCTGCTGCTGGGCTTCCCTGCGCTCGAGGCTAGCTGTCACCGTTAGCCGCCACGCTAGCGCACACAGCGCACACTGTCCTCTGAGCGCTGGCTGACTTGGCATTGCTGAGAAATGTGAACACTCTTTCCCCAGCACAGATTCAGCAGCACACACGCTCACACTTTTTTGCCCACTCATGTGAATGTTGTTTTTAAATGTGCTGATTGTCCAGCTGGTTTTCCCCAGTAGATAGAACACACCTGTGCTGGCCAAAGCTGTGAGCTGCTGTCATGAGCTACTTGCGGTGTCGTGGCTCTGTTCGCTGTGGTGACTCAGCAGCTTACCACCTGGCCCAAACGCATGCGAGAGCCGGCGGGTTGAGGAGAGTGTTCTCAAGTTGCCACAGTTCATGCTGGACTGTTGTCTGTAGGGCAGCATAGAACAACTCAAGTCAACTGAAGAAGTTCACCGGCTGGACATATTTACGTAGCTTAGCATCTATGTCGTGAACAAGACTCCTCGTAAAAGGAGTGCGAATCAGCTGTTTTCGGCCCAAAAGAAAACGCTGTTTCGTGCGAACATTTGGTGTGGTAAAGGTGAACTTGAGAAGTTCTAGGCCCTTCGATGTTTCTCTATCCGGCCTTGTGTTGAAGGTTTTGACCAGAGTGACCTGTTTCTCCCCCCAGATGGAGAGATCACATCCAAGCCCCTGGTGCTGTTCCTGGGCCCATGGAGTGTGGGCAAGTCCTCCATGATCAACTACCTCCTTGGTTTGCAGGACACCCCTTACCAGCTGTACACAGGTAGGGCTCACCCCCTGTCCTCATTCTCCTCTCCTCACAAGGTTTCTCTTCATTCCCTGTGACATTCCCTGATTTATATTCCTCTTTCCATCCCTTCATGATCTTTAATCAACCTTGTTTATCCGTCCGTGCTTTAGAGCATCCTTACTGTTTTTGAATCCGTCCTCTGTCTTCTCCCTCCTCCGTCTTCTCCTTCCTCCGTCTTCTCCCTCCTCCGTCTCCTCCCTCCTCCGTCTTCTCCGTCCTTGTCTTCTCCGTCCTCTCCAGGCGCCGAGCCCACGACCTCCGAGTTCACCGTCATCATGCACGGCGAGAAGATTCGCTCCGTGGAGGGCATCGTCATGGCGGCGGACAGCTCGCGCTCCTTCTCGCCCCTGGAGAAGTTTGGCCAGAACTTTCTGGAGAAGCTGATTGGCATTGAGATGCCCCACAAGCTGCTGGAGAGGGTCACCTTCGTGGACACGCCCGGGATCATCGAGAACCGCAAGCAGCAGGAGAGAGGTGAGACCCTGGCAGTGGTAGAGGGGTTGAGCTTCAGCGCTTTTTCTAACGCAGGTAGACCTTCAAGAAACGTCTCAAGACGCACTTGATACGGGAGTACAACGGCACTTAGGAATGCTTGATTGGACCTGATGTTAGTTTCCTCCAGGATCACAATGACTCTTCTTGAGAGACTTGTTGCTCTTGTAGGTTAGTTATAACGAAGTTAACTCTTGAACTCTTGATTGTCCTTCTACAGGTACAGTCTTGCACTTTTGGGGTTCATGTTGTTTTAATTTGTAACTTGTATAACTGCATGCTCTTATGGGTCTTCCCTTTGGCACTTGTTTAGTTTTTCACAATGTATGCTTCATGTTTTGGCTGCTTGCAATGTTTGGGACTACCTCGTTGTTATGATCAGTGACCTATGCTCTTTTGTAAAGCTCTCTCTTGGAAGTCCCTTTGGATAAAAGCGTCTGCTAAATGCATAAATGTAAATGTAGACAGTTTGGAATAACGTCTGTGTGGTGAAGAGTCTGAAAGACTGCAAACGTTTCCCTCTAGACTTCCAGGAATTCCATTTTGGTCCAGCTGTAAGATATAGATGTTCCCATGTAGCAAGCTTAGCCCAACGGTGTCCTGAAAATATACGACTGTATCCATAAATTCAAGTTGTGATGCCTGTGAAAGCGCGAGGAACAGAGGATGTAACCGCCGGCCCTCTGCTTGCTCTCGCAGGCTACCCCTTCAACGACGTGTGCCAGTGGTTCATCGACCGCGCCGACTTGATCTTCGTGGTGTTCGACCCCACCAAGCTGGACGTGGGCCTGGAGCTGGAGATGCTCTTCAGGCAGCTGAAGGGCCGCGAGTCCCAGATCCGCATCATCCTCAACAAGGCCGACAACCTGGCCACCCAGGACCTGATGAGGGTGTACGGCGCCCTTTTCTGGAGCCTGGCGCCCCTCATCAACGTGACGGAGCCGCCCAGGGTCTACGTCAGCTCCTTCTGGCCCTACGACTACGCCGCCGAGACCAGCCGCGAGCTCTTCAAGCGCGAGGAGATCTCCCTCCTGGAGGACCTCAACCAGGTGATCGAGAACCGCCTGGAGAACAAGATCGCCTTCATCCGGCAGCATGGGATCCGCGTCCGCATCCACGGCCTGCTGGTGGACCGCTACGTCCAGACCTTCAAGGAGAAGATGAGCTTCTTCAGCGACCCCGAGCTGGTCTTCAAGGAGATCGTGGACGAGCCGGACAAGTTCTTCATCTTCAAGTCCATCCTGGCCAAGACCAACGTCAGCAAGTTCGACCTGCCCAACCGCGACGCCTACCGCGACTTCTTCGGCGTCAACCCGGTGACCAGCTTCAAGTCCCTGTCGGCCCAGTGCTCCTACATGGGCGGCTGTCTGCTGGACAAGATCGAGAGAGCCATCACCAACGAACTGCCGGACCTGCTCAGCAGCATCAACTCGGGCAAAAACCCCGGACTCACCTCCTGCGAGGTCACCGGTTGTGGCGAAAAGCCTAAGAACCGCTACCGGAAAAACTGAGATAAAAGAGAGAGAGAGAGAGAGAGAGAGAGAGGAGTGGGGGATGTGAAGGATAGTTGTAGATGGGGGGAGTAAGAGAAGAGAAAAAGGGGCTGCCGTTCCCATTCTGGTCGGAGAGCCTGTGTTGTCATCGGTGGGAGACGGAGGAGACAGAGTCGTTTTGTTGTTGCTGTTTGTTTGTTGTTTTTTTCGGATGAGAAGGAGGGGTGGTGTATTTAGGGGGTTGAGGAAGGAGAGGAGACAGATGGAGGGTCGGGTGGGGGTGAAAACGGATGACGAGGCAGCTGGGAGAAATGTGCTGGAGAGACTAAACAAGCTAGGTACCTAGAAAATGCCCTCCTCTCTTCCTTGCACATCCACTGCGGACTGTCTGGGATATGTGGCAGGATAAAACGTACATGTGAACGAAAGAAAAAAAAAGAACAAAATAAGAAAAAGGTATTAATGTATAAAAACGAAAAACCTGAGACTGAAAACAGTCGATACCAGCTCCCTTGTATGTGAATAAAATGTGAAATTGGATTGAGGAGTTGACAATTTGTTTTGTAAGATCCTATTTAAATATATTTCAGCAGGTTAATTCCATGTACTTAAGAAGTCGTTTTTTGGAAGTAGATGTTTTTTTTGGGGTGCTCTGAACTTTTTACCGGCAGTTGAGTCTCGTAAGGCATTAGAAGCTAAGCCTTTGGCTTTTAACGCCATCTAGATAAACTTTGACATTGCATGTTAGATCGGATGGTATTTAACAGAGGATATTTTAGGTGCATGTATTTCTGTCCTCCAACTTGCTTTTCAGTATTAGGTCTCTAATCAGTCAAATCTCCAAACCCTATGGTGCAGTGTTGGCCAAACAGATGGCCATCCTTGAAGCCATCTTTGTTTTATATATTTCTCGCTCTCGGTTGTTGACAGCCAATGATATGAGCACTGTAAAGCAGGGGTCAGGGGTCAGGGGCTCAGGACCTATCACCAAGGGGGGGGCGGGGTTTACTTTCCGCATCACTTCCTCTTAACTGCTTACTTTGTTGTTTGAGTCTATACATTTGCCATTTTGTCTCACGGGAGTTCAATACTATTGTAATACACATTTTATTACCTTCCATTGATAAGCTTGCCAGCTGTTTTAGCTGAACGACCAACGGGATATCAAAGTACTACATGTAACATGAGTGATGAGGATCTTTCCAGGATGTGACACAGTAATAAACTGAACGATGTGTGTTTTGAGTCGGCCTGTCTTTATGTGTGTCCTCTGACACAAGAGAATCACTCCTTCCCATACATATTTCGTGAACGTGTTTTGGATTGGACAGTGACCGTGCAGGTAACCATTATACAGAACCACACTGGACTCCATGGCAGGAAGAACCTGAAGATACTGTGAAGGGAAAGAAGGAGAAGGGAGAGAGACCTCACTCGGGACTGGCGAGGACGGTGAAGGAGAGAGGCAGAAAGCAGTGGCAACCGGGGTGAATGAACTCACCAACTTGATAGACTCACCAGGGTGGAAACTGCTTTGTGCGTTTGTTTGCGTGCGTGTATGTCTGTGTGTGTGTGTATGTCTGTGTGTGTGTGTTTTTTTGGGTGGGGGGAGGGCAATTTTAAGGTTGCATTGTTGCAGATGTGCAGATATCACAATGAATTCACTTTAAACACCGTGCAAGGGTATAGCCATTATGGGACTTAGCGAACTCCTGCTGTGAGAAGCATCTGACTCCTATGTGGGCGACCTGAAACGTCCTAATGGCCCAGGTGGGTTTAACAATGCATTGTGGGATTTGTAGTGTCTGAGTCACTGAGGCCATTTGGAAAAAAATCCTTTTATTCTTCCAACCCCCCTAAAATGCATTTCCCTCTTTATTTATCCTGTCTCTTTCTTTGTTTCCTCATTAGCAATGACTTATTGATTTTTTAACTTGCTTTAATTACCAGCATCCCAACTCATTGATCACTGTTAACAGCACCAATTAATGAGAATCATGAAAAGACACAACTGTAAAGCAAAACCACTCAACTGAAGTGGTTGGATAAGTGTCTGCTAAATGACTAAATGTAATGTGTATGTGTATGTGTATTTGTATGTGTATGTGTATGTGTATGTGTATGTGTATGTGTATGTGTGTGTATGTGTATGTGCATGTGTGTGTGTATGTGTATGTCTGTGTATTCTCACTCTCTCTCCATAAATATATAAAATATAAAGGGGAAGAGAGAGAGTATATATGTCAATACATATATAGAGAGTATACAGTATTTATGCCTCTATATACATGTAGTTGCATATTGTGGCCACCAGGGAGAGCTGCATTAGTATTTATACATGCATCAGGGATCTCAAGGATTATGACCATTACTCTTCCATATGTGTTCAGTAATACTCACAGTTTTACACAAGATCATTGTGATTCCACAGATGTGTCAAGAGGATTGTGTCCCTGCACACATGCTACATCTCCTAAATCCTGGAAAGTCAGGTGGCTGAGCGGTTAGGGAATTAGGCTAGTAATCCGAAGGTTGCTGGTTCGATTCCCGGCTGTGCGCAATGGCATTGTGTCCTTGGGCAAGGCACTTCACCCTACTTGTCTCGGGGAGAATGTCCCTGTACTTACTGTTAAGTCGCTCTGGATAAGAGCGTCTGCTAAATGTAAATGCATACACCTTTGATAGCAATCCAATGAACGTCAGGACTGTGTGTGATTCCACTGCAATTCTTTTGTTTTTAACACGTCTGTGATCAACTTTTTAGGAATGTTACATCTTTAAGTTGTTCTTTGGAAAGGGTAATATAGGTGGACTCCTGATTCTGATAACACTTTAGTCCACCAATGGGGAATAAAAGTTTGATTTTGATTCAATAGGGCAACAGCTCGTCGGTTTGTAGTTATGCCAGTTTAATGAATAGATAACCAATGCATATTTCTCTCTCTTGCGCACACACACACACACACACAAATGCACACACAAATCCACACTCACAATCATAATTAAAAGATTGAGTGTATTGTGTAACCACTTTCGCTTTTCTTTCATTTGCTCTCTCTCTCTCTCTCTTTCTCTCTTTCTCTCTTTCTCTCTTTCTCTCTTTCTCTCTCTCTCTCTCTCTCTCTCTCTCTCTCTCTCTCTCTCTCTCTCTCTCTCTCTCTCTTTCTCTCTCTCTCTCTCTCTCTCTCTCTCTCTCTCTCTCTCTCTCTCTCTCTCTCTCTCTCTCTCTCTCTCTCTCTCTCTCTCTCTCTTTCTTAGTTTCTCTCTCCCTGTACCCAGGCTCCCTCGCCCCTCCCTTTGTCGTTGAGAGTGATGTGGGGAGTGCCTCCACTCATTGTGTAGTTAGAACATGCTGGCCGGGCTGATGTGGTAACAGGGGCTAGCTACTCTGCAGCTGCAATGCACCAGCAGTCTGTCGTGACTCAAACAGTCGGGGTGGTGTGGTGTGGGCAGGAGGGTGTGTGTGTGAGTGTGGGTGTTTGTGTGGTCTAAAGAGTTAGGGGTGAATGGTTGAGAAAGAGCTGACAGGCCTTAATGTGTGTGTGTGTGTGTTTGAGAAAGAGGGTGTGAGTGACAATGTGCATGTACAATATAACTATATAGATATCGTCTTCCCCCTCAGACTTGCAGCTGCCGGTTGGTAGCTGGGGGCGTCGTGCCTCATTCATCTCCACAAATGAGCCCCTTGAACAGGTGAGGCCCAGGAGCCATCTGTGTCTCTGCTGATCTGGAATCAGATCAACCCTCTCGGGTCCACAGCCCACACCCCTGCAACAGCCTGAGGCCACTGGGACCTAGGACTCTACACTGCTGGCCTCTTCCCTCACTCTCTCTCTCTCTCTCTCTCCTCTCTCTCTCTCTCTCTCTCTCTCTCTCTCTCTCTCTATGATTAATTAGTCAACCAATCAGTCTTTCTTTCGATGTATGTATGATTAATGTGCACACATACACACAACTACAAACTGGGGTTCCCCCAGAAAGTAATGATTTATTCTGCATCACATCTGTAAGGGCCAGTCAATACATTGGACAGGCAAACGAGAAGGCTGACCCATATTCAAATATGTTTTACAGTATTACAGTCATAACATGTATTCACTTACTGTATATTATAATTACACAATATGTATATATTAAATATGGTAACATACGGTATGTCACAACATGTGATTTTACCCAATTTTGTAAAGTTAAGATTACACACAGAGTTCTTTGTTGGGTATAATCATTCACATAATACACTGTAATATATTCATTGTGGACTGTGTATTTCAGTGGATACGTTGTATTAGCTTACTGTTATGTTCTGCATGGGCATGTCTACATTCTCTCTACACTACCAGATGCCTCCTCTATGACAGATATGAATCTTGGTCGTTCTCATAAATCCAAGCTGGGCAAAGCAGGAAGTTCCTGAAGTCTTCCTTCTGCTCGACCGCGGGCACATTTCGCACTGAGAGTGGAGTACCTAGCTCCAGATTGAGGCGCAGTTGCCTGTGATTTAGTCTGCATTCATTTACGATGAATACTAATTGTGTTCAAGGCGGGCGGACAAGGCATTTCTCTGAATTTCTAGGCTTGTTCTGGCTGATTCCATAGGCCGTTTGTCATTCAAATAGCTGGTGGAAGACAGAAAAACCCTGTCGTTTACAGTTTTTTTGGATTGGAGTGGTACGTTGCCTCCGTTGGTTAATGCCCCGGAGCCTAATCTTCTATGTCACCATAAGGCACTGTAGGCTCTGCCCAGTGGTGGTTCTAGACTCATTTTACTGGGGGGGCCAAGGGGGGGGGCTGTCAGTGTTTAATCAGAAGGGCACATACAAAAATGGAAACAAATGATATTTAAACATTAAGTCATAATTTTGCTTTACATTAAAATCATACAAAATGCTCTGGCTCTCCCTCTTCCAGCTCCTCAGCTCTCTCAATACCTTGATATGTTTCTCTCACTTCTTTATTTACTGGGGCAAAAAAAGGCTGCGATGTTATTTTTTTTTGTCAGCTCGGGGGGCCACAGGGGGGGCCAGGGACATTTTTACAGGGGCACTGGCCCCTGTTGGCCCCCGTGTAGAAACGCCCCTGGCTCTGCCCCGCCCAAGTGCATCACAACACAGCCATCGAACGTGAGTGATTGCCCAGTGATTTGCATCAGACAGATAGGGTTATTTCAGATAGGGTTATTTCAAACTGTTGTGTATAGAAGAGGTGGGTGAGGTGCCGGTACCGATGGACCTCGAAGCTGACGGGATGGGGGCGCGCTCGGACGCGCACATTGCGGTGAAGGAGAAAAAAAGACCTCTTTTCGCCGCTCTGAATAGCCTACGTGCTCGCAACCCTTCAGTCTATCCTTTCTCCCAAGTGCGTGCACGCACCTCTACATCTTCCCTTATCCTGTCACTGTGTCCAATCCTTCCCTCCCTTGCCACACACAGCTATAACACGCATGGAGGCGGACAGCGAATTCTGACAGAGCCACGAGAAGATAATGGCAGCGGCGGAGTTATCTGTACCTGACTTACACGCGCTATTCTGAAACGTTGTTGATTGTGCCGGCGGACAGAAAGATGACCAGATAACGACGAGAAGAGAATATGAAAGGAATGAAGACACAATGAGAATTGGAGGAATGAGCAGTGGGATCAGTCGGGAAGGGACAATGACATCTAAATTCGACTGAGCGGACAGGAATTAAAAGGACGTGTTTCTACAGAGCAGATATCATTCTCACCATCCTATGCAACTGTATTCAATTTGATATGGTTTGTGCCACGGATTGCCTTGGGACTCCGTGATCAACAAACGCGTGAAGGGCCAGTGAAATATTTTAATTAGCCTCTCCACGCGCTCGTCTGCTACTTAATGGGGAAAATAGTGGCGTGGGAAAACTTTCCACACGAGGGATGGACTGAACGGGGCTGTATTGCAACAAGACTGTCTTACCTTGTTCCATTGTGGGCAACACACAGTCAGATATACAGACATTGATTCAATTAGTGAAGTTCTAAGGAAATCCAATAGAACAATTTTGATTAAAGTGTAACTGCGAACTGTGACTACCAAAGGAATATTGACAGAGAGGGCTGAGTGCGTCTGGAAAGCTTATGCTTACGCGTGCCACAACACTGGACTTTGTGAAATCAAACGCACTCAATTTCCATTGCAGCGACGACACATCCACAAGTATAGGTCACCCGTTTTGTACTTTTGTTGGAACTGATCCCCAGAAATTGGGAGACGCAGCGGTGAAGATTCCGGAGTGAAAACTCAGGAAAAAACGAGGCTCCATCCAGGGGAATGATTGCGAATAGGCCTTTTCGCTTTAAGAGCAACGTGCTTTTTTGGATCGTGGTGAATGAGCAGTGCTCCTTTTTTGAGCTTCGAAATAGTCTCTGACCGAACAGTATTTGCACAGTCACCTCTGCACGCCATATGCCAAGCAATAGTTCCTCGGCTGAATTTCTTCCGAGACCAAAACAAGACGAGCGGAGGTTTATTTTGGGAAGACAGGATGAAGTTCTGCACACTCTGTAAACAAAGTGCTACCGCGTGAAGTTTGAAGCATTATTTTTTCACCGGTATTTGTTGAATGGAGCCCATATACGGATGGGACTAAACTGACTGATTTTTACGATTTGTAGTTTTGTTTTTGTCTGCATTAATTCTAGGACATGCCCCATTTTCCCCCAAGATGTCGATGGTAATGCCACTTGAATTTGGAAAATGTCAAAACGTTGTGGTTGTAAACTCACAAAAAGGATATGAGGTACAAATTAATGAAAAGTCTTAATCGTCTTTTTGTTACATTCTTTACACAACGTAGTACTTCACAGTATTACGTAATACTCTGACCCGCACCGGCATTCTTTCCAATGAGGGAAACAGAGTGTGAAGAATTGGCCTGGGGTAGACAAGGCACTGGGACTGGGTGAATCAACGTGCGTCAAAACAGACGGGGAAGGCTGGAGTTTGCGAATGCTGACGTCATGAGGTAAAAGAAAACAATTGCAAATCTCCGAGTGGTCTCCATGCAATACGACAAGGCTAATTTAGCCGAATTTCCAGGAGAGGACTTTCGTCAATTTAATGTTTCTTTTTTTTTTTTTTTACAGAATTTTTACTTTTCCACGAATTCTAGTAGAGTAACATACTGTGGCAAACATTGCCTTGCTTCTCCGATTGCCTTTCTTCGAAATTGCCACTAAGTCCTTCATCATAGTCTAATCTCGCTTATATTAAAAAGCAACATGGCGTCTCCCCAACATCAGCAACTGCTCCCTCACAACACAGAGGTGAGCTGTGACTCGAGCGGGGAAGGGGGCGCCTCCGTGCGGATAAGCAGCAGCAGTGTGAAGCACAAGCACAGCGGAGGGGCTCTGGGGTCGGTGGGCACCGGCTTCATAGGGGGGTCCAAGCACTGCAAGTACAGCATCTCCTCCAGCTGCAGCTCAGGGGAGTCCGGGGTCCGGAAGCCTGCGTCGAAGGGGGTCCGATCCCAGAGGAGGATACCCCAGCTGTTTGAGAGGTCCGCGGGCCACTTCTGGGACCCCAAGTTCGACTCTCCGATCCTGGAGGAGGCATGCAGGGAGCGCTGCTTCCCCCAGACCCAACGGAGGTTCCGCTACGTGCTGTTCTACTTGGCCATCACCGGCACCCTCTGGGGGAGCTACTTCGCCGCCAACCCGGCTCGGTGCGACCGGACAGCCTTCCTGGCTCCCACAGCCTCCTTCCTCCTCTTCCTCCTCCTCCTTTTCCTCTTGACCTTCACCCGCCTCTACGCCCGGTGCTACAACCAGGCCTCTCTGCTGCTCATCGTGGTGACCTTTGCCCTCACCCTCGCGCCCCAAATCCAGACCTCCGGCTTCAGGGACCAGGGGAGTTGGCATGTCGAGGACGAGGAGGAGGAGACGGACGAGTTCAGCGGCACGTGGCCCTGGTCCAACCGCAGCCACGCCCCCTCCCCAGGTCACCCTTCGCCCCCTTGCCTCTCCTCCGTGGGCACCTTCTCCCTGTGCATCGAGGTGCTCCTCCTCCTCTACAGCGTCCTCCACGTCCGTCTCTACGCCTCCGTCCTGCTGGGGCTGCTGTACTCGGTCCTGTTTGAGGGGCTGGGCTGGGTGCACCTGGCCCGGGCGGAGCAGGGCTCCGACGCGGCCGACTGGGACACCCTGGTGTGGCTGGGGCCGGCCAAGGCGCTGCTCCACCTGTGCGCCCACGCCATCGGCATCCACCTCTTCGTCATGTCGGAGGTGCGCTCGCGCAGCACCTTCCTCAAGGTGGGCCAGGCCATCATGCACGGCAAGGACCTGGAGGTGGAGAAGGCGCTGAAGGAGCGGATGATCCACTCGGTCATGCCCCGGCGCGTGGCGGACGAGCTGATGAAGCAGGGCGACGAGGAGGGCGGCGAAGGCTCGGCGAAGCGCTACTCCAGCGGCGGAGCGGCCGCCGTCATCGCCAGCCCCAAGAGCAACAAGCGCAAGAAGACTTCCATCCCGCGCGGGCAGATTATCTTCCGCCCGTTCAACATGAAGCGCATGGAGCCCGTCAGCATCCTGTTCGCCGACATCGTGGGCTTCACCAAGATGTCGGCCAACAAGTCGGCGCACGCCCTGGTGGGCCTCCTCAACGACCTCTTCGGCCGCTTCGACCGGCTGTGCGAGCTCACCCGCTGCGAGAAGATCAGCACGCTGGGCGACTGCTACTACTGCGTGGCCGGCTGCCCGGAGCCCCGGCCCGACCACGCCTACTGCTGCGTGGAGATGGGCCTGGGCATGATCCAGGCCATCGAGCAGTTCTGCCAGGAGAAGCGGGAGATGGTGAACATGCGCGTGGGCGTCCACACGGGCACGGTGCTCTGCGGCATCCTGGGGATGAAGCGCTTCAAGTTCGACGTGTGGTCCAACGACGTCAACCTGGCCAACCTGATGGAGCAGCTGGGCGTGGCGGGGAAGGTGCACCTGTCGGCGGCCACCGCGGACTTCCTGGACGGGCGCTACCTCAGGGAGGACGGGCGCGTCACGGAGAGGGTGGGGCAGAGCGTGGTGGTGGACCAGCTGAAAGGTAGGCGCAGCTCAGCGGTTCAGAGTTTTTTGACGGAGATCGAGAGGCCCCGTCTGCTTTCCCTGTGAGTAGTTTTGCAGAAGAATGTCCGCTCAATGAGTGCATTTATGACATCGGCAACATCAACACGTTTGGTTGACGGGCACATACGTGGTTTGTTTTTCTGTGGAAGTCTGTGTTTGACGTGCTAGTTTATCTTGAGAGCTTTTTGCGTGAGGTATGAAATTACTGGGAGTCTTATCATGACATGGCAAAAGGTTGGAGTAGTAAAACCGATAAGAGGGATATTTATGTTGGTTTTTTGAATGTCATGTTCAGTGTGAGCCAGGCAGAGATTGATGAAGCTTTGCAGATAGAGCAAGGTCAGGTGACATTACTGACAACAGGCAGCTAATAACGAGGATGTTATCGTGCCGATTCTAACTTATGGCCCATTTGTACGTTCATAAAATCTACTGACATCTTTATGTTCTTTGTTTATGTCCTATAATGCACCAATCCTGCTTGTGCTGGCCAACTTTATAGGGGCCAGTATATCAGAGGTGATTGGGTCACCTTTGGGATGAGACAAGGCAAGGAAGGGGTGTCATTGGTTCAGGCCAGGACCTACACGTTTGACGTGTTTCAACAGGGGCTGTTCTGGGCCGGGGGGGGGGCGGAGGGGGAGGGGTCCAGTGCCCTTGTGACAACAAGCTTGGATCCCCTTGTGGCTCTAAATGTAGAGTCTGAATAATTATAAACACGGTCTTTGAAGTGAAGAAAACTACATGACAGCAACCTGCTCCCCCCTCACCCTGCTCCACCCTCACCCTCCTCTCCCCTCATCCTGCTCCCCCCTCACCCTGCTCCCCCCTCACCCTGCTCTCCCCTCACCCTGCTCCCCCCTCACCCTGCTCTCCCCTCACCCTGCTCCCCTCACCCTGCTCTCCCCTCACCCTGCTCCCCCCTCACCCTGCTCCCCCCTCACCCTGCTCCCCCCTCACCCTGCTCCCCTCACCCTGCTCTCCCCTCACCCTGCTCTCCCCTCACCCTGCTCCCCCCTCACCCTGCTCTCCCCTCACCCTGCTCCCCCCTCACCCTGCTCCCCTCACCCTGCTCCCCCCTCACCCTGCTCTCCCCTCACCCTGCTCCCCCCTCAACCTGCTCTCCCCTCACCCTGCTCCCCCCTCAACCTGCTCTCCCCTCACCCTGCTCTCCCCTCACCCTGCTCTCCCCTCACCCTGCTCCCCCCTCAACCTGCTCTCCCCTCACCCTGCTCTCCCCTCACCCTGCTCTCCCCTCACCCTGCCCCCCCCTCACCCTGCTCTCCCCTCACCCTGCTCTCCCCTCACCCTGCTCCCCCCTCAACCTGCTCTCCCCTCACCCTGCTCTCCCCTCACCCTGCTCCCCCCTCACCCTGCTCTCCCCTCACCCTGCTCTCCCCTCACCCTGCTCCCCCCTCAACCTGCTCTCCCCTCACCCTGCTCTCCCCTCACCCTGCTCTCCCCTCACCCTGCTCCCCCCTCAACCTGTTCTCCCCTCACCCTGCTCTCCCCTCACCCTGCTCTCCCCTCACCCTGCCCCCCCCTCACCCTGCTCTCCCCTCACCCTGCTCCCCTCACCCTGCTCCCCCCTCACCCTGCTCTCACACCCCAGGGTGTTCTGTTGTTCTGCTACCCTGTTACTGAACTCCAGGGAGTGCCTTAGGCCTTATGCAACCCCCCCTCACCCCGCCCCCCCTCATGGAGATCTGCCAGCCGTTTCATCTCTCACCCTCTCTCTCCCTCCCCCAGTCTCGTTCTCCGCCTCTTTCTCGTTCATCTAAACTGCATGACGAGAGAGAAAGAGAGAGAGAGTACTGCAATTTGCTTTTATTTTATGTATTTATGCAAATGTCAGCAGCGGAGATAAATGTGGGTATAATCGTTCTTTTCATCATGCATGGACCAGTCGACTCCATTATCTCTTCATCTGATCAAGTTAGGGCCCCTGAATACAGTGGGGTTGAAAAGGTGAACTGTTGCGCCAAGGGGGTATGAACCCAAACTTAAATCAAATGTGGAAATGTGGGCTTGGATATTTGTCTGTCTATGTCTGTTTCTCCCTCTCTCTCTCTCTCTCTCTCTCTCTCTCTCTCTCTCTCTCTCTCTCTCTCTCTCTCTCTCTCTCTCTCTCGGTGAAGGTTACACATGTCTGGTCAACGTGCGGCGCCCCAGACAAGCGCCACTCGGGTTGGTTCAGGCCTGTTGTTGCCAGCGTGTTGTTATGGAGTCATATCTAATGAACACACACCGCTCCCCCCCCCCACCCCCCCAGCATGCAGCACCTTCTGGAGAAGTGACTTCACTCTCTTCCCACAGTCCTTCACCTCTGAAAGGGGAGACAGCCGTTTCCAGGCTGGAAGGAGGGGGGGGTGGGAGGGGTAGATACCTGTGGGTCTCTGTGTGGTCAGAGGACAAATGTTAGTAGTGTCATGACTTCAGAACTGGTAGGTGTGTCTGTGTGCGTGTGTGTGTGTGTGTGTGTGCGTGCGTGCGTGTGTGCGTGTGTGTGTGCGTGTGTGTGTGCGCGCGTGTGTGTGTGTGTGTCCGGGGGGAGCTCAGCAGACAAAGCTGGTCAGCTGGAAAGCTCTGCTTGTCTCATTGTTACTGTAAGTCAGACAGCCCTTGAGTCCGTTTCACCCTCTTACACACACACGCACGCACACAGTCTGCATTTATGAGAGACCCTGAAAACCAAAATGACAGTTTCAGTTGACAGTTTTTTTTATGGCAAAGTCCTCCTCCTTTGCGCTCCCTTTTAGAACAGTTAAAATGGTGTCTGCTAAACGCTCCCTAGATGACTGTCCTGGAGCGTCTGTGTGGTGTTCCCTTTCAATCTGCCTCCCTCTCCGATCCTCCTCCCATCCCCCTCCTCTCCTCTCCCGTCCTCTCCCATCCCCCCTCCCCCCCTCCGTTTCTGTCTCTCTCTCCCTATCTTGCTCTCTTTCTTTCATACACACCAGCACATTTCTTCCTGCTGCCCTCCTCGGTCACAGACAGGCGCGCGCGCGTGCGCATGTACAGTCAGTTAAACCATTTCACACCGTCTCTGATGGGGGCGTTTGAACTCGCTGTCTCTCTCTCGTCATTGTGTTTGCCCTTCTTCTTCTTTTTCCTCGTCTTCCTTTTCATCCGCTGCCGTGACTCACGTTACAGTGAGGCCACAGTAACATTGCATAACAAGACACCAAACCCTGGACGGTTCACAGGTTGCAGCCTGCTGTCAAACATGCTTGCCGCTGGCTTGTGCAGCGTTGCCCTGATTCGTCCTGGGTCCCCCCCCCTCCACCCCCCCTCCTCTCCAAGAAGATGACGGGGGGGGGGGGTTTGGAGGGCGTCCTTTGCCACACAGGCCTGGGGAAGTGATTTGCGAGCTCACATTCCTCTCCACTTCTCTTCAATCCCCGGGGGGGAACTCCCTACCCCAGGCCACTTGCACTCCTATACCTCTTCCTTCCTCTCTTTTTCCGAGGATAATTGTGTCGTTCACTCCCTTCCCCCGTCTCCTCCTCCTCGCCTCTCGAGATTTATCCTCTCTCTCTCCCTGCGGTCCCTGGCCAGGGGAAGTCTCTCACCGCCGTCTCACCGCCGTCTTGCCACCGGCTGGGATAAATCACTGGAGAGTTGTGGGTCCTGGCAGCGGAGATGCCCATCCCTGAAAGGAAATCACTTTGACCCAGGCGCCAAACGTTGTTCCTCTGCCCTCCTTCCTTGTTCTTAATGTTCTTTCGAGTTCAATATCTGTCTCTGTGCCCAGGCTCCACGTCAGCTCTTTTCAAAGCTTCCATCCCCGGGCCACGACAAGGCCGCGCTTCGACCGTCTTCTCAATCGGCAGCTTTGTACTTTGAAGCTAATTTAATGCTGTTTGTCGTCGGCCCGACTCGGGTGCTTTGTGGCATGTTGTGGCTCGCTCTGGCTCTCTGAGCAGTGTCCCAGGTGCATCCTGTTTGGCCCCTGAGGGCCGATCCTGAGGCATGTGTCTTGGCCCCGGGCCCTGCGTTGGGGAAGGAGAGTTCCACTCAGGCCAGTGTCGGATACCAAGGGTCGGACAACCTTTCCGTTTGGGCTGTTTTCCTTTTCGTAACTCGAGTTGGACGCCCGCGGTTTTTCTCTCAAGAAAGAAAGGTCGTTACCTGACAACAGAAGGGTGGATACGAGCCAAAACAGGAATCTCATCTATTTGAGAAAATGGAGGAGAATCCTTCAAAAGGAGCTAGTAAGTGTCCTTAGTGATAAGAGATGTGTGTGTGTGTGTGTGTGTGGTGTACAGGGATGTGTGTGTGTGTGACTTCCTGTTACCATGCGGGGTGAGTCGCTGTATTGGTGTTTATCTGGGTGGAAGTAGGAAGGGGGGGGGCTAAGTGGGGCTATTTTGAGCTCTTTCTCTGGAAAGTACCTGGCGTCGCTCTGCCTCCAGAGCTAAATCAGACTGACGGCACCTGCGGACAATCACAGCCGTCGGAATGCCAGGATGGGGCTGTTATCGGTCTCCCTGACGACGGACTGAGGAGAGAGCAGACATGGCGATGGTTATCCTCCAGCCTATCGGAATGAGGGGTCGCGGGGGCGGGGGGTGGGGGGGGGGGGTGTTGACCAGGTGATGCGAGTGCACAGTGCTTCAGTGGAGAAGGAGATGATTACGACGGAGAAAGTTCCGAATCCAGTTTATTGCAGAGTACGTTTACACATACAGACAATTTGCTTTGCTAGGTAGTAAAAAGGAAATATATAAAGAAAGATAAATATGCACTGTCAGTAAAAGGGGTGATTGAAAGATTGACCATAAGATGCAAGAACATTTGAATGAAGAACGCCGTCAAATGTGTACAAAACGAATGCATGTGGAATCACGGTCAAACGCCCTCATTCAGTCCTTTCTCCGACTTAGGAGTCTCTCGTTGACATTTGGCTGCTCGAGTATTTCAGTGTCAGATGGCTGAGCGGTGAGGGAGTCAGGCTAGTAATCAGAAGGTTGCCGGATCGATTTCCTGCCGTGCCATATGACGTTGTGTCCTTGGGCAAAGCACTTCACCCAACTTACCTCGGGGAGAATGTCCCTGTACTTACTTCAAGTCGCTCTGGATAAGAGCGTCTGGTAAATGTGTCCTCATCCAGTCTGAATATTGAAGGGGAACATAAGGGGGCTGTCTGCTGTAGGCTCACGGCCTGCGAGGCTCCTCACAGCACGATGAGGGGAGGTGATCAGGTGTCAGCCATGCGGCCCTCCCATGACCTTCTCCCAGCTTAACTGCTGAGCACAGGCAAGCTGCAGCCCCCTTGGCAAGGCTTCTAATCAGGCAGGACCAGAGGGATCTGGTGGACTAACGTGATTAATGTCAGTAATTACCGTTGGGTACCCCCCCTACCGCCCGTTACCCCCCCTCACACGAGCGCTATTACTCAAACACGTCAGGTGACGTTCATCCTTATCTCTCTCTCTCTCTCTCTCTCTCTCTTTATCTCTCTCTCTCTCTCTCTCTCTTTTTATGCGTAAAAATTGAAATATTGAATCCCTTTAACCGCTCTGCCAAGGGGGTCTATGAAGAATTTATGGAATTTATGGAGCGGGCATTAATCTGACAAGAACTGGGGTTCTTTTTGGTTTTGATGTTGTGGAGTGTTGGCTAAGACTAGGGCTTTTGAGAGGAGAGAAATGGGGGGGGGGGAGAATAGCAGGTTGAAGGAATGAATTTGTATGAATATTGATCATAATCAATACTGTGTTTCGTGTTCTTCAAACAGGAACAGGATGCCATTTAGACCCCAAAGCTTTGAACGTGGGAGGAACAGAGATGAAGGAGTGAATTTGGATTCTGGTTCGATTCTGGTCATCCGTTCACCTCTTTCCCCTTTCTTTAGCCTTCAAGGAGCGTTTTCTGAATTTTAATCTATTGGCTCAATTGGAATTGATCCGGACACGCTGCGAAGACCTTGACAGCAGCTCATTGTCTGTGTCTGTCCTCCCTTTACCCTGGGGGAGGGGGGAGCGGGGCCATATGTGTTTTGCGACAGACACACTGGCTCAAGCCCCGCCCCCCCGCCCACCTGCCACTGCACCCCCTCCAACCACCCGCCCGCTCGCCCCTCCGTCGACGAGCGTACACGGCCATCGCTGGACTGCGCGGCGGTGTTGCGTCGCGTCGAGTCCCCCCTGCCAAGACTCGCCACCCGTGACCTTGAACGAGGACGAGAACGAGAACCTGGGAGGGGGCGGGCGAGTGAGCCCCGGGGGAAATGGAGCGAGAGAAGGAATAGGAGGGGGAGGAGGGATGGCGGAGGGAAAGTGGAGCACGCTTTTTATTAGCAGGGCTGTAGGTCGGCGTGGAGCAGCCCGGGGAGGTGCTGGGTCCTCTGGGTTTGGCTGCAGAGGGACGCGCCGGCCCACTGCAGGAGGGAGACCGCAGAAATGGGGTAGATGTGTGTGTGTGTGTGTGTGTGTAGACACTCGTGCCTCTGGATTTAACAGCGTGTGCAAGTGTGTGTCACTACGCTCTGTCGCCAGGGACTGAAAAGGCCAGATCCCGGCTGATCAGCTGACCTGGACCCAAGAAGGACCATGACTCCTCAAGCCTCGCTCTGATTCCCAGAAAATAGGTGACATCACATTTTGGGCTGGCTGATGACATCCAATCAGTATGCACGCACACCCACAGTCGAGTGATGGATCAGGTGAACAAGCGTACTCTGGTGGATGTACAGAGAGAGTGAAAGAGAGACAGTGGAGAGAGTGGAGAGAGAGAGAGAGAGAGGGAGAGAGAGAGAGAGAGACAGAGAGAGAGAGAGAGAGAGAGAGAGAGAGAGAGAGAGAGAGAGAGAGAGAGAGAGAGAGAGAGAGAGAGAGAGAGAGAGAGAGAGAGAGAGAGAGAGAGAGAGAGAGAGAGAGAGAGAGAGAGAGAGAGAGAGAGTCTGAGAGACTGTTTGAGAGAGTTTGAGAAAGAGAGAGAGTCTGAGAGACTGTTTGAGAGAGAGAGTTTGAGAAAGAGTGTAGAGAGTTTGTGGTCGTAGTGGCAGCTGCTGTGATGGTTTCCAAGACTGCGGGTGAATAGATCTGGGAGGTGTCCTGTTACACGACACGCTCGGGCCACTGCAGGCGAGCCGGCGACACACTTTCATCTCGATCTAGCACCGGTGGGGGGGGGCTGAGAGGGGGTGGCGAACTGGAGGTGATTGAGTTTAGAGGAGGGGAAGGCAGACCAAGAGCACAACAACACTGATTGATTTCACTGCAGCTACCTACAGTGGCAATAAAAGCCCAATGAGCCCTAGGGATCCTTTTCTCATATCGCAACCAAGCACAGCAACCAATAGGAAAAGTGAAGCATACAGGAGTAGCCTATGGCCTGACAGACAGACCGAGATTGTCGTTGATGGTTGGCCCCTTCGGACAGCCAGCCAGCCAATCAGCTTGTGAATCAGCCAGCCTAGTTGTGTCACTAACAGGGGCGCTGTTCAATGATTTTTTTCTGTCGGAAGTGTAGGCCAAGGAATGCACCACAATGGAAAACGGTTCACTTTTTTTATTAGACGAGCTCGGATCACAAAACCATTCCACGGCAGAGTGGTCGGCGTGAGTGAATAACATGATTCTCAGATGGCATTTATAAACATTAGCTGGACAGTACAGAGAAAGTAACCACCAAAACATGCCGTTAAACAGTACCCAGTCCACGCATGATGCACAAGGCAGGGGAAACGGTCCGCAGGTGACGCGGTCATAACAGAGTTTGGAGACCAGTGTCTGCTTACTCGCTCACAGTGTCACGTCCTGTGTGTTCCCCTGTTTTGTTTGGCCCCGCCTCCTCCAGGTGTGTCTCGTCTGCTCGTTAGTGGGGTATTTAGTCTGTTGGGTTATGTTTGTCCTGTGCCAGTTCGTCTTGTGTGTTCCTACCGAGCGTTCCTGCGTACCTGTTACCTGTTCTGTTCCTGCCTTGTGCTCAGATTTCCCGTGCTTAGACCTCGTACCTGCCTGTCCACGATCACTCCACCCGATACCGGATTGTACCTTTGCCGCCAGCCTGTGCACCGATCACCTGCCTGTCCACGACCACTCTACCTGATACCGGATTGTACCTTCGCCGCCAGCCTGTGCACCGATCACCTGCCTGTCCACGACCACTCTACCTGATACCGGATTGTACCTTCGCCGCCAGCCTGTGTACTGATCACCTGCCTGTCCCCGACTACTCTGCCTTAAATAAACCCCGTTGTTCTTGGAAGCTACCTCCGGTGTCTGAGTCTGCATCTGGGTCTACCTCTGTGCGTGAGCCGTGATACACAGAGCACATTCCCAAATCTACAGTACCAGTCAGAAGTTTGGACACATTTTGACTGGTACTGTAGATGTGTTCTTCCAGGGGGCCACAGCGCGACCTCTTGACCCCCACTAGGGACAGCCTTACATATCTGCATATCAGGCGCCATTCCCAGTCAGTTTGAGCCTCGTGATTTACATTTAGTCATTTAGCAGACGCTCTTATCCAGAGCGACCTACAGTAAGTACAGGGACATTCCCCCCGAGGCAAGTAGGGCGAAGTGCCTTGCCCAAGGACACAACGTCATTAGCACGGCGGGAAATCGATCCGGCAACCTTCTGATTACTAGCCCGACTCCCTCACCGCTCAGCCATCATGACTCCCTGATGGGGGCGATTAGCAGAACGTTACAGCAGCAGCAGCAGCACAGTGTGTTCAAGCTCACCAATTCTTGCTCCATCGCCCGGCTCTAGTGCTCAGCAAGAACTGGGGCTCCCTGTTGTTGTCGAGTGCTGATCTGTGTGCCAGCTGGTCTCACATTCGTCACAAAAAGACGCCCAGGCAGCAAACACTCTTGTGTGCGTTCGGGGTGCAGCAGTACGTCCAAAGAGTGCTGAGCGATGAATTATTCATCCTCGTATGCAAGATCCGACCTGGGTTAGAAATGCTATTTGGAATCCCTTTGAAATGAATTCATTCAAATATACAGATGTGGTCTGACAGGGCTGGCCCAGAGGGAGGGGTCAAACAGGCTATTCCAGCACACACACACACACACACAACCCCCACCCCCCACAGCCAGGTTCCCTTGTGGCTTTTTACCCAACTTCGCAGCTTAGCATAGTAGCAGTCAGAGGATGTGACTGTTTTCTCCTGTAGGGCAGACTGGGGAGGAAAATGGGAAGGAGCCATTTTGTGGGGAGCTCTGGGGAGACTGTTTGGCTGTTTGGCTGTTTGGCTGGACAGTCTGAGGGAAGGTCATTGGTCGAGCGGCCTGGGCTTGAGCTGGCGAGGAGAGGGGGGGGTAGGTGGCCCGTTCAGCCCAGGAGAAGGCGGCGGCGGCCAGCTGCTCCGCTTTAGCTTCTGTTCACACAGCTCTCACAGCAACGCTGCCACATCTGAGAAGTACACTTCAGACCAGTGGGGTTTGCGTGGGTCGGGAATTCTCTCCATTTCCTTTCCGCCATTTTGTTTCATCTTTGCTCTGCCGGGGGAAGCGGCCTGTTCTTCAAGTAACCTTTTATGTGGAGGCTTCTTAACTCGATGTTTTTCAATGTAACCCTCCTGAAAAGCAGTAAAGAAGAGGAGATCACAGAAGCAGGAGGAAAAGTACATTCCAGAGAAAGCAGTAATAATAAAAACAGTTCGGACTGGGGTCTTCTTGGGGACCAAGTCTGGTATTACACGTTTTTCTGTAGGTATCCTCTCCCCTGTGTACAGTAGTAGACAGTAGCAGACAGTAGTACACAGTAGTTGATAGTAACAGACGGTAACCATTGGTAACGGTAGGGTAACCGACAGTAACAGATGATAAGAGACAGTAACAAACCATAACAGACGGTCGGAAGACGGTAACAGACCTATGAGATACTGCGTGCACAGACAAGCAAGGGAGAGCCTCTCCTCCCCTTAAACTGGTGGTGTGTGTGTGTGTGTGTGTAATGTGGTGTGTCCATGCACTGCTCGGCCATGGTGGTTCTGTAGAGAATGATTCATTCTTGACTATAATTATTCTGTAAATCAGGGGGAGGAGGAGAAGGAGGAGTAAGGCTTCTCCTTGGGGGACAACGGCTGTTTGGTTTTTCCCCTTCCGTTTCCAGATCTCTCTCCCGACGACTCTGCAGATTTGGGCAACGCCCCATCAGATGTAGGACGTCAGTGCCACCTGATTCCTCTGGCAGGCGTCACATATCTGTTGTCAGGAGGGCAACCATGCTGAGGTTATCTCTTTACACCATGTCCGCTAGACCAGACATGAACCTGCTACAGAGGGCAAGAGAGAGCGAGAGGGGGAGAGGGAGAGAGAGAGAGGGAGAGAGAGAGAAAGAGAGAGGGCAAGAGAGAGAGAGAGAGATAGAGAGAGGGCAAGAGAGAGAGAGAGAGATAGAGAGAGAGAGAGAGAGAGAGGGGGAGAGAGGTGAGAGAGAGAGAGAGAGAGAGAGACAGAGACAGAGAGAGAGAGAGAGAGAGAGAGAGAGAGAGGGAGAGGGAGAGGGAGAGGGAGAGGGAGAGGGAGAGGGAGAGGGAGAGGGAGAGGGAGAGGTGCCCCAGCTGGCAGGGAGTCCGAATGGCAGCCTCAGCAGAACACATGGGAGGAGGGAGGACATTGCCCACAGAACCGACCTAACCATGGCAACCAGTCTACAGAGGGGGTGCGAGGGTCAGAGTCTGTCAGAGGGGGCCTAACTGATGGACAGCGTCCCTGAGGTCTGAGCCAAACTCGGTTCATTCTCTCTGGTCTCATGCAACACATGTACGCTCTCTGTCGGGATTGAACAAACACCTCCGGCAGGTTTCCCTGCTCTCTCCCACATGCAAGTGGCACTTTATTTTTAGGTCCTAAATGACAGACGGCAAGTCTTAGAAAGCTATTTCCGAGGTCGTGGGCGATGATACACCTCTACTGGAGTCTTCCTCCAACACTGTCTCCTCACACACACACACACACACACAGACACACACAGACACGCACACACACACCCAGATCCAATCATTCCCTTACCCTCAGACCCCCACACACACACGCACACCCCCACACGCACACACACGGGGCAGCACCCCATGCCTCTGTGTGTGGCCTCTCCTCAGAGCTGCTCGTTAGAGCGATCGGCGGGGGAGCTGGTGTGACAAACAGCAGGTGTGAATTCTGAATGAGAGAACACTCCGGCGAGCCAGTTCACCCCGATGCTGTCGAGGTGACCACGAGCGACACCGATTCCATCCCCGAACCCCACCCGGCGACACCGCCACCCGGCGACACCGCCACCCGGCGCGCTCGGCGCCCTGCCCTCAAACGAAATCCCTCGCTCCGTCGTAAGGACCCGATTGTTTCAGCTCTCACCCCCCCTCCCCTCCTGCCCCCCTCCCACCCCTGTGCCCCCCCCCCCCTCCTCCCCTCCACTGCCAACCAGCTCATGTTTCCGTTCATTGTGCCCAGAGGCCATTAATCCCATTTACTCATCATCACAGTGAAAATGAAACAGGCTTATTATGCATAATGACAATTGAGCCAAGCGGAGTCGGGCATTATTAACACTAAGCCGTGAATTCACAACGGCCCGCTTTCTGCGTTCCTCACATGTTTTCTTGGCCTCCTTAGCGGTGAATTGGTTTTTCCCGCGGGGTTTGTGTCCAAGGGCACTGAGTAGTGCAGCGGGCACACTTCCTGCTCCCACAGAGCGTGCTCAACACTATCACTGTGAAGTGTCACATTGCAGGAAGAACAAGTTACTTATAGACTTGGTGGACATGCTTCTTTGCGCATGTTGCTCTACACCACTGTTGACTGTGTCCCCTCTACACCACTGTTAACTGTGTCCCCTCTACGCCACTGTTAACTGTGTCCCCTCTACACCACTGTTAACTGTGTCCCCTCTACACCACTGTTAACTGTGTTCCCTCTACACCACTGTTAACTGTGTCCCCTCTACACCACTGTTAACTGTGTCCCCTGTACACAACTGTTAACTGTGTCCCCTCTACACCACTGTTAACTGTGTCCCCTCTACACCACTGTTAACTGTGTCCCCTCTACACCACTGTTAACTGTGTCCCTTCTACACCAGTGGTTCTCAATCCTGGTCCTCGGGACCCCCTGCCCTGCATGTTTTAGACGTTTCCCTCCTAAAACACACCTGATTCAAATTAATGGGTCGTTATCAGGCACATTTATTTGAATATGCCCCGTCCATGCCCCTCCATGCCCCCTCCATGACCCTCCATGCCCCTCCATGCCCCTCCATGCCCCCTCCATGCCCCTCCATGCCCCCTCCATGCCCCTCCATGCCCCTCCATGCCCCCTCCATGCCCCTCCATGCCCCTCCATGCCCCTCCATGCCCTCCATGCCCCTCCATGCCCTCCATGCCCCTCCATGCCCCTCCATGCCCCTCCATGCCCCTCCATGCCCCCTCCATGCCCCTCCATGCCCTCTCCATGCCCTCCATGCCCCTCCATGCCCTCCATGCCCCCTCCATGCCCCCTCCATGCCCCTCCATGCCCTCCATGCCCCTCCATGCCCTCCATACCCCTCCATGCCCCCTCCATGCCCCCTCCATGCCCCTCCATGCCCCCTCCATGCCCCTCCATGCCCTCCAAGCCCCCTCCATGCCCTTCCATGCCCTTCCATGCCCCTCCATGCCCCTCCATGCCCCTCCATGCCCCTCCATGCCCCCTCCATGCCCCCTCCATGCCCCTCCATGCCCCTCCATGCCCCCTCCATGCCCCCTCCATGCCCCTCCATGCCCCCTCCATGCCCCTCCATGCCCTCCAAGCCCCCTCCATGCCCCTCCATGCCCCTCCATGCCCCCTCCATGCCCCTCCATGCCCCTCCATGCCCCCTCCATGCCCCTCCATGCCCCTCCATGCCCCCTCCATGCCCCTCCATGCCCCTCCATGCCCCTCCATGCCCTCCATACCCCTCCATACCCCTCCATGCCCCCTCCATGCCCCTCCATGCCCCTCCATGCCCTCCATACCCCTCCATGCCCCCTCCATGCCCCCTCCATGCCCTCCATGCCCTCCATGCCCCCTCCATGCCCCTCCATGCCCCTCCATGCCCCCTCCATGCCCCTCCATGCCCCCTCCATGCCCCCTCCATGCCCCTCCATGCCCCCTCCATGCCCCCTCCATGCCCCTCCATGCCCTCCATGCCCCCTCCATACCCCTCCATGCCCCCTCCATGCCCCCTCCATGCCCTCCATACCCCTCCATACCCCTCCATGCCCCTCCATGCCCTCCATGCCCCTCCATGCCCCTCCATGCCCCTCCATGCCCCCTCCATGCCCCTCCATGCCCTCCATGCCCCTCCATGCCCTCCATGCCCCCTCCATGCCCCTCCATGCCCCTCCATGCCCCCCAGGGTTCTGCTGTTCTCTCTGGCTCCCATAAATGACAGGTCTCTCCAGCTGCCTACTGTGGTAACCGGGCTTTATGGCCCAGAGGTTTCCCACAGTCACAGCTGTGCCTGTGTCTCTGTGTCTGTGTCTCTGTGTGTGTGTGTGTGTGTGTGGAGGGGGAGGTGGCCCTTGTTTGATGTATTACTGGTTGAATCCTCCAGACAGGCCTCTTGTCTCCACCTCAAATCAATGTTTCTTTACTTTGCTTCCCCTCTCCATTCGTCCAACGCTTTCTTTCTGTGGATCCGTGATACGACACAGGGCTTTCATCTCTCTCTCTCTCTCTCTCTCTCTCTCTCTCTCTCTCTGTCTCTCTCTCTCTCTCTCTCTCTCTCAGTCTCTCTCTCTCTCTCTCTCTCTCTCTCTCTCAGTCTCTCTCTCTCTCTCTCAGTCTCTCTCTCTCTCTCTCAGTCTCTCTCTCTCTCTCTCTCTCTCTCTCTCTCTCTATCTCGCACTCCACTTGAAATGGCCAGAGTACACAAAGCTGTAGAATAGGCACGGTAGTGACTTCCTCTTTATCCACTGTGACTCTGAACAATCCTCTGAGGCCTGGCGCTCGCCCGACACACATTGAAATCATCCACCCCCGCCATGAGGCCCTGGGAGCGGAAACCACCCAGTCAGCCAGCCAGTCAGCGGGTTGGAGCAGGAAGAGGAGAGGGCTGGAGGATGTGGAGAGGGGAGGAGGAGAGGGGTGGAGGATGTGGAGAGGGGAGGAGGAGAGGGGTGGAGGATGTGGAGAGGGGAGGTGGAGGATGTGGAGAGAGGAGGAGGAGAGGGGTGGAGGATGAGGAGAGAGGAGGAGGAGAGGGGTGGAGGATGTGGAAAGGGGAGGAGGAGAGGGGTGGAGGATGTGGAGAGAGGAGGAGGAGAGGGGTGGAGGATGTGGAAAGAGGAGGAGGAGAGGGGTGGAGGATGTGGAGAGAGGAGGAGGAGAGGGGTGGAGGATGTGGAGAGGGGAGGAGGAGAGGGGTGGAGGATGTGGAGAGAGGAGGAGGAGAGGGGTGGAGGATGTGGAGAGAGGAGGAGGAGAGGGGTGGAGGATGTGGAGAGGGGAGGAGGAGAGGGGTGGAGGATGTGGAGAGAGGAGGAGGAGAGGGCTGGAGGATGTGGAGCGAGAAGGAGGAGAGGGCTGGAGGATGTGGAGCGAGAAGGAGGAGAGGGCTGGAGGATGTGGAGCGAGAAGGAGGAGAGGGCTGGAGGATGTGGAGCGAGAAGGAGGAGAGGGGTGGAGGATGTGGAGAGAGGAGGAGTGCAGGAGGAGAGGGAGGAGGAGGAGAGGTTGTGTGTGGAGTTTGCTGAATGTGTTTCATGCGAGCGCCAACTAGCACGATTTACCCCCACTGATCAAGTATCAGCCCACAGTGATTCATTCTCAATGACTAGTAAGGACTACTGACTCACTAACCCTAACCCTAGTAAGGACTACTGACTCACTAACCCTAACCTGAGTGAGGGGGGTGTAGGGGTCTGGGTGAGGGGGTGTAGAGGTCTGGGTGAGGGGGGTGTAGAGGTCCGTGAGGGGGTGTAGGGGTCTGAGTGGGGTGGTGTAGGGGTCTGTGAGGGGGGGTGTAGGGGTCTGGGTGAGGGGGGGTGTAGGGGTCTGTGAGGGGGGGTGTAGGGGTCTGGGTGAGGGGGGTGTAGGGGTCTGGGTGAGGGGGGGTGTAGGGGTCTGGGTGAGGGGGGGTGTAGGGGTCTGTGAGGGGGGGTGTAGGGGTCTGGGTGAGGGGGGTGTAGGGGTCTGGGTGAGGGGGGTGTAGGGGTCTGGGTGGGGGGATGTAGGGGTCTGGGTGAGGGGGGTGTAGGGGTCTGGGTGAGGGGGGGTGTAGGGGTCTGGGTGAGGGGGGTGTAGGGGTCTGGGTGAGGGGGGGTGTAGGGGTCTGTGAGGGGGGGTGTAGGGGTCTGAGTGGGGGGGGTGTAGAGGTCTGGGTGAGGGGGGTGTAGGGGTCTGAGTGGGGGGGGTGTAGGGGTCTGAGTGGGGGGGGTGTAGGGGTCTGGGTGAGGGGGGTGTAGGGGTCTGGGTGAGGGGGGTGTAGGGGTCTGAGTGGGGGGGGTGTAGGGGTCTGAGTGGGGGGGGTGTTGGGGTCTGTGAGGGGGGGTGTAGGGGTCTGTGAGGGGGGGTGTAGGGGTCTGGGTGAGGGGGGTGTAGGGGTCTGGGTGAGGGGGGTGTAGGGGTCTGGGTGAGGGGGGGTGTAGGGGTCTGGGTGAGGGGGGTGTAGGGGTCTGGGTGAGGGGGGGTGTAGGGGTCTGTGAGGGGGGGTGTAGGGGTCTGAGTGGGGGGGGTGTAGGGGTCTGGGTGAGGGGGGTGTAGGGGTCTGGGTGAGGGGGGTGTAGGGGTCTGAGTGGGGGGGGGGTGTAGGGGTCTGGGTGAGGGGGGTGTAGGGGTCTGAGTGGGGGGGGTGTAGGGGTCTGAATGGGGGGGGTGTAGGGGTCTGAGTGGGGGGGGTGTAGGGGTCTGTGAGGGGGGGTGTAGGGGTCTGAGTGGGGGGGGTGTAGGGGTCTGGGTGAGGGGGGTGTAGGGGTCTGGGTGAGGGGGGTGTAGGGGTCTGAGTGGGGGGGGGTGTAGGGGTCTGGGTGAGGGGGGTGTAGGGGTCTGAGTGGGGGGGGGTGTAGGGGTCTGAATGGGGGGGGTGTAGGGGTCTGAGTGGGGGGGGTGTAGGGGTCTGGGTGAGGGGGGTGTAGGGGTCTGAGTGGGGGGGGTGTAGGGGTCTGGGTGAAGGGGGGGTGTAGGGGTCTGGGTGAAGGGGGGGTGTAGGGGTCTGGGTGGATAGACGGAGGGAGGACCATGCAGCGACGGCAGGGTTAGGGGGGGAGGAAGAAGACGGGAAATGCCTTGAGCGTGTCAGCTGTGTTTAGAGGAGAGGGGCGGAGGCGTGGAGAAGGACTCCGTGTTTGTATACAGACGTTTGACACGCCTGAGTTTAGGCTGCCATGACACAGGCTGGCTCATTTGGAGGGCCAGATGGTATGTTGCTTTACTGGGTGAAAAAAAACACACACATCTATGTTCGGTTTAAAGGCTATGAGGTACCTCGAAATAAAACTGTGTTCAATAACAAAATGATGTGTGCATGTGTGTGTGTGTGGGGGGGGGGGGGTTTGTGAGTGTGAGAGCGAGAGAATGTGCTCTTTGCTCCCTATAGTTCTTTACCTGTCATTAAAATGCCATTAGCTCAGCTCAACTTCAAATCTCTGCATAATCTCATTACAAAGCACTTCATTTGACACCCCTCTCTCTTCAACACACACACACACACACGTACTTTAGAGTTTCTAACACACAGACCATGCAGATGGTGATCAGTAAACACACACTTGTGTTCTCCCCAAATAGGCAAACACAAACAGGTGTTGTGTGTTTATATGAACTGACCAGTAAACAGTGTTCTCTCTCTCTCTGTCTCTCTCTCTCTCTCTCTCTCTCTCTGTCTCTCTCTCTCTCTGTCTCTCTCTCTCTCTCTGTCTCTCTCTCTCTCTGTCTCTCTCTCTCTCTGTCTCTCTCTCTCTCTGTCTCTCTCTCTGTCTCTCTCTGTCTCTCTCTCTCTCTCTCTCTCTCTCTCTCTCTCTCTGTCTCTCTCTCTCTCTCTCTCTATGTCTCTCTCTCTCTCTGTCTCTTTCTTTCTCTCTCCCCTCGCTCTCTCTCCCCCCTCGCTCTCTCTCCCCCCTCTCTTTCTCTCACTCTGTCTCTCCCTTTCCTCTCTCTCTCTTTCCCCTCTCTCTCTCTAGGCCTTTTCATGCTACTCTTTATGGCAGCTCTGTTTGTTAACACTGAACCAAACATGCCGGCGTTCTGGAATTCAAGACTTGACATCATTGTGTGTAGACTAGTATGTGATAGTCTTGTGTGTGTGTAGACTAATGTGTAGTCTCGCCATGGCGGCTCTTCCTTTTACACAGACGTCCACAGACGTCGATTCCCCTCTGATAACCTCCTTTGCCGGCTCAATGCCAGGACAACAACGAACCCCCGTTCAGTGTTTGAATCTTTTATACAGAACTGTGAGGAGGAGACATTACTGCCCTGAACAGGCTGTGTAATAGGGGCTTCACTCTCTCTCTCTCTCTCTCTCTCTCTCTCTCTCTCTCTCTCTCTCTCTCTCTCTCTCTCTCTCTCTCTCTCTCTCTATGTCTCTATGTCTCTCTATCTCACGTTCTCTATAAATATATCTCTCTCCCTTTCCCTCTCTCTGTCTCTCTATCTCTCTCTTTGTCTCTCTCTCTGTCTCTCTCTCTCTCTCTCTCTCGTTGTCTCTCTATCTATGTATACATATCTTTCCCTGTCTCTATCTCTCTCTCTCTATATAAATCTCTCTCTCTCTCTCTTTGTTTTCTGTATGGGGTCTTACTGGTCCAGAACAGTCTGCTGCTGGGGCTAATCTCTGAGCCCCTCAGTGTGGAGCAGGCCCATCACCTTCTGAGGAAGCACCTGCTGAGGCACCTGCTGAGGCAGCACCTGCTGAGGCAGCACCTGCTGAGGCACCTGCTGTGGCACCTGCTGAGGCACCTGCTGAGGCACCTGCTGAGGCAGCACCTACTGAGGCACCTGCTGAGGCAGCACCTGCTGAGGCACCTGCTGAGGCACCTGCTGAGGAAGCACCTGCTGAGGCAGCACCTGCTGAGGCACCTGCTGAGGCAGCACCTGCTGAGGCAGCACCTGCTGAGGCACCTGCTGAGGAAGCACCTGCTGAGGCACCTGCTGAGGCAGCACCTGCTGAGGCAGCACCTGCTGAGGCACCTGCTGTGGCACCTGCTGAGGCACCTGCTGAGGCACCTGCTGAGGCAGCACCTACTGAGGCACCTGCTGAGGCAGCACCTGCTGAGGCACCTGCTGAGGCACCTGCTGAGGCACCTGCTGAGGAAGCACCTGCTGAGGCAGCACCTGCTGAGGCACCTGCTGAGGCAGCACCTGCTGAGGCAGCACCTGCTGAGGCACCTGCTGAGGAAGCACCTGCTGAGGCACCTGCTGAGGAAGCAGGTGACGGGCTGTGAGAGAGGGGTCCTGGACGGGCAGTTTGCCTGAGGGAGTGGAAGGGCATGTGATACAGATGTTTGGGGGTCGAGGTGTGTGTGTGTGTGTGTGTGTGTGTGAGGAGGTCGTTTTGTGTTTGTGTAGGATGTTTATACAGCGGAATACAAGGATTGTTTTAGTGGAGTGTTTTTAATGTGAGACCTCAACAGGGTCTATCTGTGGGAAATGAAGCAAGATTCACAGGGGTCGATGTATTATTCAGGGGACAGTCTGTTGTTCCTAACACAGTACTTAAAACACCTCTTAACCTCTCAGCAGCTGCTATGTGTCTGTTAAAACCTGCTTGTCTCTGACAGCAGGAGAGGTAGAGAAGTAGGGGGTAGGGGAGAGGTAGGGAGGTAGGGAGAGGTAGGGAGGTAGGGGAGAGGTAGGGAGGTAGGGAGAGGTAGGGAGGTAGGGAGGTAGGGAGAGGTAGGGAGGTAGGGGAGAGGTAGGGAGGTAGGGGAGAGGTAGGGAGGTAGGAGAGGTAGGGAGGTAGGAGAGGTAGGGGAGAGGTAGGGAGGTAGGAGAGGTAGGAGAGGTAGGGAGGTAGGGGAGAGGTAGGGGAGAGGTAGGGAGGTAGAGGAGAGGTAGGGGAGAGGTAGGGAGGTAGGGAGGTAGAGGAGAGGTAGGGAGGTAGGGAGGTAGAGGAGAGGTAGGGAGGTAGCTAGAGGTAGGGAGGTAGGGGAGAGGTAGGGAGGTAGGAGAGGTAGGGAGGTAGGGAGGTATGAGAGGTAGGAGAGGTAGGGGAGAGGTAGGGAGGTAGAGGAGAGGTAGGGAGGTAGGGAGGTAGGAGAGGTAGGAGAGGTAGGGGAGAGGTAGGGAGGTAGAGGAGAGGTAGGGGAGAGGTAGGGAGGTAGAGGAGAGGTAGGGGAGAGGTAGGGAGGTAGGGAGGTAGAGGAGAGGTAGGGAGGTAGAGGAGAGGTAGGGAGGTAGGGAGAGGTAGGGAGGTAGGGGAGAGGTAGAGAGGTAGGGGAGAGGTAGGGAGGTAGGAAGAGGTAGGGAGGTAGGGGAGAGGTAGGGAGGTAGGAGAGGTAGGAGAGGTAGGGGAGGTAGGAGAGGTAGGGGAGGTAGGAGAGGTAGGGGAGGTAGGAGAGGTAGGGGAGAGGTAGGGAGGTAAGAGAGGTAGAGGTTGGAGAGGTAGGGAGGTAGGAGAGAGGTAGGGAGGTAGGAGAGGTAGGAGAGAGGTAGAGGTTGGAGAGGTAGAGGTTGGAGACAGGTTGTAGGGAAGTTGGGTGAAGATTGTGGGACAGTTGGCAGGTTAGTAGGAGAAGGATTTGCAAAGTGGAATAAAGGTTGTAGGGTTGAATAGGGAGGTTGGAATATACTGTCTCCATACCCATTTTCAATGATTTCGTAATGCGTTGTTAAAATGCCTCAAACAGCCATGACAAACCTTAGACGAGGGTATGCTCGCACACTCAAACAAACACACACACACACACCCAACACATACACACTCACCTCCAACACACACGGACATTGTATATACAGTATACAGAGACACGTATATTCTCCTTTACAATCTCTTTCTCTCTCTCTCTCTCTCTCTCTCTCCCTCTCTCTCTCTCTCTCTCTCTCTCTCTCTCTCTCTCTGTGTCTGTCTCTCTCTCCTCTCTCTCTCTCTCTCTCTCTCTCTCTCTCTCTCTCTCTGTCTCTCTCTCTCTCTCTCTCTCTCTCACACACCTACCAGTTACTGTCATAAACAACACTACACAACTCCCGCAGATGCTCTCATGAAAAATGGATGAGTCCACTGTTGGCACTGGCCTGTTCGCTAGCAGGAGGAGGCAGGAGGAGGAAGGAGGAGGAAGGAGGAGGCAGGAGGAGGAAGGAGGAGGAATGAAGAGCCAGGAGGAGGCAGGAGGAGGCAGGAGGAGGAAGGAGGAGGAAGGAGGAGGCAGGAGGAGGCAGGAGGAGGAAGGAGGAGGAAGGAGGAGGAAGGAGGAGGCAGGAGGAGGAAGGAAGAGGCAGGAGGAGGCAGGAGGAGGAAGGAGGAGGCAGGAGGAGGCAGGAGGAGGCAGGAGGAGGAAGGAGGAGGCAGGAGGAGGCAGGAGGAGGAAGGAGGAGGAAGGAGGAGGCAGGAGGAGGCAGGAGGAGGAAGGAGGAGGCAGGAGGAGGCAGGAGGAGGCAGGAGGAGGCAGGAAGAGGGCATTCATGACCAGCTTGCCACGGACGTTATTCTGGTCAGCTGTCCTCCCTCTTGCTGTTAATCTTTCTCTCCTTCGCTCTTTCTTTCTTTCTGGCACATTTTCTCTCTTTCTTTCTCTCTTTTTCTCCCTCACACTCTTTCACTCTCTCCGCCTCTCCTGTTCTCGACCTCACACTCTCTCTCTCCCTCCTCTTTCCAAGCCATCGCCTGTTCTCCGTCTCAATCCGCCTGTGCAGCTGCTCACTTTGCTTTCTCCCCCCCTCCCTCTCATCTCTTTCCCTCCCTCTTCCTCTCACTCTTTCTCTCTCTCTTCTTCTCCCTCCCTCCCTCCCTCCCTCCCTCCCTCCCTCCCTCCCTCCCTCCCTCCCTCCCTCCCTCCCTCCCTCCCTCCATGCCTCCCTCCCTCCCTCCTTCCCTGCCTCCCTCCCTCCCTCCTTCCCTGCCTCCCTCCCTGCCTCCCTCCCTCCCTCCCTCCCTGCCCCCTTCTCTCCAGCCATGCTGCGGTGATTAAGTCTCATCTAATAAGCCCGTCATGTTAACGGCATGGTGCCTCCTGCCCCTCCCCCCCTTCCCCTCTTCCCTCTGAGGGCGGATGCGTATCCTTGGAGGGGGAGGTGAGGGGGAGTAGGGAGGAAGGAGTGGCCGGTTTGGTGGCGGCTGACTGCCGGGCGCTGCCAACTGGCAGAGAAAAGGGATGAAGGGGGGCTGGCAGGAGCTCTGCCCTGCCACCTGCTCCCCCCCCCCCCCCCCCCCCGGCCCGCCTGCTTGCTACCTGGCCCAGATTGGGAACATTGACATTACCAAAGGATCAGGGGGACCTTGCGGAGTCTGGGGGTGCAGGACAGCAGTGTTTGTGGATGTTTGTGTTTTTGAGTGTCAGTGTGTCCCGTGCTATACTTTAGTCTCCTCTTTTCTCCTCTCCTCCTCCTCTCCTCTACTCTCCTCCTCCTCTCCTCTCCTCCTCCTCTTTTCTCCTCTCCTCCTCCTCCTCTCCTCTACTCTCCTCTCCTCCTCCTCTCCTCTACTCTCCTCCTCCTCTCCTCTCATCCTCCTCTCCTCCTCCTCCTCTCCTCTCCTCCTCTTTTCTCCTCTCCTCCTCCTCTTTTCTCCTCTCCTCCTCCTCTCTTCCTCCTCTCTTCCTCCTCTCCTCCTCCTCTCCTCTACTCTCCTCCTCCTCTCCTCTTTTCACCCCACCCCTCTCTCTTCACGGTGGGGAGCTTCTGTTCCAGCGTGTTCTTTCCCTGGGAGGGCTGAGTGTGAGAATGTGTGTGTGTCTCTGTTCCAGTCCTGACGTGTGGCACACAGGGTCATCCTGATGTGTGTGTGTGTGTGTGACCGAGACTCTCTCTACTGCGATCCCTCTTACTGGTGTGGACAAGGGTTGGAGGTGTGGGGTTGTGTGTGTGTGTGTGTGTGTGTGTGTGGTGGGGGGATAAGGGGGGTGTCAGGGTCCCTCATTGTCCCAGAAGTGGAGGATATGGAACGAGGAGAGGTGGGGGAAGAGATGTGAAGGGGAAGGGGTTTGACGGATGAGGGCGGATGAGGGTGTTGTGTGGTAAGTGCTACTCTGCTGGCCCTGTCCACCTTTCAGAACAAAAGGTCCAGAGAGAGAGAGAGAGAGCTCAATTGGTGAAGCTCTCATTGTGAAAGGTTATCGAGTGTAGCTATCAGGAGATTGTTAGAACAGGATACTTCATGTCCTGAGAGCGGAGATGAGTCTCTGTAATTATGTGTGTGTGTGTGTGTGTGACGAACGTGGTCTTGCAAGCTCCGTCAGAGGTATCTGGCCAATGTTCACCCCCACGGGGAGGCGAACCCGCCACCTCTCGACTTCCAAGCGCCACCACTACCAACTACGCCAGAGAAAAGCTAGCTATTCGTTGATGCGGGTGGCCCATTACATACCTGAGGAGTGAGTTTCATCGAGTCACACGGGTTACATGTGCATGCGCGTGTTTGAGTTTGTGTCTTCTCATTTCGTAGCCACACACACCAATCACACGCACACACACACGCACACACGCACACACACACACACCAGCCAGAGAGTAAGGCAGTCTGACAGCAACATTCTGCCACCACTGGCCTG